>NC_083774.1:16434971-16752283 GCF_963514075.1 Conger conger | reverse complement strand
GCGTAAAGAAATCAATACTCACCGGCTCTTATGCTAAGTGCCTCTTGTGTGAGCAAAGATTGAATCTTCACCGGGTCATGAATCATTTACCTCGTGATTAATAACAGCTCAGTTTGGAAGTACAGGGATCCCACACTTTACTGTGTTCCAGTGCGATAAGCCTGCCTGTGCTTTAGCGACTGAAACAGATGGGCTGCCATCGAAGACCTGCCATGTAGTGACCAAATGACTTCATGTACAGTGTGTATCTTGAAGACTTGAACACTGTTTTGTCGTCTGTGTTTGAAGCATTAAGATTGTTTTGTGGGAAAAGGGACCTTACAGGATGTGTGTTACATGCACCAGTTTGTTTGTCTTGCATGCTGCCTGTTCGAGGGATCTGTACTGGTGCCTGCCACTCTTTATATGGGGAGAGTTTGTGAATACTTTAATTGAATCTGAGGCCTTGTGTCAAACAGAAAAATATACTGAAAAGCATAGTAGTATATAAGCAAAGTATACTTGAAAAATTGTATTTTCCAATTTAAAATGTTTTGTGTATACTTTTCTGTGACTTCCAGATCTGAGCCTGACTTCATTGGAGAGCAGGTTGATTATTCCAAAGTATTGCTTCTTTCTTTTTTTTTTTATGAACATTTTTTCATAATTAACGTTCTGGTTTTCTTACTGTGGGGAAAATGGTTTGACATATTGTGATAATTTGTCTCCATTTTCCCTTTCTATGTTTAGGAGATTAAATCTGAAGATATAAGTGCAGATGTGTCCACAGGGGTCATGGGTAAGGGTTTTACTTGACTCTTCAGTGTAAGCTTTTGTTGTGTGTTGTGCTCTATTAGATGGTTTATTGTTATTTATTGTGTTTATCTAGAATCCAAAGTCGCTTCTGTTTCTGCAAGCTCTGCTGGGAGTTCCGATGGTGCGTTTGCCAATCCAGGATCTGAAAAGTTGAAGGACAGTGGAGATGATGAAATGGACAGGATGAAAATGAAAGAGGAACACGTGTGGTAAATTTTTACTGGATCAAGGGGGCCAGAGGGACCACAGCCGTCTCTGCTGGAGATGACTGAACCAAGCCTACCGGCTGAAATTATTTGAATGTCTTTATATTTATATTTTTCTTAATTATATGCTGATTCTTTTAAGTAACGACCATATTCTGTGTATATTTCTCAGTATTTTTCAAGACCATAGCCAATTCTGTGTCTTGGTGGTGGGTGGAGAATCGATTATACTTAGGTTATGCAAAAGTTGCATGTGCAGTTTTTGACACAGGTGCATCAGTACAATTCAGTTCAGTCAAGTTGAAGCATTCGACAATATGAACACTGTGAAACCTGCATGTGTTCTTCAACTCCCGGTAGAAATTAATTTTAATTTTAAAAGCTTTTCACTATTCCATGATGCTACTTATATATTTCACTCAGGTTTTTTGGAGTAACTAAACTGTTGATGAAGATTAGCCGTGGCAAGACTGACAAAAAATGGAGCAGAGCTTTCGTAGGCTTTGTGACTCTGCTTTAAACCAGTCATGCTTGGTTCAGACCAGTTGATGATTGATGGTTCACCATTGCTTCACCCATTCTTTAGTTACTTCAGACCTTACTCTCCCAATCACTTGTACCTGTGTTACATCTATACAGCTGAAATATGTGAAAGGTTTGTTGACTTTTTTGTACAATTTTCATCTTTGATTTAATGACAAAGTTGCTTTATTCAGGAAAATTGTTTCATTGCAACATTGTTTTGTATTTTTACTCTTGATGTAAGTAAATCTATTTTCTAGTGCTGTCCCCTCTCCACTACCTGAAGTAACTGATGATTTTTACATTTATTTATTTTTATATTTTATTTTTACACATGGTGTCAGACTCAATAATTTTTGGCAGGGCAGTCTGAGGGTTGCCATAGTTACCTGTTCCATGAACTGATGATGTCATGCTTGGTCTCCATCTTGCTATGCTGTCAGATGCCTGTGTGTTTAAGTGATCCAGTCGTCCCTTAAAGGCACAGCTCCTTTCTTCTCCATGCGTTCCATCACTCAGAAAACCCGCAAATGTTACAGCAACGTCAAACATTATTGCTGCATTTCATGCAGTCTTGGTCGATCACAATATGATTTCAGAAATATTGGTTCACAATGGGCTAGTCGCTGGGCAGAAAACCTCTTCTTGCTGTGGTGAAATCTAAAACACATCTGTCAAGGGTGCTGTGTGGATTCTCTGATCCGGTTATAAGAATTAATTAAGCCTTGAGTGGCAGACAAGCACCAAAGCGTTCCTGTTCCAACAACTCCCATCTGATCAGTGCCTGCAACTCAAATATTAATACTCTTGAGCATTTTCAGTAGTGCTAACCAGTCTGGTTTCTGAGTAAGGAATTAACTGTTAATTTGGAACCACATCACAAGTCACGAGTAGCCTTCTAAGAACAGTTCAGAGAAGGGACTAAGGTACTGTTTTGAGGCAGCTGCCATTGTTATCTTTAAGCAGTCTTTGCATGTGTGTTGCATAAGCTGGATTCATCCTGGACCCTTTTTAGTTCTGAGGTCTCCATTTTTAATTTTCCACCCAGAAACCAACCCCTTCTTTTGAGGTATGTTTCTCTGCTCCCTCATGGCAATATATGTAATGCTGCCAGTTATTGTTTTATTGCAAGGCAGAATTGTCATAGAAATGTTAACTTGCTTAGTTGACAGATTAGCCAGTTCTCAGGAGAACCGTGAAACCAGAGCGGTTTTTTTCAGTAAGTGAAATGCATTTGTTGTAGAACATAAAATGAGACATCTCATGAGAATGAATTGCTGATTAAAATGTATAGTAATGTGTATAACATGCCTGACTAACTCGGTAGGACAGGTTTGCTGCGCGAACGGGCTGAAGGGAGGTCTGGCGCCACCTTGTGTTAAGCAGCTGCATGTTCAAGGACTACAGTCTCCTGTATCAGTTCTTCCTGAGGCCACATTGTTTAACATATTTCACTGTGAAATATTTTATGTCTGTAAATGAAGAATGTGTTCTTGAATTATTATTTGTTCCCTATGCAGAAGCAGACCAGCACATGGTCACCGTTTTTATATTTTATATCTAAATGATACTTAATTTTCTTCTCACTGACCAAACTATTAAGAGCATAGCATATGGTGGGCGACAACTGGCCCACTGGCTGGCTGGTATTTGAATAGCACATGGCTAGGTATTCAACAGAAAGCCAGGGTTTCCTGTCTTCAACACATTTCTTTCCAGGACGTTTTACGTGGGCAGCACCTGAAATGTACAGAGGGAGAGACTGAGATCACCGTTGTTGTGGAAAGATTGATTGTAATGTAATCGTTCTTGGGAGTGTGGCTGGGCACATTGCACTGAAAATATTTTCCAGGACAAGTTAATTGTTTTCCATGATATTAAAGGCAATTTTCCCGTTTACAATGACTGGAAAGCTGCATGAAAATATTCCAGGTTTTCCATGACGCCCGGAAAGCGCATTCGTAAACGAGCCGATGTTATTTGTGTAAGGCACAGTCTCGAGTGTAAACGGGCGGAGGTTTTAACGAGCGCCGAGACACTTAGCAATGCAGCCGGCAACCAGAGGGAAAGGAGGAGATCCCTTCTCTGTCGCGTCTACTGTTAGACATCCACCGAATGCTCGTTAAGGGATTTTAATGAGCTTTTTATGGTATTTGTTTTCATGACTTGTATCAGGGAAATGAAATGCACCACAGAATCTGATGCTTGGTTTGTGTAAAGTGTGTTCTGTGTTGTTTGCTACTGGGGTGGATGTGCATATCGATCGAATGTACCTGGGTCTAGGGTGCATATAGATGTTCATATTTGTGTGAGTGAGAAAGGTTTAATAAAATCCTGTGAAATAATAATAGCAGTTTATATCAAAGTTGTAGACTGATCTCATTTTAGCCCATGTTAGTGAAGAATCTCATTAGATACATTTCAGTTCCATGGGAAACCATTTAATGCAGTATACCAGAACCTAAGGTATACCAGCAATATGTTACGTTTAAAAAGCAAAACTTCTCTTCATTGACATGTTTGTGAATGGAAAAGGATAATCATATTTCAAAGATTAAGTTTTACAGTCCTAGCAGCAAGTTTGCTGTGCAAACATCTCACTTCAAACGCATTCAAATTGTTCTTAGTTCTTCCTCCATTGAGACCTCGTTCTACAATTGCATTGGAATGCCTTTTAGAGACTCACATATCCATATTTGTGCATATTTGTTATGCCCACAGTACATAATCCTTCATTCATGTCCAACATGCATGAACTTCAAAAAGTTCTTTATGACTATTGCATTAGTGAGCTGTCCCTGCCGAGCACCGCCTTTGTGAATGTATTCTATATCTCTGTAGGATTGCATGATTAAATAAATATTAAATTAATAAGCCTTTTAAAATCCAGGCTTGTGACTCACTGGAGACCTGGAGTCGCCTGCTCCTCAGATTAATAGTTCTGCCGAAATTCCCTCCTTGTATGAATATACATGTATTTTATAACGTGGGTGTGAAATTAATTTCGATCAAAGTTGTTTCATATGGCTGCTTAAGATATGTCTATTCTCATGAGATGTCAAAGCCTCAATCTTTTTATAGTTTGACCTTTCACTGCATTCATTTAAATTTTACTTCCAAACCAGTGATTCTTCTGTTTTTTTATGGCACAAGTTATCACTAATGTCTGCAAAATAACATGCTAACCACCCAAACTTGTATTCACATCTTTCCTTATGCCTTTCCTTCACTTTGGTTACACAAAGGAGGTGGTTTATTTTGTAGCAGAAATCAGAGGATTTATCTATGACCAAAATATCCCTGGTGGAGAAAACGGCACAGATCGTTGAACATAGCTATGCTGGAGGGAATAGTTTTGTTTGACCTGGTTGATCTACAGTCCCAGTTTGGCCGGCACTGCTCAGTTGGGCCAGCTTTGATTGATGCTAATCTGTGCTGTTTTCCACCCAGCAGGAATGGGCTATGATTCACAATGAATAATATGTCTATCCAGGTAACTATTATAATTTATTATCTTTGTTCACTGCATTAAGACTGTTGCGTTACAAAACATATACAGGTTGACCACATTGACAATGATTAACAGCACCAAACCGTCACGTGAACGTTTTAAAACTGAAACGGGTCTGAACGTGAAGCTTTTTCAAAATTGTATTAAATAACTGGTCGCCTTGTTAATCTTCTCAAAAACTACCCTCGTGTAAAAGCCAGCGATGACCAGTTTGAAATATCAGCTACCCGTAAAACATAGCTTCAGCTGGTCAAACCATATTGAGCATGGAGCTGGTCTGGTCCACCAGCTCCCAGCTGTTTCAAAATCTACGCTGAACAGTTTTTTTCAGCAGGGTGTGCAAATGCGAAACAAAACAGCCAGTAAGAATAAATACATACTGACTATTTGACCCTTTTTGAAGTGTTCCATATCTTTTGAAACTCAGTTTGTGTTAACACGGCGTTCGGGAGTGTTGCCCCAGGCAACAGCTATAGGTCTCTACGGAGAACGCAGGTGTTGCCAAAGTTCGTGGCACTTGAGGAACAGCGGCAGGCTCACCTTTACGCCTATATATCTTCGCTTTGTTTCATTGTGACTATTTGGATGCTACAGTTATCAGAGGTCTCACTAATGATGCTCGGTGGGAGTCGGTGATTGTCAACGCTGCGCTGAACGTGGGCGACACCGAAGCGAGAAGACTCCTTGAACAGCGAGCAACTGAAGCGTGAGTGGTCCTCCTCTGATCTTCCTCATCATCACGACTTTAACACATAAAAAGAAGAGCACAGTTGTTGTTTGTTTTTCTCTCGTGCGAGTCTAGACATCTGTATATCCCAACAGTGATAACAGTGGATGAACATATTTTGCCTGGAAAATGTTTTATCCTCTTCCCTTCAGACGTGGCTTGCCAACACTACCCCTTTCATCCCCCTTTTCTCGAATGACACACGAGAACGTCTGTTTTGTGAGCAACACTCTAAACCTCCACCAAATAGTTTAATTTTCTTTCAGAGGGCTATGACATAATTTATCCTTAGTCTGTTTATTCTATATATTATTTATTCAATAACATTGAATTAAGAGATGTTTCTAGGAACATGATGAAAAAGGTTGCATACTCGTACTGTATAGGCTACTACAGCGAGGCACAATAAAAAAGTGTCAAATGAGTGCAGGGGAAAATACACATCATGAGAAGTGTAGCTTGTAGGCTTGTAAGACATGTACATCCCTCAAGTCAGGCAAGGATGAGATCTTAACATGTAACCATTCATTGGAGCAATGCTGACTGTTCTCGGATAATTTGTAATACGTGAGTGAGCAAACGATAAATGTGATACTGAAGATTTAGTAAAATAATATATAGATACGCACATCGACCAGGGTACAAGGCAATGGGGCAGTTGCGATTGTAATGCGATTGTAGAGCCTGCACACTCAAACTCAATATAATAAGCAATTCTGTATTAGTATCAAACAACCTTTTGATCCATTGTGGATATTTGTCAGGTCAGTTGTTTGATACTAATAAAGAGTGTGCAGACTCAACTTCAATTATAAACCGAAGATTTCTGAAACATACTTTACATGCATCTTTTCCGAGTTGGGCCAGTGTGGGTGCAAGTTATTTGAACTGGCCCATGGGTACTACACATGTGTCCTGACCAAAACACCTTACTTGCCAACTATTGATTATATAGCACACAAACTAATAGTAGGCAAGTGAGCTGTTTCAGCTGTTACATGGCCATGGTTCAGCCAAAGCCTCTAAAATCATGACCTTGATGAGTTTAATTGGGTGCTTGATTTAGTGCTTGAGTAAACAAAAAACTTTTTCAGATCAAGCTCCGCTAGATTAAGATTGAGATCAAGACCAGCAAGCTCAAATAGTAGACTACTTACATATGTAACTGGTTGTATTGGCTGACAACTGCTTATGCCATTAGTTCCTACAGCAATACTTTGAGGATAATGAGTGAAATATACATTTCCTTGTCACATGTCCGGGAAACACTGTTGGCAATTAGGCTACTATTACTTATTGAGATGTAAAAGCTTCAAATGATACGGAACTGAACACTGAGGACCAAGGAAAACTTATTGCCAGAAGAAGCAATGATAATTGATGAAGCAACAGACACGCGAAGTTCGAAGTGTGACTTTAAAATTACACCACTAGATGGCGGTATTTATTAACCAAAAGCAGAGCCAAAGCTCACTCTCCAGGCAGCCTGGCTTAGTCAGAATTTTCTTTGAACGAGTGAAACAATGGCTTCCATTCATTAATTGTAGATCTCTAACAACAGAGGTCATTATATACTGCTTATCCACTAAGGCAATAAAATATGGTCAAAGTAATGACGAGAAAATGGACACAATTTGTTGGCTGTGTACAAGAGGTTTTACCAACATCTTTGGTTGTATTGACAAAGACAGTTGAACAAGTGTGCTGTCATCGTGGACTGGATTTGCAACAAGTTTGTGTATTGTTTAAATTCCAGAAAAGGCACTATATAGCTGCAAAGCGGTGATATACAGAGTCCAAGCAGGCAGTGCACAATGCCATAGACCAAGAAAAAATTAGCATTGTAGCTTGACCTTTGAAAGCTTTCCTTTGCAATGTAGTAAGGCAGTTGAACATAGTGTTCATGTTCCAAATTGCATGTTGATCAGACTTGATGAGAAGATTTAAAAAAAGAAATGTTTGTTCAACAACGGCTAGCAATGCTAAATGTCCAATTATTTTTGAGGGGCCATGTTTTTCTACTTTAACTGTTTTTAACTCCTTTCAAGTTTAGTCTTGTTCAGATCGACATGCCCTGTGATCCAAAAAGCATCTTTCATGGTCAAAGACTAAGTCTGTAATTCATCATACCAAAAACTAGAACCATCACATAACATTGTATGCTAATTATCATATCATTGGCCAACATTTAGCCATCTTTTAATATATGCACCTTTCCTTTGCAATTTAGTTAAACAGTTCAATAAAGTGTTATTGTCCCAAATGGCATCTTGCTCAGACTTATGCTTTATAAGGAGAAGTTTTTTAGGTATTATTTTTTCAACTGGAACAATGACTAACAATGCTAAAAGTTAGATTATTTTATAGGGACAATGTTTTTCAAGCTATTGACTCTATTCAAGTTTTGTTTTGAATCAGAACATGTTTGGAATGTCTGGAATTAATTTAAATGATTTTAATGGACATGCCATGCAAATGAGTCAATTTGATTGGTTTGCCATATCAACTATCCATCCATCCATTATCTTAACCCGCTTATCCTGAACAGGGTCGCTGGGGGGCTGGAGCCTATCCCAGCATACATTGGGCGAAAGGCAGGAATACACCCTGGACAGGTCACCAGTCCATCGCAGGGCACACACACCATTCACTCACACACTCATACCCACGGGCAATTTAGACTCCCCAATCAGCCTAACCTGCATGTCTTTGGACTGTGGGAGGAAACCGGAGTACCCGGAGGAAACCCACACGAACACGGGGAGAACATGCAAACTTCATACAGAGAGGCCCTGACTGACTGGGATTCAAACTCAGGACCTCCTTGCTGTGAGGTGGCAGTGCTACCCACTGCACCATCCGTGCTACCTGCATCAACTATTGCATTGTAATTTAGTTAAGGACTAGTCCAGAGAAGATACACACCAACTTATCAACATTAATTGGATGTACAGTTCATGATTTTTGGTGTTTTTCATAAATTTCTAATTAGCGGAATATAGTGGAAAGCATTTTTGGCCCAGCATTTTTGTTCCTTGTGAACAGGGACATCTATCAGTCTTGGTGCCATGTCTCTGAGACATCCATCCATCCATCCATCCATTATCTTAACCCGCTTATCCTGAACAGGGTCGCTGGGGGGCTGGAGCCTATCCCAGCATACATTGGGCGAAAGGCAGGAATACACCCTGGACAGGTCACCAGTCCATCGCAGGGCACACACACCATTCACTCACACACTCATACCCACGGGCAATTTAGACTCCCCAATCAGCCTAACCTGCATGTCTTTGGACTGTGGGAGGAAACCGGAGTACCCGGAGGAAACCCACACGAACACGGGGAGAACATGCAAACTTCATACAGAGAGGCCCTGACTGACTGGGATTCAAACTCAGGACCTCCTTGCTGTGAGGTGGCAGTGCTACCCACTGCACCATCCGTGCTACCTGCATCAACTATTGCATTGTAATTTAGTTAAGGACTAGTCCAGAGAAGATACACACCAACTTATCAACATTAATTGGATGTACAGTTCATGATTTTTGGTGTTTTTCATAAATTTCTAATTAGCGGAATATAGTGGAAAGCATTTTTGGCCCAGCATTTTTGTTCCTTGTGAACAGGGACATCTATCAGTCTTGGTGCCATGTCTCTGAGACAGATAGTTCAAAATGACATTAAATAAAAAATAGATCAAATGCAATAGGGTACTGGTGGACCCCTAATACTACTAATAATAATATTAATAATAATACTCATCATCATCATCATCATCATCATAGTAATTCCTTTTCAGGGTTTTAAACATGTTGAGTGAGCATTTCTCCTAACCTCCTTCAACAGTACAAAATCTCAGTGGTAGGTTATCAAATATGCAATACACAGGTTTAGAATTACATGGCATAAATTTGTTTAAAATGCAACCTAATCTGGTAGTTCGCAAAAACACAGGATTTTCCATCCAGTTCTTCCTGTTTGTCCACTGCACATTGACTGAATACACAACAAGGTTCATGCGTAGATACTTGTATATCAAATTACATTCCTGAGGAAGAACTGTGTAAATGTACCAATTTAAAATAAGAATAAAATAAAAAAATGAAACAATGTTCATTACATTCTCCATTGTCATGTCAATTTAATGATATAACAACAACTGTGTTAAATGAAAAGTATGAACTGTAGTTCCAGACCTAGAAAGTCCTGGTTGTAGATTACGATTATTGTTTCACATAAAATGTATGAATCTTAGAATAGAGAAGGCAGGGACCAAGTGTGTACATTTGTTTCCCTACTGTGTAAATATAGGTAAGTCATTTGTATGCAGAAGCCAGTAACCTAGGCTAGGGATTCTCAAACTTGATCATATAAATCATCCACACAAAAAAACAGATAAAATATTAAACAATGGTTTAACGGATAGTATCCTGTGTCTGTGCCCCAAGACTTTTCATTGTCAGATTATATTTTTATAAACTACCTAGATACATTGTGTTTAAAAAAATATATACTTCAGTGTCTTTCTTATGAATTATAATCTGTTCGAATCACATGGATATATTGTTGAGATGGCTAGTTAGCATGCTATGCTGTTAATTCATGACACAGACCCTAAACAACCTTGGCTGCTGAAATGCCTTTTTGTGTGGTAGTAGGCCTGCATACACAAGTCACAATTGATTGTTCTACAAAGCAAGTTCAGCTATTATAATGTAATAAGAGCACAAAGAGGTGGCTATAATCTCATAATAACTCTGTACATAGTTTGTTATGAATAGTTTTTGTTCCTGCATGTATGTAGATAGCTCAAGAATATGACGTAATCAAACATGGCTTTCTTTGATTTGAGACAGAGAATAGCATACAAACTTCACTATAATACCATACAGGACAACACAGGAGCAGCCTAATGATTCTGCAAATAGAAGTCAGTACAGTATGTTGGCCCAGCAACAATCCACAATTCAGAAATGGTGCACTTAGATTGAGGACATTTATGTGACATCATGCACAGCACTGAGCTACTGACTACAAGTCTGAAACCTTGTGGTCATCCGGCCTGGTTTTGCCCTGGTATATGCATAACAAATAGATACTATGCTGATAGAGGAAGTATGCAGTATTCACTGATGGTGTTTATTCACTAGCCTTGACAATTGGAACAATACTAAGGGCACCAAGGGGAAAAATTAGGTTTTAAGGCTGAAACCATATTACAATGTCTACGTGAAAGCCTCGAGCTCCAGCTTGCAAGGCACTAAAAAAAGAGTAGGCAAACCTAACTAACCATCTCCTAATGTGGTCAAATTCTATAGATTTGGAGGGTGCACTTATAGATATACCATTATACATTTAACTACGGGAGCTAACAGTTAACTCCACTGAAATGGATTAGGTCCAAAAAGGAAAACGAATAATTTGGGGCGCCTTCAATACATTTTTAATGGAAATTGGGCGTGATTGATACCATGGTTGTGCATTACCAACCGACGTAATGTCCAGTGTCACAGAGTAGTCAAGCTTGGCTACAACGACAAAATACAGGATCGTGGAAATATATTTAAACAACAGAGCCTGAGATTGTTCATAATATAAACAGAATAGTTGAAATAGAAAACCAAACTGTATGAAGAGCATGACAATTGACAAAAAGATAAATCATAGAATGAATATTAAATGTTCCAGCGGCTCACTCTTCTTCGGTTGCCATTGTAGCTAATGTTGTTGCTGCTTTGCTGCTGCAGTGCGCCTGCGCAACCACTGCCTGGCAGCAGCAGCAGCAGCAGGCGTGCTGGTCGCTCCCTTGGCTGCAGCGGAATCCCAAGCGAAGCGTGTTTTTTCCATTCCCTTTACATGTATCTTTTGTACATACATGTAAAGTGTCAGATGCGAAGTATTTAGTCATGATTTTCCATTATTCAGACCGGTGGATCTAATGATAACTGAAACGGCAGCAAAGGGGTGGTGGTTCCGTGATGTACTTTAGTCGGGGAAGAACTGCTTTCTCGAGGTCCAGGTTGAGGCCTACTTGTTAAAGACCCCCCTCCTCCTCCTCCCCTCCTGAATCTCATCGTGATGGCAGAAGATCAACAACAACCTGGTCACCTACAGAAGCCTATCTCGGGAATAGGCTCTTTACCATCTCTGGTTCCAGGACTGCAGGGGGCGGAGGCCAGTGCATTGCAGCACAAAATAAAAAACTCCATCTGGTAAGAACTTAAAAACAAATGCTAGACGGTTAGCTGTTACCCCTCCCCCTTTGGATCAATGAAAACATGTGTGTGTCTTGGTAGCGCGCTAGCGGGCTAATCTGCAATAACATTGCTTTGCGATTGACCATTGGGGTTTTCATGCTGCATTTATTTCATGAATGTGTTAACATAGAAGTGACGTTATAGCTGTTAGATAGCCTAGCTTACGTTAAACATTATCCACCGTGAAGCAAGTTGGCTAACGCCACAGTATAAGAAGAGATGGCTCAATGAACGTTAACATTAATTGCCATGTCATGTTAATTTAGCTAAATACTCATCGGAATCGAAGTGTCATTATTTTGACTAGTATTACCATTATATGTGGTGGTTAATCTGGTTTACTCGAGCCAATACTAATCGCCGTGCCATTTAACTATAACGTTGTTCAAGTTCTGCTCTCAGCTATTGACAAATTCATTATAAACACAATTTGTTTGATATGATGGCCATGGCAGGAAGACTATTTTGATAACAAATACTGAAATATGGCTAATGGCTGAATAAAATCAGTTAGCTAGGTTGTGCTGTTTATGCTAGCTACATAGGTGTGTCCTGTCCGAATTTAGCTCTTCACATTGCACTGGTGGCTAGCTAGTTAGCGTATTGCAGCCGTGCGAGTTATGCTCCTGTTTTAAGAATAAATAATTGGGTACAGGTAGTGGGTAATGTATTTGGTGCAACGTAATGTCTGTGCTACTGGAGCTTCTGCACTATGGAAAATACCCTCATTTGCGACGCTAAATACACATCACAAATGATGCTACTAGCTTTGCATGTGCAGATTACAGTGACTGAGAAGGATTTGCTGGGAAATATTAATTAATACTTGTGCAGTCCATGACGTGCTATGGGTCGTAAATCTGACAGGGTGTATGGTGTTATGCGTATCTAACCAGCTTGCTAGCGTCGTTAGCTAGCTAACGTTAGCATAGTGTCAATGGCTGTCCGTCGTTGGCATCTCATGCGTATTCTTTTTACGCTTTATCGTGGCGAAAATGCTGTAATGGTGAAAACGCTGACACGGTTATTCGTAGCCCCCACCGCCCCACAACCACCGACAGCATCATCACCACCCTGAATTTTCGAGAGCTGAATATTACAAATATATGACCTCCAGTACGCTATTTGCCAGCAGGCGTAACGGGTACACACAGTATTGTAAAAACCAACAACGGGCAGTCGTGGGGTGATGGTAGGCGTTGCTGACAGTAAATCCTCTTGTTTTTGACATTGCCACGCCTGCTTTTATTTCCAAAACTAAGGTGTTTTGCATCGTTTCTGATATCTCGATATCACTAGCTAATTTTTTTTTAACGTGATACAGAATCCTCCCATTCAGTTCATCTTGACTACAACCGCTTTTTACAGGACTACTACTGCCAAGTGCCAGTGTTACTATCTCGGGGTTCCTGAGTTTGCGGTCTGGTGCCATTGCAGTAATATTTCAACGGCTTTCCCAGCAATTATTCAGTCTTTTGGAACACAGAAAAAATATACTCTACAGAAAATCGAGCGTGATAGACAATATCTTTATGCATTTATGTGCATTTCCTCAAAAACTTTGTGGCAACAGGTTCATATATTGCTAATCGTACCAAGGGGCAAGATTATGCAAACAATAATTTTTTTCTTTTTGAATGCATTCAACAGTGATGGATCTTACTTATCTAACTAAACGAAAATGTGTGATCTCTGGATGACCTCAGTTTAGAGAGGAAGCCTCATCTCAGCCTCCTCCCACCTTGACTATTACAGGGAAGGAAATAGGCACTTGCTTTATTTTATTTTCATCTTATTTTCATCCACAACAGGATGACCAATGAACAGACATTGACAAACAGACTGTTTTGATTTCTGAAGAGTGTTGACCACTGCAAATGTGGTTGCATTTGGTCATGATGTCCAAATTTTGCCTGTACTGTCAAAAACGCATCACTAAGAAAGAATGGTAGGGGTTGTTAACCAGGACTGGGCTAGTATGCTGTGTCTGAAAGTTTGTGCGTATCAAAGACTGTTTCTGAACCACATCCTGCCTCTGGCCTAGCCTAGTGCATTGTCAAAATATGCATTGTCCATCCAGTCCACATTTTTAAATTACTTAGTCCAGTATGGCTTTGTGTAGTATTTTTTAAAAGGCCAAATTCAAAAAGTATTGTTGTATAGTTTAAACCAGTGTGTTATAAAAATGTTGGTTTAAGAAATGTATCCACTCTGTTGTTCCTATTGCAATGAACAATTTTGACATTAATTTTCAGCTTGTATTGCAACGCCTGGATACAGTTAATAATAGCCATTTAGCTCTCTGTCATGATAGTGACATTTGGTTGAAATGCGTGGAGTTTCCAATTTTCAGCATATGTCTGATAATATTTATATAAATGTAGATATTCCAACGCCAACAGAAGGACTGTGATTTCCTATGTAGTCCATGTCTTTAAAATTCTCTGACATGTAAAAGATCTTGTTTGTCGAGTAGGTTAACATTTCCATAACTGAATTTTGGGCAGAAATTCAAGCTCTGCTCTCCAGTCAAAATACCAATAGCACTCTGATCTGCATAGCTGAATCAACTCAAAAATGAAATGCATAAATAAATAGTTGGCATTTATATAGCGCCTTTATCCAAAACGCTGTACAATGATGCTTCTCATTCACCCATTCCTACACACACCAACGGCAATTGGCTGCCATGCAAGGCACCAACCAGCTCGTCAGGAGCCTTTGGGGGTTAGGTGTCTTGCTCAGGGACACTTTGACGTGCCCAGGGCGGGATCGAACCGGCAACCCTCCGACTGCCAGACGACTGCTCTAACTGCCTGAACCAATGTCGCCCTATCCGTCTGTATAATTTTAGCTGATAGCTTCTAACATACCAGAACAGTTCACAATGTTAGTTTTTCTGCTGATTGCGTTTTTATGATGAATACACATCTATTAGTAATAAGTTTGGATCCTGAAAATATGAGAATCTCATTGTTGGATATGCCTGTGACTTGTTGCTTGTGGCTATTAAAAGTAGTATAATGAGGATTAAATATACCTACTCCATACCACTGTCATTTTACCATTATTACCACTATTGTACCTTACAATAGTGGTAAAAGGGATTTATTATAACAAGGAAAGAAGCGTTTGACATGATTGTTTTAGTGCACTAGTTGTGTGTGCACTTTCAGATGCTTTGTGGGAAACAGTATGCCTGTTGCAATCTATAATTAGATGTACAGACTGCATAAATAATTTTAACATGCTGTCTACTGTGGTTATTTAAAGAAGTAAATCTAAATGTCCTATTGTGCTGCTCTCGGTTGTACTGGCCAGAAAACAAGTCTGGGCTTGTTCTCACTGCACTTACGTGCCTGTTACATGTGTGTGCTTCATGGCAAGCTCGACTGATGAGGTGCATTTAGGCCTATATGTATATTTTTACCTTGCAAAGATTAGCAAACATTAAGATACATGGTTTCACAACACATGCTGGTAACTCAGCCAATATTTTGTGCTGTTTTAACATTTTTGGAATCAAGGTTGTTACTGTATTAGGTGCATGCTGACCTTGGTAATCATGAAAATGTTCAATCTTCTCAAGCATTTTGCTGTGTTTTTGTTTGGAATTTTATACCCATGCATTGTTACTCAATAGTGTGTTGAATAGGCTACATCAGTAAAGCCTTAACATTACCCCTGATATAGATTAAAGTGAAATGTTTTGTCATTTTATTTTCCTTTATGTTTCTCATTTAATTAGTAATATAATCCGTGCAATTATGTGTTTATGGCCACAATCGCATACTTTAAACATGCCATTTTAGGTTTTTTTTTAAAGACAGATCTTAGAACAAACCCTTGCCAATTGCCCAATGTGTTTAATTGGTACTTCCTTGATTGTATATTATTATTAACCTCTCCGTGATAACCGACCGGTGTATTTGTTCTTTCTGCATTCTTCCTAGCTCTGCAATTTTGTATCTTTTTTGGTCATTCAAATAAAATGGTGTGGGTTTGTTTTTGCACGGTTTATTTCTTGTTCGATACAATGAAACAATGAAATGCACTGTGGTCTACCTTATTGTTTTATTTGTATTGTCGTTCAGCCAACGCACCGTCTCCTCTGTGTGAGGATTGTCTTGTGAAATGGTTCAGGTTTATTGTCATTTGTAAACATTCTTCACCTGCTTGTTAATGTAATGTACACTCTGAGGTATTGCAGAGCTATTGAGCTCATTTTAGAGTTCACCACCATCCTGTTTTTCTGCTATGATGTCTTCAAGTGCAGTGAGTTGGCAGAATATTCTGAAAAAATATGCAGTGTGATTTGTGGAATGCCTTTCTGAAGTACACGTACACGTACAAGTGATGGTATACAGTGGGCTCCAGAATTATTGGCACCCTTGATAAACATGCACTAAAAATGCTGTAAACTAAAACAAAGTTTTTTGGCATCAAACAAAGTCTTAAATAAAAAGTCTTTAAATAAATAAAAATATTTCACCAAAAAGCAGGTTCCACAATTATTGATACCCCTGGTTTAATATTTGGTGCAAACACTCTTGGCAAAGATGACACCCATGAATCTTTTCCTATAATTTTTTGGTAATGTTAAATAACATATTTGGAGGGATTTTTGACCATTCCTCCCAACTTTTCAGAATCATTTATATCCTTGGGATACACCTCTCTTTAGTTCAGACCACAGGTGTTTCATGGATTTAAGTCTGGAGGCCATTGAGGTGGCCATTGAAGTCTGGATTTTGATTATTATATTATATTTGGAGCCATTGTCCTGCTGGACAATCTCCCTATGACCAAGTCTCAGCTTCCTGGCAGAGGCAACCAGATTGTCTGCCAAGATTTCCTGGTACTTTGTTGAATTCATTCCATTTCCCATCTTAAATAGCGCCCCTGAATCACTGGCAGCAAAACATCCCCAAACTGGCAGCAAAACATCCCCAAACATGATATTTGGCACTAAGTATGAGGTGCTTCTTTTTGTATGCATTCCATTTTGTCACCAAACATGTTGATGGTGTGTATGGCCAATTTTGTTCTCACCTGACCATAGCTCATGACTCTTCCAGTTGTAGTCCAATGAGGTTTTGCAAACTGAAGATGCTTTGTTTTATTTATTGTGCTCAGTAAGGGCTATCTTCGTACCACCCTTCCAAAAAGTGTGCTATGGAGGTACCGTTTTATGGTTTTTTTTGTTGTTGTTGTTCCAATCTCTGCACCATCTTCCTTGTCATTTGTGGTGATAATATGCACTTCCTGGCAAATTTTTATTATTATTTTATTAATAATAAAAAATATAATTTTATTATTGACCTTACAGTGTTAAGTGTATGTTTTTCCATTTCTGTATTTTTTGGTACCTATTACCTAACTTGTGATGGGCAATTACCATCTGTGTCTTCTGAATTGACAGTTTTTTGGCTTTTCCCATGCTGATGGTTGACAAAGTGATTTTGCGTGCTTGTGACACCATTGTTATGCTCTAGTGAAACAGGAAGAGCTGGAATGGCACACTATAGTTCCTTTTGAGATTAACTAAATTAAGGTAAAATTGTATTGCCAATTTCACTTTGATTGTATTACAACAATTATTAATAATGTGCCAATAATGTTGGTGTGGTTTTCAGAAAAAAATGAGATGAAACATGACCATACCATAAATGTATTGAAATAAAAGTACAGTTTCATCCATTTTTATTAAGGGTGCCAATAATTCTGGAGCCCACTCTGTATTTGGGCAATGCCAGCATTATGGATGTGACATTTGTACACAAAATGACAAACAAAATCCCTCAGAAAACTACTCTTCTTATGTGCAATGTTAATGCATATTATCATGGCATGAGGGGAAGGCCTAAAATAAAAATGATACAAATATTTTTAAGGCAGAACAAATGTGATGCAAAAAGACAGGTATTTTGGCGAGACTGTGAAAAAAAACTTTGAAATTTAAAGTTTGATATAAAGTTTGATTTGGTAATGAGGTAGGCTTGGCTGAACATAAAAATAGCAATTTTGAAAATATTTATCTTCGTCTTGATTTTTATGAGGAGATACCAGCGTTATGGATGTGACACGTCTGAAATGCACATTGTTTGACGATTTACTTCCCAATTAAATTTTATCAGTTGTTGTGATCTGAGATGGTTCTGAATGTCAGTTTTGACATTGAGAAAACCATCTGAAATGGTTTTGAATGTTTTCAAGATGGCCACCAAGTAGCATTGATTTCAATGGTAATGGCACGAATGCAAAACAATTTTTAAGCATTTTCCTGTTGTTAGCCTACATTTTTATCAGATTTCAAAATGGTCACAATTGACTGTTTGGGACATAACAACTTTAATTGGGAAGTAAGTTAATTTTTTCATGCTCAGGTTGACATTAAAACTTAAATAAAAATTGTCCTCCATCAAACAACATTCCATAGAACAGTGTTTCTCAACTCCAGTCCTCGGGACCCACATGCCAGAAGGTTTTTGTTGTAACCAGTAACTCACACACCTGATTTAATGATTGAACCAATCAAACCACAAAAATGCCCTTGATTAGTTAAATCAGGTGTGTGAGCTACTGGTTACAACAAAAACCTTCTGGCAAGTGGGTCCCAAGGACTGGAGTTGAGAAACACTGCCATAGAACACTGTCTCTCTACTCCAGTCCTCAGATGCACTTGCCAGGTTTTTGTTGTAACCAGGAACTCACACGCGATTTAACTAATCAAGCACATTTTTGGTTGTTGGATTGGTTCAGTCATTAAATCAGGTGTGTGAGTTCCTGGTTACAACAAAAACCTTCTGGCAAGTGGGTACCGAGGACTGCAGTTGAGGAACATTGCCACAGAATATTATTCATATATTCTCTTCAAATTTAATTTAATTTAATCTAACTCAGGTTTTGCCACACCTACTCCAGACTATAGCAGACGTGGGTCAGATACATAATTGTTTTGGTTTTGGATATACTGAGTGTATTGGATTTTATGAAATACTCTAAAAATTGGCTCTTAATTGGCGGAATGTCACCAGGCAAGATCAATCAAGCACAGAAAAGTATTTCCAAAACAATTATGTATGTAACCAAGATCTGGACTACAGTATAGAGTGCAAAAGTAGCTTAATTATTACCAATTTCTCTTCACTTATGCTGCTGCTGTTTGCATTAGTATTCTCTTCACCAGGTAATTACAAATTTGAGTGATAGCTACAAAATTCTGAGAATTTAATTTAATTTGATTATTTTTTTTGCATTTTGTGGATTCATGTTCATATACTGTTAGAAACTCAACTTTAGTTTACTTGAAGTTTCAGCCAGGGTTGGAAACTGATGAGTAGCCTCTCGAGGAGAATAGAAGAGAGTTTGTTTTCATCCCAGGTTCCATCAGCGACAGCCTTGCATTCATGCAGAGTTCAAAACATAGTTTTCCCATTTCATTACAGAGCAGGAGAAAAGATGACTCAAAGGCTTTACTCAAAGGCTTTGCTAATTCAGTGAGCTGCATTTTGAGAAAATGCCTGTTTTTCCAACATGTGGGTGACCCATTGATAGACACTACTTGTTCAATTGGCAAGTGGGAGTTTGTACTGAAATTAGAATGAATAGAAAGTCAGAGGTTCCTTTGTATTTTGTTTTATTTGAACTCAGATTTTATTGGTTAAGTGAGGCTCAGTAGACACATTCACTGTGGGAACAAATAAGCACACACAATTGACATTTCCCTATTTAAAGGGATGGTTCACTTTCTGTGGTCTTTTTATTGTTCAATGCATATTTTCAATTGGGCCTGGCAGTTGTGTGGTGATGGATATTTTAATATTTAGAGAAGTTTCTGATGACCTGCTGATTTGCAATGGCTTCATGGTCTGGAGCAAGAAAATCTAGCCTGCTTCAGATATCTCTAAAGCTGCTTTTACTGTGGCATTGATAAACGTGTTGTTCTATCATTTTTGGGGTATTTTTGTTGCTCCTTAAAATGGATTAGCCTTTAATGTTTTTTCCATCCTTGCTGAGTCTGTTTCTGTAATTTAAATGGAGGCTTCATGTCCCAATTGTACGTTTGCTATATGAGTGACTCATTTTGGCAAAGAATTGTTTGCTGGAATAGGAGACGGGAAATCAGATAGAATAGGAAGGCAGGGATGAAGTCCCAATCCGGGCATTGTAGATGAACCTTCAAAGAGAATTGGAAATGAGCTTCACTGCTGGCAAACATGGCGCTGATTTCTCAAGGCGGTGTCCTCTGGTGTATAGGCTAACACTGCAGTTAACGCCACTGAAACAGTATTAGCAGAAATAATAATAATGAATTGTTAAGTAGCCCAAAAAAATAAATACAATAAAAACATTCATTTCTTCAGCCGTCTGGCTGTGTAGAAATGGTTTTGTCTATTAAGGGTGGAGAGAAGCCATTTAAGCCTAAATGGATCCCACTGGGAGGTGGTGGTAGATTGTAAGATGGTTATCTGGTAGGATCTTCATGTTTAAATGTGCAACTGCCATTTGTCCTTCCCAAGTAACAGGCTTTAAACAAACTGCCTTTGTGTACCTAGAGTAGGTGGGGAGGCAGCACTGTAACATTCACTGTTAAACCCAACAGCCACCAATCCATTCCATTAATTCAGTTTTGCCCTTCATTTCAATGTGATTTACAGATGAAAGCACATCTTGGTGTTATGAGGAAAGGGGTGGTTTGGTCACGTCGTCGCTGGAATAGTTGATTTCACTGTTAATATGCAAATAAGATCCGTTACATTTTCCACATTGAATGCAGAAACCTGGTTGCAATTTGACGTGTGTTCTGTAATGTAAATCCGTAAAGGCCAACATGACCAGTGAAATATTGCTTATTGATATTGACCCCAGAATGTCTCTAAGTCATATCTCCCTCACATGCATGCACTTGTCCACATATGTACACACACGTGTGAATTGATTTGAAACTCTCTCTTTCCATACTTTCAGGCTCAGATGCGTTGCTATAATGATTTGTTCTGGATTTCTTCACCTAGAATGAACTGCACCTTGACCCTCCTCTGTCTGCCTGTGCAATTAAACAAAAAAGACATTACATTTGGCAGGAGCAGCCAAGGTTTTCAGTTCTGACATTGAGGGAATCTGAGCTATGGTTGAGAACACATTGAATCTGGCTGGAAAAACGTGACCAATTTAACGTGAAGTGAGTTAATGCTGTCAAACCTGTAAAACAGTTCACTTGCTTCTGTAGCCTTTGATGAAATTAATGGAGGCAAAATGGGGGAATGGTCCACCTATTCAAATTCAGTGCTTTAAGCCTTCCTTGTGGTCCTGGTTATTTTATTATTTCGAAGCGTTTTCATTTAATTTAGATTCCCTTCAAATGCGGGATACTTAATGGTTTCTCTGAGTTTGAAATGCTATTGCTATGCTATTACTTTAAGGACATCAGTCAGAGTGAGGGGTAGGGAAACGTTCTTACCGTGACCTAGACCAGGGTATTTCGGGACAAGCAGACATTGTTCTCTCCACTAGTGACCTCTTAACACTGGAGTAATTCTCTGAAGATGAAAGAATCGCAACGGGGAAATGGCTGTCAGCCGTGTGTATTTCTCTGTATTTCTGTTTATTTATTTATGTACGGTGGGAAGTGGTGTAAGGACAACGTCCAGGTCAGCATGGGTTGAGTCAAATGAAGTTAAATAAAAATGTATTCTGATTCATTTTCCAAAAAATAATGCTGTGATGGGGTTTAAAAAAATGTATTGGCTATAAAATGTTATCCAAACAACCTTTTCTATTTCTTGACTGAAAAAGGACGTGGCAAGACAAATTGGTAATACTGCCAGATATATGGCAATACCCATACGAAGGTATGCAACTGACAAACTGGAAATTGTTTGTAACAAGTGCAGTGTTGTCAACCACATACAGTGGGCTCCAGAATTATTGGCACCCTTAATAAAAATGGACAAAAAAGGCTGCATATAATAAACAACATGGATAATGATCTATATTTATGTCCAAACATACCGGAAAACTATGTTCTTTTATTTCAGTACATTAACATTACGTCTCGTTTTTCAAAGTTTTTTATTTAGTAATCAATTTCTGGAAACCAGAGGTCCCAAATGATTGCCGCCCCTAACAATTATTGTAAATAAAATCAAAGTGAAATTGACAATACAACTTTACTTAATCTCAGTCTAAAGGAACTATATTCTATCACTTCCTGTTTCTCTAGAGTAAAAAATGTGGTAACAACATGCAAATTCCATTTGTCAACCACCAGCGTGGGAAAAGTCAAAGAACTGTCAATTCAGAAGACACTCACACTTGACCATCACAAGTCGGGTAATGGATACAAAAAATGTACATAAATGGATAAACATCCCACTTATCACAGTAAGGGCAATAACAAAAAGGCGTAAAACATATGGAATGGTCACAAACTTGCCAGGAAGAGGATGTAAGTCCACATTATCTACATAGATGTAACGCAAGGATTGCAGTTTAAGAATTGCAGAGATTGGTTGTGTATTGGGGTCACCCAGTGTAACCCCCCCCCCCCCCCCATAAAATGGCACCCCCATACCAGCAGACTCTTTGGAAGGGTAGCACAAAGACCGTCCTTGAGTGGAATTATGAGTGGAAGAGAGTGCTATGGTCAGATGAGACCTAAATTTAACTGTGTAGCCATACACACAATTCGCAGTCAGCAAAATAGAATACATACAGGCAGAGGCACCTCATTGATGTTTTGGAGATGTTTCGCTGCCAGTGGTCCCTGGGCACTATTTAAGATCAATGGCACAATGAACTCAGCAAAATACCAGGACATTTTTACAGAAAATCTGGTTGCCTCTGCTAGGAGTCTTAGGTCATAGGTAGATTGTCCAGCAGGACAGTGACTCCAAGCATACATCAAAGTCCACACAGTAAAAGTAAAAACAAAAAACAACAACCATATTCTGCAATGGGCATCTCAGTCTCCAGACTTAAATACCATGAAAAACATGTGGTGTGAGCTGACTGGGTTAATTGCAAGACCAGCTTTGGCAAGGGGTGTATTTTCCTGCTCAGAGTGGGGTGGGGGTTTCATAATGTAACTTAACAGGTAAATTAATGAATGAATAAGAGTGTCTGTGAGATTCAGGACCCAACCGTGCATTCACAGAACATCTACTTGTGCTGAAGCATCAGTCCCTACAGTAATATGTTTTGGCCAGTGTCCGTTAATAGCCCTTTTTTTACACCACCACCACCACCACAACCACCCATAGCTGCCTTCAATGCAACATCTACAGGGTTTTCTTGTTTTCATTTAAGAGCAAATTGCCAATACCCCCCCCCCCCCCCCCACTACCATGGGGTTAATTTAAGGCTAAGTCTGTCTAGTTAAGTCGTGCCCAGTCTTTATGCAAGCTGGACGAAGACTTTAATTGTCATGAGTTTTACCTGGACAGAACTCGCCTAGCAACAGTTTAATACGTCTACCCTGTCAAATCTCACCCAGTAACAGCCTGTTAATCCTTACTTACAGTCCCACCAAAGAATAGCTGAATACTATGTGCCATCCAATCTTAACCTGGTAAGCCCTGGAAGCCTGGCTCGTTTGGCGACAATCTTAGAAGTCTTACCGTCTGTCCAGCTGAGTAACCACCTGATCAACCATATCTCGGATTGAAAAATAAAACCTGGATGTTTTTGTTTGTTTCTTCTTCAGCTGGTTAGTTTTTTTTCTGTCCACATTGTAGAGCTCAGTTTTCAGCCAGTTAAAATAACATACTTTACTTTGGCTAGTATAAAACATTCCGAGTTATTAGTACAATTCTTCTGTGAATTTGAATTGCTTTTCTGTCCATTTCATTGTTTTCAATTAAAAACACAGCCTGCGACCTTCAACGCTAGTCTCCACCTTCCTCAATCCAGTGCCTCCAACATAATATTTCTCTGCGTTCATAGATCTGCATTTCACAGTTAACCTCTGAGTGTTTCATATGGTGCGTTGTCCCTTTTCATATTTATAGGCTGGTTTGACATGACCTGACATTTCTGGAGGCTTTTGAGAGGTAATTAGGTTAAAGCAGGATAAGGAAAACAGCACATGCTAGTAACGTTCCTGTGCTGTTTTTGAGCCTGTTTACTGTGGGAGTGAAGGCGATGTAGGTGTTGGGGGGGATTAAGGGATGCATTGAACATTTACATTGGGTTTATCTGCAACATCTCAACTGTGGATTAGCCTATATAGTGGTTCATATCAGTTGGGGAAGCATCGCTGACAAAGATAACCCAGGCATAGCCAGGGTATTATTATTAGACTTGTGCTGGGCAGTGTCTCCTTCTAACACATGACATGTGCTTTAGATATATTGGCTGTGGTTGAGGAGAAAGGTATTGGGAGGTCATTCTTCACATAACTCTGATTTATTAATATATCTGGGTTAGGTTTGTTACGCAACTTGTGTGTCTACTTTACTGACTGTCTGTGTTCCTCTGTTGTTTTCCCCCCAGCAAATCTGTACAATCAAGAGTGGACAACATATTGGTAAGTGATAACAAATTAATTTAAGCTTGACTTTGGTTTTTTTATGAACCTTAAAGAGTTTAGAGCGAGAGAGAGAGAAGGTCATGAACCTGAAAGAGAAAAGGCCTACATTTTGAATACCGTGTAAACCGTAATGGTGTCCAGCAAAATCCTGTCATTTTGAGTTGAGGATTAGATTGAGCTCTCATTGGAGAGCAGACCTTTTGAGAAATATGCAAAAATCATAATGGTGGGTGAAGAAAAGGTTTGTTCTGCATTCCATAAAATCACAAAACCAATTCATATGAAATTTGCATTATGGAATGCACTACCCCATCACACCCTGTGCAGAAAAGGTGCCCACAGAGATTCTTGATTATATTAAATAAAATAGAATGAAAAAAAAAAAAAAAAAAGTATAATGTTTTGTTTTCCTTGCTCCTAGTTATGGACAGAAAGATGTTTACGTACAGCACAAAGGCAAAATATTTGCAGTTTGACCTAATAAAATGACAAGAATGCTTTGCTGCAATGTAGGTTTCAGTTTGAACAGGATTTTAAATGCAGGTTTCTGTTGTAGCTGCTGTCCAAAGTTGAATTACTTTGACTTCTGACATTTTGAACATTGTGTATATATTTACCCTGTCAGACCTCTGCCTGATTTGTTACAGGTTATGCTATGGCATGTTACATAAGCAGCTCTGAGTCGGTCCTTGGGCCCTAATGAGGCTGAACCAGCGCTCCCGTTTTGCTGATATTGCAAGTTTGCTTGTCTTTGTTTTAGATGATAGTCTGTGCTAGTCATGCTATTTCTGTTTTCAAAACACAAGAGCTGTTGTGGTTTTTGAGATTGCTCTAGGAAAAGTTTTGGCTTCAATGCTTGGCACTGTATTATAGGCAGAGATATTATTTCTGGTGTTACGCCATAACACCAGCCCCCCTGTTCGGCTGGGACTTCAGGACGGCACAGCATGTTCACATTCTAATGCTGATGAAACAGTCTCTCTTGGCGTTCATTCAAGGTGGCAAACATTAGCTAACGTTCGCCAACATATTAAAAAAAAATTATTTTCGTCGCTAACGTTAGCCACCAGTTTGAAAACGTGGTGCGTGGAACAAAAATGGCTGCTGATAGGGAAATTGCAGAGAGAACACATTTTTAGGCTGCTATAATACACTCTAATCAACATAATATTTGTTCTTGCCTTAAAAAAAGAAATCACAGGTAAGCAACAAATCAGCTAGCATTGTTAGACCTAAGTCGCATCTGTTTCTATTAAAAAGCCGTTGGTGGTGAACTAATATTTAAAATCGCTCAACAGTTACTGTTTGGCGCAAACCTAGGTCACCGTGAATGTTTTCTGTCTTGAATGCACATCAGGTAACTGAAAGCAAAGACTTCTAGAACACTTGGAATTTTGGAAAAACATTTTTTTTAAATCTACTTTTTAAGGGATTAATTTAGATGATAGAACAGAGTGACAGAACCATAGAACAGGAACCCTGCAGTTTTTATTTATTTATTTTTTATCCTGTTTTTACTCCCTGCTCTGGTGCTGAATCTGGACTGCACCAGGGTTGAATGTGGCCAGCAGCTCTGTAGTAGGAGCTACTGTCACCCTGGGGAGGGAGGGCTTCAGGCATCCAGGGAGCAAGCATCTCATCGCAGTCTGGCTGTCGAGCTACACATGAAGTGTCTTCCTCCGACTCGTGTCTGTGTGTCACCAACTTGTAGACTGCGGGCAGAAAACAAGCCATGGCAGGGCATCACATGCTTCAGATGAAGGCATATTCTTGTCTGTGCTCTCAAGGATTGATCGGAGCAGTTGCTACAATAAATGCTGCTGAACACATTTGGGCAAAGCAAACTGGTTGAAAAATGTGTATCCATCATATGGAGCCAGTGCAGGTACCCCATTTACCAGAGGACCCCCTCTCCTGCAGTGAAGCAGGGCTAGCCCTCATCACTATCTTCTGTGGTGGATAATACCACATGACCCCGGACACAGTCTACATTGCCACAGTGGAGATTAATTGGATTGAAGACCCAGGGGCTCATTAAGAACTTATGCTTTAGCTGGAAGGTGGCAGCCAGGAGACCCCAAACATCTTGCATGTATAAGAAAATATAAGCAGATATTGGTGCTTTGGCGTACACTGGTTTGTGGTTCATGTCCATGGGATGGAGGTGGGGTATCATTAAGCATTTGCTTGTTTTTTTAACAAGCCCCCCCACACACATCTTCTGTTCAGCTTGAACAGCATCCAGCAAGTTTGACGTGATACACTTGGGGAAACAAAAGAACAGACTCCCTTGGTATTGCATGTTACCTTGTCTTACGACCTCGTCAGTATGGAGAGCAGCTCTCAGCCTTATAAGGAGGGGCTGTGCGTTGAAGGGCTTGAGCTGTTCCATGCAGTACAAGTCCACCATTACTCTTCCACTTCCCCTTTTATTAAGGGAGAATTAGCATTTATTTATGTGTGTTATGTTATGTTGGTTGCCATCCACAGATGGCTACCATCCACAGATGTTAACCTGGGCCTTACTCCTGGAGGTGTTACACAAATGTGTAACGCTTGCTGGAGGGGCGGGGGGGCTGGGTGTGATTGCTCGGTTAATAAGATCTGGGTGCGCGTGCTTCTCGCTGGGCTGGAGAAGTGACAGGGAGGTGGAGGTGTCTCTCAAGGATGGAAATGACAGAAGCGTGGTGAAAAACACTCCACCTCCTCACTCGCGCTCCAGCCCTGAGTATGCGTAGCTGTGTGGGCAGGATACACACTGTTGTGTTTGCCACGTATTTCAGTTAAGATGGGTGAATGTCTGACAGGGCCAAACCAATATGAAACCATTTTTTATTTTAATTATATTCTTGTCCTTAAAGGAAAACTGCTAGCTAAAACACACTTGCAGCATTAGTAAACTTGATATTTAGGGGGCCAAGCAGCAATGCTGGACCTTATTGTATTTGTGTTTTATTATGTCTTCTGCCATTTTCTGCAATTCCATCAAAACCGCTTGTTAACTTTTGTCAAAATGTTGCACAATCATTGATCCTGGCATACAATAGCCATGCACCAAATTTCACCCTAATTTGCCTCATGGTGGCGCTATTATTGACAGTTAAATTAAAAATGAAAAAATATGTTTCTCATAAAGAAATTCAGCTAACAGCAATAGATGCATCTATTGTTGTTCGTTTTTAGTTGGCACGATAGTGAGTTAAACTCTCTTATTAAACTCCATTCGGCCTGCTGCCAATATCTCCATGTGACGTCATGTCGTCCGGACTACAGAACTCTAGTTTAATTGCGATAAACTGAAATACTAGCTACGCACAATTAGACTTGGGTTGCATTGCCAATATGCGAATTCTAACAATGCCAAAGTGATTTGTGGGTTTTCCTTTAAAGTGCATTTGGCTTTTAATGACCTCTGTATCAATTACCTAGCTACCTGTCTGTTGTAATTTACCTACTGTAAATATGTTGACTTGTCATAGTCTGAACAAAATGGAGGCCCTCGCGGAGTTTGTAGTGCTGTGTGAATCGGTTAGAGAGGAGGCCCGTGTATGACTGTCACACAGAGATGGAGGGTCTCTGAAGACCCTTAAGTGGGGTCGGTGCCAGAGAGTGAGAAATGCGCCTGACCTCTACGCTCCTGTCCGCCTTCGCTTTGTTATTGACTCTTGCAATCTTACACACATTCTTGCATCAGCACCCGTCATTAAACTTTTATTCCAGAGTTGAATTCCATAAGGGATGCATTTTTCTCCCCCCGTTTTTCTTACATTCATTTAAGCTGACTTTGTTTTTATTTCTGCTCTTAAGGAATTCTCTGAGACGGGAGAAAAGCAGGAGAAATATAGTATTAGTATCCATGTTTCTGGAGCTCATCTCAGGCACGTTTGTTCAGGGAGGTTGTTTTCATTTCTGACTGACATGGTATATTCTCAGCTCAAAACTTCAATTTCCTAACCTTTTCCAAAATGACAAAGATGAGGTGGAGGTAGGTGCCAGAAAACATGTCCCCAGTGAAGGGACCCTACGATACTATACGATTGATCGATAGTTTGATTGGTTAGTCAGTCAATCAAAAGAAAAAAGGATAAATGTATGTTGTAGTAATGTGGGTGTGGAGTGGTATTATATTACTTTGTGTAGAGAATGGTATATGTAAAATACATTAACTTATTTTTTAACCTTTTGGCTGCTCGCAAACCTGCTATCGCTGATCCTAAAGCTTGCAGTGGGAAAATCAGGCCTGCTTCAGATAACAGCGGTAATTTTGGGCCTGGGTCAGTTCACCCAGCCCCAATCTTTGCCCCCAGGTATTTGCATAGGAATGAGACTGGGGTCTGATCTGGGGTCAGCCCTGGGAAGTAGAATATTTGCATAGGAACTGAGACAAAGCTGATCTGGGGTCAGCCCTGGGAAGTAGAACGCATTTGCGGTGCTGTGGTTGTAGGTGCCTACAGGCCAGGGCAGGGCAGTGTAATCCCTGAGCACTGCAGTGTTTTTTACCGTCCAATGGGATGGGTGCCTGGGGGAGGAGCCACAGATCCCCATCCCCACTGCATCAGGCTGAGAGACCTTGAGGTAGAATAGCCATCCAAAATACGCAGCGTGCTTCTTTTTTTTCTGCCATTTATCTTGCTCTAATTGCTTCATTCTATAGGCAAAATAGTGTTGTACTATCACAATTAATCTATTGTGGGAAAAAAAACAGTATGTACCATTTAAAATGCTCTCGTGAACTTAACTGTCTGATATGGCAGCAATTATTCATAAAGACCCTTTAGAAATGTATTACGTTGACAAGTAGGAGTCTAGGATCAAGCTTGTTTGTAGTGCAGCAGTGCTCCTAAAATGTGTTTTTGCCAGAGCTCCTCGCTGTGTTAACGGTGGACACGTCGGGATAGTGTGAAGGACAGGTGTCCTCTGCTGTTTTTGGAATAGGTCCCAGGTCAGGGGTACCTGCAGATGTTCCACAAAAAAATGCAAATGAGCGTTTTGAAGGGCTCGAAGCTGACGCAGTGTGGCCAGGTCCGCTGGAGCAGTGCCAGTGAGAACACGGCGTTAGTGAGGGGTGGCAGAGCGGGGCGCCGTAGTTTCGGGAGCGCCAGCGCGCGCGCGTGCTCCTCTGTCCGTTCACCTTTCTCTCTCCACGCCTCGCGCGAGGCTGTCTCCCTCCAAAAATGGAGAATCCTGCAGAGGCAGCCAATAGGGTGGCTGTGTGCGTACGAGTAAGTGTGCGTGTGTGTGTGAGGGAGAGAAACACTATAGAGAACCACTTATTTACCTTGCCCACCCCACCCGCCCCTCCGTTCACAACTGCAGCTCAGTGGCTGATGACTTAAGCCATTCATGAGCTCTGGTTCCCCTAGCAACAAAGAAGCGAATAGAAAAGATTGGGGGTGAGAGGCGTCTATTCTTAGAAACCAATGGAAATGTGTGGGGAGAGCTGGAGTGTGGAGGCATCGCGCTACAGGTCAGCCTGTCTGTCCCCTGTCCACTGGGGGGGGGGGGGGGGGTAAATCCAGCTCCCTCTGTGTATATCGCTGCTCATTGCATTCCCGGCGTCTGACTCACTGCAGTAGTCTGGTCATAAGCTTGTGTTTCTGTGTGTATATGTATGTGTGTGTCTGTGTGTTACTATCCGGGTCTTGTGCCTGCGCGTGGTGTTTGTGTAGGTTTGCGAATGTGTGTAGTGTTTGTGTATATATGTGTGTGTGCGTGTGTGCCTGTGTGTTAGTATCTGGGTTTTGTGCCTGCGTGTGGTGTTTGTGTAGGTTTGTGAATGTGTGTAGTGTTTGTGTATATGTGTGTGTGCGTGTGTGCCTGTGTGTCTGTGTGTGAGTATCTGGGTTTTGTGCCTGTGTGTGGTGTTTGTGTAGGTTTGTGAATGTGTGTAGTGTTTGTGTATGTGAGCATGTGTGTGTACGTGTGTGTTACTATCTGGGTTTTGTGCCTGTGTGTGGTGTTTATGTAGGTTTGTGAATGTGTGTAGTGTTTGTGTATATGTGAGCATGTGTGTGTACGTGTGTGTTACTATCTGGGTCTTGTGCCTGCGTGTGGTGTTTGTGTAGGTTTGTGAATGTGTGTAGTGTTTGTGTATATGTGCGCGTATGTGCTTGTGTGTTACTATCTGGGTTTTGTGCCTATGTGTGGTGTTTGTGTAGGTTTGCGAATGTGTGTAGTGTTTGTGTATACGTGAGCGTGTCTATGTGTGTGACCCACTTCATGACGCCACCTAGAGCCAGTTTGCAAGGCACTGCGGTGTCTCTGTCTGTCTCTGTAGCTGAGCGAGGTTTCCACATGATTAACTTTGGGTATTCCTCAGATTAACCTCAGATGACTCTGCTAGGAAGGGAGGCTGAAAATGGGAGCCTGTGCCTATTCTGCACATGAGGAATCTGTGATTGTGATTCGAGTTTAAGGTGATTTTTCAGTGATTTCTCAGCGTAGCTTCCTCCACACCATGCATACCTTGGGAGGTATATTAGCACGCATATAAATAGCGTATGCCCTCACATTCAACATGTGTCCGAACAGGAGATGTACAATACTGTGCTGTAGTGTTTTCGGCTAAATTACAGTCATTGCACTTCATTTGCTTTTATTTGTGTATGTATTTATTTTAGAAAGAGAGTGGGGGGGGGGGATACAGAGTTAGTAAGCGGGTTAGGGTGTGGGCAGGCAGGAGCGTGAATGGCTGCATTCGCTTCTGCTGTTCGACAAGCTGGGACGCCCATTTTACACGACCTCCTCGCTTAATAGTCACAGACACGGATGAATCGAGCGTTTTTCCGGGGGTTTGCCCGATCGGCGGTCGGCGTTGCTGAGAAACGGCGATGCTGGACGTGCTGTTCTCTCCGGCTGGGCTGCTGCTGCGCGCCTGCAGCCAGCCAGTGTCTGCCTCCTCCTACTCCAGCAGAATTTAAATCACGCCTGCCCCTCCCCGCCATCTTCCCTCTTCCCTTTGAAGCGGGGCGGCGGAAGAGCCGTTCGCCGCCTCTGTCTCCGGGCACGGCGGCCATCCCGCACGCGCTTCAACACCACGCCGTGACCGCCGGCGTGAGCGGAAGCAGAGCCCTGCGTGTGTGTGTGTGTGTGTGTGTGTCTGTGTGTGTCTGTGTGTGTCTGTGTGTGTCTGTGTGTGTGTGTGTGTGTGTGTCTATCTGTCTGTGTATGCCAGTCTGAGTGTGTGTGCTGTATGTGTGTGTGCCTGCCTGCCTGCACGCATATGTGTGTCTGTGTCTGTCTGTCTGCTTGCGTGTGTATGTGTGTGTGTGCGCCTGCGTGTGTGTGTCTGTCTGCCTACGTGCGTATGTACTGTATGTGTGTGCGCCTGCCTGCATGCATGTGTGTGTGTGTGTGGGTGTGTGTGTGCGTGCGTGTGCGTGTGCGTGTGTGTGCGCGCGTGTGTGTGTGTGTGTGTGTGTGTGTGCGCATGTGTGTGTGTGTGTGTGTGTATCTGTATCTGTGTGTGAGTGTGTGTGTGTATATGTCAGGTCTTCCCAGTGCTTATATATGTGCAGGCCTTCCTCTCTCTGTATCACAACCCCAAATTCACTGCATATTACCAACAAATGACCCTTCAGTGTTTCTGTGTGTGACATTCTGTCTGTCCCCTCTCACTCATGTGGGCACTGTTCAACTGATATAACCGTTTCAGTATAACCAGCATATACCAGTATATAACTGTACCAGTATAAACTGTATCTGTTTGCCCATGTTATCTCAAGCCCTTGCTGATTTCTCATTGTGTCTTTCATTTTGTGAAGCCTGTTAGCCCATGTCAAGAATCAGGTTATTACTTGTAAAACTGTCCCAGTTTTTAGCCCTAGTTCCTCAGCTGTCCTCCACCGGCACAATGTGCTAAGCATGTTTACTAAGCGCGTTGAGCCCTCCAGTGAGAATCAGTGTAACAATCTCCCTCTGGTTGCGGGGTTGATGGAGAACTTTATCTTTGCTTATGTTAGGCCTCCTGCGTCTCCTGGAGACTGTTTCCCTGGGAGTATTCCTGCTCTACTTTAACCTCATATCAAGGGTCAAGTCAAACGCCCTCCCCTTCCCGTGTTGCCTTTTCCAACCTAAGAGTCATTGTGCCTCATTTTGAGTGCCCCCCCCCCCCCGAGTTGTGCAGTAGGTGGCCATGCAGTGTCAGGAACACATTGGCAGTTCACTGGGAGAGTTGTAGCCGGGTCTCCCCCCCCCCGTTCTGGGAATCTTGTCATATGGAAAGTTCCGGGCGGGACACAGTGCATGTGGGTGCAGTTTGGGGTGTGGCGGAGGAGAGATGAGCGGAGACGTGTCTGGTCCATGTCACTGGCGGGATTCCTCCCCGGTCCCGGCTGCCTGCTCTTGCTGCTCCTCTCTCATTAATCCCTCATTTACCTCCATAATCTCATTTTCAAGATCATCCCTGTTTTTGCAGCCAGGTCGGGCTGGTTTACGACCCGGCCATCATTTTGTACTTCGTGAAGTACAGTGATGTAAGGCCCTTATCCCAGCATGCACCCCTGTCCTGTCCTGCCATGCCCCCCCTCACATACAGCCTTGGAGCAGGTAGTCTAATACGCATTACTGCAAGTAGGAGGGGGATGATTCCTGCCTGTTTCTTGTGTTCGTCTTGTTGTCTGTTGAAAACACTGCACACACAGGGGCACTGTAGCAGAGATGCCCTCAATTTGGGCCACTAAACGATCTCCCAAAATATCCAAGTCGGTATCGGGATAATATGGGACTGTTAACACTCCTCACTTTAAACGGTTCTCCGGTTTCCCCACCGATGGATTCCGTGTCCCACTTGTAGGCCAAAGTCCTCCAGCTGAACGCCGCCCTCCTCTCAGTAAGTAGGGCAGCCTGTGCTGGGGTAATTTGTAACTGTCAGCCCCGTGCGTCCGCCGCGTGGCCGCAGCTCGGTAAAAGATGCAGGCGCGCTCTGCAGGGGCGTTTCTCCGCCACAGCTGCGCTGTCCTCGTTCCTCCTCCTCGCGCTTTGGGCCGGTCTCGGCCGCGCAGGCCCGAGGCTCCCGAGCCTCCGTTTGGGCGCCTTCAAACGTTCTTCTGTGTCTTCCACGGCTGTTGAAGAACTGTTGCAGTCGCTCTCTAACGCGGCAGTGTGTAGCGAACACTCCGGGCGTCTCACTGCCCGGAGTCTCATACAGCAAGCCTGTCTCATCTGTGTTCATTTCCTGATATGCGTACATACAGTATGTTCCACATCTCTTAATTAGTTTGGGCATGTTTGGGGCAGGGTGTGTTCAGGAACTAATTCAATGAAACGGGCAACCGGTTTCTTGTTAAATGCTTTTTTTCCTGAAATAATATGTCCAGGAATAATATGTTTTGGCTCCAGATTACCTTCAAAGAAATGTTCAGTTTTTATTGCATATGTTTAATGTACAATGTTTAATGTTCTATTGCCTTTTCTGCAGCAAGATGTGGAGAAGTTTACAGACATTGAAAAACTCTACCTCTACCTTAAGCTGCCTTCTGGTCCCAGCAATGCCACTGACAAAAGGTAAGTAGAGTTTCATAGAGTTATTTCAATATAGAACTATATATAATTTTTTTTATAAGGGAAACTCCACTTTTCTGTGACAATGTGAAACATGTTTCAAAGTTGTGACTAATACAGGAGCCCACATTCTCACGCATATCATTCTCATGGTATCACTACATTATTACATTACATTAATGGCATTTGGCTGACTTTTGTCCAAAGTGACTTACAGTTGATTAGACTAAACAGGAGACAATCCTCCCCTGGAGTAATGCAGGGTTAAGGGCCTTGCTCAAGGTTATTATTGTGGCTACACCGGGGTTCGAACCACCGACCTTGTGGGTCCCAGTCATGTACCTTAACCACTACTCTACAGGCCATGTGGTCCAATCAGTATTGCATTTACCACACCCACCAATGTCAAGTGTTAGCAACTGTTGTTCTGCTACCACCATTCACATGTGTGGATGATACTTGTTCTTGTGTCAGACAAACCCACTATGTGTCATTCTCACATCTCACTTTTGTCTCGCATGAACCATGGCAACAGAGGAGAAAACTTTCAACCCCCCCCCCCTTCTAAACAAGGATTTGATTCTCTGAAAGAAAGCAGAGCATAGTTAATCATGCTGCAGCTTTGGTATGCCTGCTTTACTGTTGATTACGGAATTAAGGCTTCCCTATGGAATACAGAATTCAGACATTCCTTCGGTGTTTGCATTCTGTCGCTGGAGACTTTCTCTGCCCTTCTATTATTGAAACCCTCCTCTGTGTTTCTCACAACCCCCCCACATGGACATACAGCACACACACACATCACAAACAACCCCCCCGCATGGACATACAGTACACATGCACACACACGTACACACACACACACACACACACACACACACACATCACAAACAACCCCCCCGCATGGACATACAGTACACATGCATGCACACACACACACACATCACAAATGCACACACACATGCACACACACATCAAAAATGCGCGCACACACACACACACACACACACACACACGTACACGTACACGTACAGAAAAAAAATTCATAATTTAGTTATCAAAGGGCCATCTGGACTGGAAAGCACTATTTTATTATTATTATTATTATTATTATTATTATTATTATTATTATTCCTCCCGATCGCTCTCTTTGTAAGAAAGTGTGCTTGTTCTTTGTTGTGGAAATTGGGTAGATTTTATTTTTATAAAAAGTGGTTTTGAAGCTAAAGTTAAAGCATTGGGTGTGAACTTATTTATTGTCGTTCCAGCGATCAGAGTTCCATGTCGTCCAGCCGAACACAGCAGATGCACGCGTTCAACTGGATCCGCAATCACCTAGAGGAGCACCCCGAGACCTCGCTCCCCAAACAGGAGGTCTATGACGAGTACAAGTGAGTGCCTGCTGTGGGCTGGAGGCCGGCGTGGCCCCGGGGCCCGTGTGTGACTCCCTCTGCAGAACGCAGATAAAACCTCAACAGTGATGCAACGATAGGTCTTACAGTAAAGACATGCCTCCGCAGTTCAGCAAGTAGGTGTTTTCAAACAAAAGGAGAGAGAGATACTCACATGGATTCTGGAGTTTAAAGAGGGAAGAGATTGTGAGTCACTCTGGAAGAGTTCCAAATCGTGTACCAGCAAGCAGGAGCGCTCCAACCGAAACTAGATCTGGATTTTGGCGTTAAGCCCCGAGTTGCGTGGCCTGAAACAGGGCTGCTGTCCTTGCTTAGTCTTACTATTTGTAACACACACGTTGTTTTTGGAAGCATGTTGCCATCATGATGAGCTGCTGAATTACTGTAGGCACAGTCCCAAATGAAAAATGTTTGCATTAGAATGGTAATTAGTGGCCATCTTCATTATATATTAAATAATATTGTATATTATATCATATGTGTAGTTAGATTTAATGGTTTTCTGTATAATAAATATTTAGTTTGTTTAGTGTATCATAACCCCTACAAGCTGCCATAGTCTTAGGCTTCATCTCTTTCCAGTGCTATTTCACAGTAACTCCTTTCTCCCTTATGTCTTGAGTGATGTGTGTAGGGTACGTAACAAAATGGTGCCTGTCCTGAAATGAACATTCCTTCTGCATTGTTTTTCAGGAGCTATTGTGACAATCTGGGCTACCATCCACTTAGTGCAGCAGACTTTGGGAAGATCATGAAAAACGTCTTCCCGAACATGAAGGCACGTCGACTCGGCATGAGAGGCAAATCAAAATATCCTTCCATGGGAGTGAATAACATAACCTCTCTGTGTGTTACAGGCAAGCATCAGCTACCCTTCATTAAGCCACCTAGTATAGAACAGGAACTAAATCAGCAAAAACCCCTCCCACCTACCTGCTGAAGGTGGATTGTGTGACTTCATACAGGAATAATCTTTTCATTTTCAAACAATGTCTGTTAGTTTCAGTCCTGTCCAACATTTCTATAGCAGTCCAAACTAATTGGGAACACTGTGACATTAAGGCAGCAAGTTTATAATTATTTTGCTTTGGGAAGGGGGGAAAAAGTCCTGGGCAAAACAATATGTGACTACTGTTTACGTCCAGTTTCTATTCTGATCTCCTGTGCCCTGAAATATACCATGTCTGTTCTTACGGATACAGCAACGCCCCAAAATCAGTAGACCTCAGACAAATATGTCAGTCCAGCTAAATGTTTGTGTGTCCGTTGTGGCTGCCACTAATTGTCTTGATTTCCTTTTTGTTGATTTCCTCATGATTTGCTCAACCTCTAGCTGGCCTGTGTCTGTCAACTATCTGCAGACGTGAAAGATGCCTAAAAACTCAGACATGTTTGATACATCAGACTTCCAATCTGACATTTAATTGAGTGCAATTTTATTTGTTTTCATTTTTGCATATTTGTTGTTTATTACTTATGAGCAAAATTTGCTGGTAAACACATGGTGGGGTTTTCTAAGAGGGTATCCTGTTTGTCTTTACCACTGCTTCCTCAGAAGCTAATCAGCGCCTTTATGTATAACACAAATAACATTTGGTCTCAAGTGACCATTGCTGCATGTCCTGGTGTGCTCTTGTCCTGGATATTAAAATGAAACTGACGTCACATGCAAAATCATGTCCAAGATGAAGTGGTATATCTTAAGTGCTAACACTTGAGTTCTTGTGACACATTTGGACGGATTTGCCCTTTTGTTCCGGAGGGCTTCAGCATTAATTGTGCGTGAATGCAGCACATTCATGTTTCACCCATAGCAGGGGCTTTCAACAGTTTCTGATCCACAGGGTAAAACAGTTTTATATTTTAAAATATTTCCCCAAAAATCTGTATATAGCCATTGCATATCAAGTTTGGCCAAAACCCCCTACAAGTACCTTCAAGGACCCCCTGGGGTCTGCGGGCTCCCTATTGAAAACCATGGACCTATACAAAAAGGATAGCACAAATGTGCTCTGCAGGGCTTGAGATGTTTAGACTCGTCATTCACTTATATTTCTCATAAAACCTTTAAAAACCTGCACCGTAGTGTTTGATTGTTGGCAGTAATGCTGGAGGGGAAAAGGTGAGCTTCAGTGCTGGTGGCTGGGGGATTGTTAGCTATGGAAGCTGTCGGCCTTGGCCAGAGGTTTGAATGCTGTGCACAGCATGCTCCATTGCACATACTGATTCCCTCCTGGGCCATTTTCTCACTCACACTATTCAACAGCCCCTTCTCCTCCAAGTAATGCGCTTCTCCGCTCAAGGGACATTCAGGTTTGATCTGATGATTAATTATTTATTTTTAAATTACATTAGATTTGGGGTCTTATCTTCTCATTTTGTTGTCATGTTCACGCCCTGGAGTATTAAAGTCGAATCAAATGCTGTGGTTTTGTTCATTGAGCCTTAACATCTCCTCACATACTGCTATAGTGGACTAAGGAAGAAGGCATTTGTTCACATGCCATCTCTGCCCAACCTGGATCTACATAAAACAGGAGATGGGGTAAGTTTTGAACACAGTGGAGATTTTTGTCCCCCTTTTTTAAAATCCCTTTAAAATGGGACAATTTTAGTGAGCTATTGTGACTGACTGATCTGGGCTACCATCCACTTAGTGCAGCAGACTTTGGGAAGATCATGAAAAATGTCATAAACTGATCATCATAAACTAGATTTTTGTAAGTCACTGTCACTGTGAGCGCTTGGTCATGCGATTTCCCTCTCTGGCCAGTGTGAGGCGCTGGAGCCCTCGGGCCAGCTGCCCAGTGCGGAGGACGAGGTCCGCTCGGCCGCCTGTGGCCTGGTTTGTGAGTGGGCTCAGAAGGTGCTGACCCGGCAGTTTGACTGCGTGGAGGACCTGGCTCGCTTCTTGCTCAACAGCCACTATATCGGCACCAAGTCTGTCGCGGCGCTCACCGTGATGACCGGAACTCCCAAAGGTACTGGAGTGGACAAAACCGGCAACAGGGGGTTACTTCCTTTCTAAAAGAGAAGGATATCTATCTGGTGGTAGTCAGAAAAAAGAGTAGTGTTCGAATAAGTTTTGTTCTTGACAAATTAAATCTGAGAGTAAGTCTGAACATGTTCAGTTTGTGATGGCATGCATACCGCAGTTTCAGGGTTATTTACTGCTGCAGTTCTTCACCCCCTCCTAGCTGTAGTTGCTTTCTGACCCGACTGACTGACTGTCCCGTTTGGTCTCAGGGGTGAAGACGCCGACGCCAGGCTCCGCGTTTGTGCCGACGGCGGAAGCCAACACCTTCCAGCCCCAGGTGAAGACCCTGCCATCCCCCTCCATCGATGCTAAACAGCAGCTGCAGCGCAAGATTCAGAAGAAACAGCAGGAACAGAAGCTTCACTCCCCGTTGCCAGGCGACCCCCAGGCCACGCCCGGCACAGGGGCTGCCATCCCCTGTGGAAGCCCCGCCCTGCTCTCCCCGCAGCCCACCATTGGCATCGTGGTGGCTGCCGTCCCGAGTCCAATCACAGTAAGTCCGGCTCCAGCACCTTGTCCTAACTCTGAAAAGGTCACGTTCATGGTTCATGCCTTGTCACAAACCCAAGTGACATATGAGGCTATTCTTATTTTCTAAATAGCATTTGTTTGTTATTTGTTGGAGAGAATGTTTAGACGTTAGCAACCAGTCATGAAAGTCAATTCCCCTTAGGCCCATATTATATTTTGATCTAGAACTTGATTTCATGAATATGGTAGTATGCTAATTTGCCTTGTGCATGTGGGGCCTTGTCTGATTGTTTTCTACATGTTGCTGTGCAGGTACAGAGGGGCAGGCAGTTGATGACCTCTCCCAGTCCTGTAGGCACGACGGAAGGCAAAGTACTGCCGGTCAACTTTCAAGTGGTCACCCAGTCAATGCAGCCTGCCAAGCCGTCCCCCAAGACGCCACAGAACTTCTCCGCCAGCCCTGTGGGGGACCGCTCAGCCCGCCACCGCTACCCCCAGATCCTGCCCAAGCCATCGGCCACCAGCGCCATCACCCTGCGCTCGCCCCCGACGCTACTCATAACCAACAGCCCCATCAAGACCGTGATGCCCACGCCGCACGTGGGCTCCGTCAACGTGGTAAAGATGACGGCAATATCCTTGGCGCCTAGCAGTAGCACCACGACCACCACTCTGCGGCCCGCCTCTGCCGGTGTCTCGGAAGAGCACAGACACGTCCCGCAGGCCAGAAGTGGCTCTGCAGCCTCTTTGCTGTCCCCTATAGCCAAATTAGGGCACGCTGCTGCCATGACCCCCACCATCGACATCAAGATGGAGCCTGAAGCCATAACAGACAGCAACCAGGCCCTCGTTGCTGACAGGCTGCACGCCACTCAGGAAGCCGGCAGTAGGCAGAAGGGCGAGGGAGGTGCTAAGCCCAGGGCCGCCAGCGAATCAACGTCCCACGCCAAGGGCTCGTCGGGTCTCGAAGGAACGACCAGGCCCAGCTGCGACGAGAAGTCCCCTTCCAACGACAGCACTGTGGCAGCTTCTGCTAGCAGCAATAACAACAGTAACAATAACGAAAGCACTTTGTACCTGACCATCTCCAGTCAGAACACCAGCATTGCTCTGTCGTCCGGCGGCAGAGCCTCTGCTGCAGCGTCGCCCAAGGAAAGCTGCCTGGGACCGAAAAGCCCGAGGAAACGAGCCGGCTTCAGTCTGGAGTCGCACACCATGCCCGTCAAGAAGGTGTTCATCTCCCAACAGCCGATTGTGGGGATTGATAATAGTCCCAAGCCCGGCATCAAGAAAATTTCTAGGGCCGGGACACCTGCTAAACCCGAAAGCGCACCAGCAAGCACACCAAGCAAAATAACCGTCAAGCTGAACTCGACTGTACCGACTCGGATACTAGCGCTCTCGGACTCCCCTGTTGGAAACGTAAGCGGTTTCCAGACTGTTGTCAAACCCCAGACGTCCTCCCAGGTCAAACCTGAAGGGACACCGTCTGACATGGACACCAGCAGCAGCAGCAGTCTTGTTTGTCAAAACCCCACCTCAAACCCAACGTTACTGCAGCATATCACAATCAGCCCGCAGGTTGTGTCCACTGGCTCGGACGTGCTTGAGGCCTCTGCGGTAAATGACTTGAAGAGCTCCATGTGGGCGGAAGGGCAGCTGGATGGCATTCAGCAGCAGCAAACGTATGTACAGCAGATAACAGACCATAAACAGATCTCTACGCCCGTGATGGACCAGCTCCCCACCATGGCCCAAGCCGCAGCCTCAAGCCAGCTGACTCTCCACCCTGACATCATCAACTTCGCCGGAACCCAGTCCAGTGTGGATTACTTCCCCTTCAACGATGACGACATGACACAGGACAGCATTGTGGAGGAACTGGTGCAGATGGAGGAGCAGATGAAGTTGAACAGCGGCCTGCAGTCCTTCAGCAGCTGTGTTGACCTCGAACTGCAAGACCAGTCCACCGTGGTGCAGGGTGCCATCCTGTCCACTCACCAGGTGGGCAGCACGCCCTTCTACCACTCAGCCCACAGCAGCACCACTCCCACTCACACGCCTACGCCGACTCCCACGCCCACCCCCACCCCTACCTCCGAACTGATGGGAGGGGTATCCAGTCTGACTCGGGAGAGCCCTTGTTCGCGGATGGCGCCCACCACTCCAGTGGACAGCGCTCTGGGAAGCAGCCGGCACACGCCCATCGGGACCCCGCACTCAAACTGCAGCAGCAGTGTCCCCCCCAGTCCGGTGGAGTGCAGGAACCCTTTCGCCTTCACGCCCATCAACTCCAGTATGACCGGCTTCCACGACGCCAGCATCATCTCCAGCAGCCCAGTCAAACCCATGCAGAGGCCCACCGCCACCCATCCAGACAAGGCCAAGCTGGACTGGATGAACAACGGTTACAACAGTGGCTCTGGAGCCTCGACTATATCCAACAATGGCATCGGCATCCTTCCTAGCTACCAGGACCTGGTAGAGGACCATTTTAGGAAGCCCCACGCCTTTGCCATTCCCGGGCAGTCTTATCAGGGCCAGTCCAGGCACGCCGATGGCCACTTTGGCCGTCTGACACCTATATCCCCGGTGCAGCAGCAGGTCACTGGAGTGACCAGCCTAAACAAGCAGGAAGGCTTTGCAGTGCCTGCCCCCTTGGACGGCAAGGCCGCAGGCTCTACGGGAGGCGGAAACTTCCGCTGTCGCAGCGTAAGCCCCGCCGTGCGACAGCGGAATCTGAGCGGGAACACGGCCTACTCCAACATCCCCAGAACCGTGGCGTCCCCCTTCAGCTCCCCCATCACCCCGGAAGTTCTCAACATCTTCGCCAACAGTCAGTCGGACGTCAGCAGCAGCAGCATGGCCCAGAGGAGCCAGTCGGTACCGCTCAACGTGATGATGCAGACCGAGGTGTTGCCCATGCAGAAGCAGAGCAACAGCAAGAAGATCACCAACGTGCTGCTGAGCAAGATGGACTCTGATGGCGACGACGCTGTGAGAGGCCTGGGCATCAACAACCTGCCCTCAAACTACACCGCCCGCATGAACCTCACCCAGATCCTGGAGACTTCCACCACGGGCTTCACCACCAGCACTGGAAGTGCCAACCACCAGGCTCTGGGCGACTCCAGCCCTTCTCCCTATGAGTTCCAGAGGCCCGGGCACCATGTGAAGGGTGTCCGGAATGACCAGATGGGCTTTGTTTCCGGGGAGGATCAAGCACAACCGGGGCCCGGAGAGCAGCAGCTGGAGCGGGAGCAGGAGCTACAGCCGCAGCTACAGGACCAGCAGGAACAGAGCCAGCCACAGCTGCTGTCTGAGGACCAAGAGCAGCAGCAGCAGCAGCTGGATTTCAATAACACTGTTAAGGACCTGTTAGGGGAGGATGGGTTGAACCCCAGCTCCCAACTGGTGGGGCAGGTGGCATCAGAACTCAATGCAGTGGCATCCGATTTCTCCAGCGACATCAGACTGACTTCGGAACTTTCCAGTAGCATCAATGACCTTAACACTTTAGACGCGAATCTACTGTTTGACCCAAATCGACAGCAGGGGCAGTATGAAGACCCTACACTGGAAGAACTGAAGAATGATCCCCTCTTCCAGCAAATATGCAGTGAGACTGTCAACTCTGCTAGTTTTGACTGGCTGGAAAGTAAAGACCAGCCTACCGTGGAAATGTTGGGTTAATGTTTTGTTTTTTTTGTTTGTTTTTTTGATACAGTTTTTTATTATTTGTTTTAATTATTTTTTAGTTGGATGTCTGTTTTAGTATTTCTCTTTCTCCGTCTCACATTGTTTTGTATTGTACAGCACACTGCAACATGAATCTGGACATTTTCACATTTGTCCAGTGAGAAGTGCCAGCCTGAAGTGAAATTATCACTCTTGTGAGTGTCTCTTTTCTTTTTCCTCTCTCTCTTGCTCTCTCTCTCTCTCTCTCTCTCTCTGTCTATCTGTATCTATCTCTATCTCTCTCCCATCTCTATCTCTCTCTGTCTCTGATATTGGAAAGGAATCATTATGGATTGCAGCTGGGTAATTCAATTGAGACACTGAGGTAAATTAGCATGATTGAATTTTCACACTGTCAATTATTGGATGGTGGAGATTGTTTTCATTGGATGGCCAGACAGCTACATTATGCTTTTTTATTTATTTATTTTTTAAAGAAAGCCTAAATATGGGATAGTAGGGATTTTTTTAATTAAATAGTCTTCTTTTCACCCTGGTAAGTAATGTTCACTCCATTGCCAGAGGTTATGCTGTTGAACAAATAATGCAATGTTTTTCAAAGGACAAATCATTAAGCTGTTTTAGACTGTTTTTCTTGGGGAAAATTAATCCTTTCTCAAAATAAGCTCTTGACACATGACAAGAACCTCTTGCTTTGGACTGATTACCAAGGATTGCTCGGAAATGTGGAAAACTCTTGCAGTCCATATGTACTTTTGAGTTCCTATTAAATGTTTACCACAGTGTATCTTTTCACGGAGTAACCAGCAGCATACATGACATTATGTGGGCATTTCTAATAACTACTGCTGGTCTCTTTTCTTGCCATTTCAGGTTGCTCAGATTGTAGCAGGGTGCTACCAGGTGCTAAATTAAAAACAAAGATAGAATCATATACCAAATCAGTGGTAAAACCTTTAATATGTTTTCATTGTCCGAAAATTTGAAAAGAATACATAAAGTCTATATAAAAGGGAAGTGTTTTTATTTTATTTTTATTTTTTTATTGTTTTTTTCCCACAAAAATGGTTATTAAATTTATTTGGAAATAGGGAATATCACATGAGGGAAGAATGGCAGCTGGATTTTGTTGGCAGTGCTGAACCGTTTTAATGTCTTATCTGCATTTAAGAATTGGGGATGTGGCATTTCATTTGCAGCTGAATCGGGGCTTCTGTGATATGAGCTTCAAAGCCTCTCGGCAGCTGTTGAAGAAGTGTATTGTGATTTTATAAAAACAAAACAAAAAATAGTTAATTATGTATTTGCATACATTTATATTGGGTAATACATAAGGGTTTGTTTTCCCCCCTTTTATAAATTAACATTGCATTTGTTCACTTTTTTTATATAGTGTAGTGGTTGGCCTGAATTGCCTGAGACAGTTCTAGCTTGCTGAAGGATCAAGCACATATTTGGTGGGAAGGAAGAGATTGGCTTTATTTTGCATTAATGTGTTTTGAAACTGAAGTGCACAGATATTGCCTTCTCTTTGTAAAATTAAAATTAAAATGACACCTGAAGGGAAGAAAACATTTTCTCAATGGAGTTTGATGAACTTGTGTCGTTTAATTTAGAAAGTTGATTGTTACGAATGAAAGGCCATGAATGGACGTGTGTAAAAATGGATGGATAATGCATTTAATTTTAGGCAGGACTAGTCTTACTTAATGTTTACCACAAATGTTGAAAGGTATGAGCAAAAGGTCAGTATTGTCCTAGTTTTCTTGTTCTTTTTAAGTTTTTGTTTGTAACTACGTGTCTCTCTACTTTTGCGAGTTCAGTCCCACAGGCCTCCAAACCATTTGACCCGTCTGAATGGTTGAAGTGTTTGCATGTTAGGTAATGCTTCAAATCTGAATATGTTTATCGCTTGTATTCTTTATAGGATATCTAGTAGATGGGTATGGATGCAGTTTTTGATTGAAAATGTTGTCAATGTTGTCAGTCGGGAATGTGTTGATGGGGAAAAATACATTTGGGAAGAGAGGTCCCAATTTCATTGCAGCTGTAAGTTCAGTGGGATATGGGACATCAGCTTCATAAAAATCATCAATTCTAACAAATGATGTACAATATTCGAAATTTCAGGTCAGAGGTATCAAACCAAAAACAACACATTGCTTCAGTGGCATTGCTTCAGTGAGTTCTTTAGGTTGTTTTTAAATCTACCGACATGATACGCTTCTACATCCATTACCACTGAGGATAAAGACAGAAATATTTATTTGTATGTCCTTTCCCATCTTCTCTTCTGTTTACACTCTCTTCAAGCAGAACACGGGTCACCCTCCGTAAACAGTTTTTCACAGTGGGTTGTTGAACTTTTAGAGGTTACCTTTCCCAGGTTAGAAGAAGACAGAAAAATATGGAGAAAATCAAGTTTGTTGTTTATCAGGGCCTTGCGGTGATTCTGGAGTATCAGCCTTATGTGCATACCAAAGAAAAGCTATTGAGATGGAGAGGAAAAGAGAATCAGATCTGTGAGTATCGTTAAATCTGCTTACCCAGTGACCCCCCACTCCCCATACAGGCCTCTAGCCTTCACAGCACACTGGTTTGAAGGCTTTTACAGTTATGGTCATTGTGAAGTCCTTTAATTTTGTCCTGCAGTTGGGATGGAAATGGAAATCAGTGTTTTTACTTTATTTATTTTTTCTTTTTCTTTTTTTTTTAAAGGCGATGACTTCTCTTTAGCACTGGGAAACTTGTATGGAAAAGCATGCTAATATCCACACTACTGGTGTTTTAAAAAAAGAAAAAAATGAAAAAAAGATGATGTAGCAGGATGTATTTTGGGTGAATTTTGTTGACTGTTGTAATTGCGCTTAACCCTGTTAAAAAGCTCCATTTGTAAATATGACAGATCCACTGAAAGATCCAATCAATCAAGACATGTTGTATTATGACCATTATTGTACAAAACTACAATTCTGTGCACCTTCACAAATACTACACTGAGTATATTGGATCTATAGCCAGTGAGATATGCTGTGTTTTCCGCTTCTGGCTCCTGTCTTGTACAGATGATGATGTTTGTTTGGTTTCTAGCTTTGTGGTGTCTGTCGTTTGTTTGCTCTGAAATGTATAGATTTCTGCATTTGCAGAAGAGATGTGTACTTTGGGTAAGAACAATAGCATGGTTTTTAAGAAAAAAAAGTATTATGATATATTAGCAGGTTGCTTGTCTTTCTGTGACAGATATGTTTTGTGCCCAGAACTTTGCAGCAGACACTGGAAATTTAAAGGTTCAAAGGTTCAAATTTCAGCAAGCTTTCGGCGGTTCATGTTATTGCACTAAACTTTTTATGAACCAAGGGTTTGGCACCTCTTTTAGGACAAATGCAACACAATTGAAGCCCGCAAAAAATAAAAAAATAGAAAAAGAAAAAATATTTTTTATAAACAGCTTAAATAAGATAAAAAATAATGAATAAATGAGAAGTGTCATAAAAAATGACAAATTAATTGTCTTATGTAGCAATGTGCATTGATCTCCATGAGATAAGTCTTTACGCATTCTCATACAGGAGAATATAAAATGCGATTTAAGGAAAATTTTAAAAATAAAAAGAATTATCAAATTTTCCTTCACCATGTTGATAAATGATCATAAACATGCATGTGTGTTGAATTCTATTGTACAGACTATCCTTAGTAACCACTTTCTTTGCTGTAAAGAGGACTGGTTCTGTCAACCAGAAAGGTGTACCTTCTGTCACGACAAGTTACTTGCATTGTTCGATGTTTACTAATACAGATTAGTACGTGTTCTATATGTTCTGTTTATGAATTTATTTGGTTTATTTGTGTTTTTTAAATTATTTTTAAGAAAAATATACATCTGTGAAAAGTTAATTTTGTTTTCCTTTTTTTTTTTCTAAATCATTAAAAATAAGCACTGATGTTTGGAGTGAATGAAGAAAAAAAAAAGGCTTTTCTTGTAGTGCACAGGAGCCTCCTCATGCCTCTCTCTGCTGTCCCTTTCACTCACCCAGTAGAAACCCTTCTTTAAATGCTCCTCCTCTCCATTAGACTTGTAGAACCTTCCGCAGTAATGTTGTTGTCTGGTGTAAAGCGGACCGTACAGTAGTTTGGTAATGTTGCGATAGCGTTTTGGCCATGTTAATTTTTTTTTTTTCTTTTGTTCTTTTTTCCATTGAAAAGTGCTCAAAGATGTTGAGATTTTTTAAGTGGTTTTAAAAACCAATAAACTTTTTTTAAAAGAACATCATTGCCTTAAATGTATTTATAATTGTGTGTGTATGTTGGGGGGGGGGGGGGTGCCATCGGTATAAAGATAGTGATCTAAATATTGCATTTTCTGATGGGTCTTTGATATTGCAGTTGAATACAGTGAGATTAATAGCTGATGAAACGGAATAGGCATATCAAGTGAGCACATACATCTTGGTTCCTGAGCGATTCTCTGTGTAGCTACTTTACAAATCAAAGCACAGATGAAAGGGCTGTATTAACAGACAACCACTTAAGTGCTTTTTTCCAATACCTGCCTGACAAACAAGGTTCAAGGTTCCTGCTTTGGTCCTTGCAGTTACAACAAATTGATCGCAGATGCACGATAGCGTTTCAGCATTGATGCACGACTTGAGGAACAAAGGCTTTCATCACCATGGTGCTTTTAAATGTATTCAAGATACTCTCATTACTGTAAACTGGGAACAGCTGAAAATTACATTACTAGCAGCTGAAAATGTCCAAAGGCAGATTGGTACCAATTATTTGAAATGTATAGATATATAGGATGCATGCCATTATTCTCACGGTCTGGGCATAATTTGTATTCACAGCAATTTTGGAAAGAATTGTATTTCTCTATCGAATGGATAAACCAGCATAACTTCACAAAATGGCAGAAGGTGTAATGTGACTTTACATTTTTAAATGTGGGTTGAATGATTCAGTACAAACCTGAAGCCCTTTGTGATACAGGTACCACAAGACATGTAAAATAAAAGCCAGTTGTGTTCATCTTCCCAAGTGCAAGGGATCCCACATCCTCATTTAATTTGGGGTTTATTTTATGCTGCTCATCATTGCTTTATTAATCATTATATAAGCTTCAGAAGTGGGTAGTTTCCAGAAATTAATGATGAATTCTAAACTTTGGTCAGGCATCATGTAATAGGCTGTACTTCTATGGTCCTGGCTTGGCTTTGGACGATCTCTCCTGCACCTTGCTGTCCTGCCATCTTAAACTGAAGCTAATATTTGAATGTTGTGCTGTAACTCCCTCTGCTGGTTAACAAGTACAAATGCCTCGCATCCTATAGCCTGTCACTTAACCTCAAAAACATCTCAACGAGCTATGTTAGACTTAAGTACAAGAACAGAAATATAAAATTCAGAATTCAACCAGAACAATCCAGATATGTTCAGAATTATGGAACAATGATTTGGAATTTCACACAGTATAATTCACTTCTAAACGATTGGTGAAGAGCAATATTAACAACATTGCTCTGTTCCGTTATTAATATACGTATGCCTATTTTGATCTTTCTTTTTGTAATGACAAATTAAGGTTAAGGATGAAAGTTCCTCACAACGTGAAAGAAACAGAAAGGATCATATTAGTAGTATATTAGTAGTATATATATACATCCGGAAAGTATTCACAGCGCTTCACTTTTCCCACATTTTGTTACAGCCTTATTCCAAAATGGAATAAATTCATTTTTTCCCTCAAAATTCCCCATAATGACAACATGAAAGAAGTTTTTTAGAAACTTTTGCAAATTTATTAAAAATAAAAACTAAGAAATCACATGTACATAAGTATTCACAGCCTTTGCCATGAAGCTCAAAATTGAGCTCAGGTGCATCCTGTTTCCACTGATCAACCTTGAGATGTTTCTACAGCTTAATTGGAGCCCACCTGTGGTAAATTCAGTTGATTGGACATGATTTGGAAAGGCACACAACTGTCTATATAAGGTCCCACAGTTGACAGTGCATGTCAGAGCACAAACCAAGCATGAAGTCAAAGGAATTGTCTGTAGACCTCCGAGACAGGATTGTCTCGAGGCACAAATCTGGGGAAGGGTACAGAAAACTTTCTGCTGCTTTGAAGGTCCCAATGAGCACAATGGCCTCCATCATCCGTAAATGGAAGAAGTTCGGAACCACCAGGACTCTTCCTAGAGCTGGCCGCCCGTCTAGACTGAGCAATCGGGGGAGAAGGGCCTTAGTCAGGGAGGTGACCAAGAACCTGATGGTCACTCTGTCAGAGCTCCAGCATTCCTCTGTGGAGAGAGGAGAACCTTCCAGCAGGACAACCATCTCTGCAGCAATCCACCAATCAGGCCTGTATGGTAGAGTGGCCAGAGGGAAGCCACTCCTTAGTAAAATGCACATGGCAGCCCGCCTGGAGTTTGCCAAAAGGTACCTGAAGGACTCTCAGACCATGAGAAACAAAATTCTCTGGTCTGATGAGACAAAGATTGAACTCTTTGGCGTGAATGCCAGGCGTCATGTTTGGAGGAAACCAGGCACCGCTCATCACCTGGCCAATACCATCCCTACAGTAAAGCATGGTGGTGGCAGCATCATGCTGTGGGGATGTTTTTCAGTGGCAGGAACTGGGAGACTAGTCAGGATTGAGGGAAGGATGAACGCAGCAATGTACAGAGACATCCTGGATGAAAACCTGCTCCAGAGAGCTCTTGACCTCAGACTGGGGCGACGGTTCATCTTTCAGCAGGACAACGACCCTAAGCACACAGCCAAGATATCAAAGGAGTGGCTTTGGGACAACTCTGTGAATGTCCTTGAGTGGCCCAGCCAGAGCCCAGACTTGAATCTGATTGAACATCTCTGGAGAGATCTGAAAACGGCTGTGCACCGACGCTCCCCATCCAACCTGATGGAGCTTGAGAGGTGCTGCAAAGAGGAATGGGCGAAAATGCCCAAAGATAGGTGTGCCAAGCTTGTGGCATCATATTCAAAAAGACTTGAGGCTGTAATTGCTGCCAAAGGTGCATCAACAAAGTATTGAGCAAAGGCTGTGAATACTTATGTACATGTGATTTCTTAGTTTTTTTAATTTTTAATAAATTTGCAAAAATTTCAAAACTTCTTTCATGTTGTCATTATGGGGTGCTGTGTGTAGAATTTTGAGGAAAAAAATGAATTTATCCATTTTGGAATAAGGCTGTAACATAACAAAATGTGGGAAAAGTGAAGCGCTGTGAATACTTTCCGGATGCACTGTATATATATTTTTATTTTACGAGAAATTGATTCCCTTTCAGAGCCTAAATGATTATCGTTTCCCCTCTTCCCTGTTCTACCTTCATTATAAACATTTAAAATGATATATTGTTGAATGCCCACCAGGTTTTCAGGTTTTAATCGCCACTTACACCTGGCCTACATATTCAGATGATGTGGTAAGCCGAACAAGCTTTTTGATGTCTGCTCTTTCAGTTTTTCTGTTCTTTTTGAAGAGTGCAGTAAGATTTGTCACAACGTGAAATAACCGGATAGCTCGGTCCATTCCAAATTAAGCTTTACTGACATTAGTTCTTACATTACATTACATTATTGGCATTTGGCAGACGCTCTTATCCAGAGCGACGTACAGTTGATTAGACTAAGCAGGAGACAATCCTCCCCTTACAAGCCCTTTCCTCTTGAAATAGGCTACTGTTTATGGTCATATCATGCTGACATTGATCATAGACAGAAAAATAAATTGAATGGAGCGCTAATGGGATCTGAGCTCATGACGGGAAACATTACATTATAGGTAGGCTATCTGGCAGACGGTCTTGTCCAGAGCGACGTACAAAAAAGAGCATACCCATAGCCAGGGACAATTGTGCTGAAAGACCCGAGACCTAGAGGGAAGTACTACAATTTCAAGATGCTTGATGCTGGAAGGCGGGTACAGCAAAAAATACAACCAGTATAAGCATGGATCCCAAAACAAAATATCAAGGCACTCCGTCTGCGGGTGGAAAAATATAAAAATCCTTTAAGACGTGGTTAGCTACATGATTGCAGCGACCAAAGCTCATGTACGCGTGGTTTTTAATCATGTAAGAACTTGAATAAAGGCTTTTACTATCCCGCGTCTTGAAATAAACGCTGAAGTGTTTAAAGACCCATATAGACCTTTAAAATAAACCTCAATCACGATTATTTACTCCAGTGACCCTGGTGACGGCGAGTCACGATTGCTCACGCAGGTGACTCCTGTTTGACGTAGCCTGAGCGTGACAGTCGCAACATAGTTGTGGGTAAGTTACTGTAACTAGCTAACTCTTGCATAACACCTGCTTTAAATAAACATCCACCGTGATATCATAGGAATTCATAGTTATGTAATATGGGGGCTTATTTGTATTATTTCAAAGTTTTTAAAACTTTGAACCAGGATTCTACAATCGTGACACCCAGTTCTGACAGTTTGGGTCCACTCCCCCACATTTTTCCTTCCCAAGAGTGGGGCGGAGTCCGGAAAACTAAGCGGAAGGAAAGCAGATCTAGTCAGGTCAGGATGGTGGACAGCGACCATTGAACTGTAATATGACAGCGACAGCGGAGTATTGCAACTGATTATCATTTAGCGTGTGAGAGTGAACTGGAGGAAGTGAGGCAGTTAGCTACGTGATCATATTGTTTTCTCATATTTTACTCATTACTCATACCGCATATGAACTTTTAGAGACCGTGAACACGAGCATGGCTGCGATTGTATCCGAGATCCGAGGCTTACAAACTGAAGAGGTAAGTTAAGAAACGCACAAATAGTTAGCTAAGTAGCTATTTTCGTCCGTAACATCGTATTACATGATAGTCTTATTACATGAAAATGTCATTTAGCGAGCACTCAAGCTAGCTATGCATTATTAATTTTACTTGGCTAGCTCTAAGGTTAGCTTGCAGAATGTCTAGCGTTAGCCATCATTATATTGGTTCGCTAATAACGTTAGCCAGCTAGATATAACGTTATTTGCTAGGTTAGCGAACTAGTCAGCGTTGTACTTGTTTATGAGTAACAGAAACAGCCAATTTTGACACGATCAGTCTATCTAGTTACAGAAATCCTGGCAAATAGCTAGTTGGCTAGCTAACGTTAACTTTGCTAATCCGCGCTGAAGTTCGCTAACTAACAGCTAAATTGCCCGATTCTGTTAACTTAGCTAACTTAACGTTACAAGAATTATAACAAAGTGTTATCTCTAACTAGCTCGGTAGTATTTTGGTTATGTTAAAGTTAGCTATGCGGGCTAAGATAAATCATAACTCGTATCTACCGTGAGCTATTTTCTTTATCCTTTTGGCTATTTAGATATTGCAATCAGTGTTTAGATCAGTGCTAGGCTAGCTGCTCGATCTGTAATGTTAGATTAGATTAGTTATTTGTCAGTGCAGTGTAAGTTAGAGTTTTAGCCAGGCTAGCTAAAATAACGTTAGAGCTAGGATTAGTTAGCTAGCTAACTTAAGTCAACTTGGCTAGCTGGATAGCTACATAAGAAATTATATTTGAAACAATCACAGTAACTTAGGTAACGTAACTAATTAGATTTTTTTGCGTGATACGTGGTTAAACGTTAACTGTCTAAGCTAACTATAGCTTTGTTTTATGCATAATCACACTCAAAATTATTTTAATTGACAATGAAGAGTCATTTCGTCACAAATTTAGAGGCTGTTAAGATTTAGCTGGTCAGTCTAACAGTTACTGATTCTGTTCGTGTCACTTGATACAGTGACGTCAGATCAACGAGCATACAAATGAAGGGATGGCAGCGATCAGGGTAAATTTATTAAGGCGGTTTATGTCAGGCAGGCTAGTCAGGTGACTGTGAGTCAGGTGTCTGGCACCGATCGAAGATTGTAACTGTATTATATATCAAGCAGCTGTTCTTTCGTGGGCCCTTGGCATGTACCATAAATTATGTCTAGCCTGCAATGCCTTGCATTGTCTACCTTCTCTTATGAAAGCTGAAATGCAAATGAATGTAGTCTAGCCTAAGTGAAATTCGATGTTTGCTCTCTTGTTAGATATTTGAGTTATTGATTCGTTCATGTTTCAAATGGCTACTGTTGTACATCTGGCAATGTCGTCTCCATCTACACGCACAGTAATATTTTAGTTCGAGCCCCTGTATCTCGTTAAATTATTCATGATATATGAAGCATACTTTTCACCTTTTCTATAAAACGTTGCTTGGTTGTCCTGAATTGTAAGCAACCTCCCAGAATTGGTGTATTTCCTAGACAGGTGCTTGGCCTCGCAAGCCTTATGACTTTGCATGCTGTCATTTCGTATACATACAAAACATTTTTCGTTTGCGGTAGGTACCAGAATGTCCTAGCACCTGAAAGGAATGTCCAGTTTGCGCGTTAATGATTTATCTGGCTTTTATGTAATGTGTACAATGCATGGTCTTAATGCAACAAACATGCTGGTTTGCAGGATGAAACCAGAGTCCTGAGAGTGAAAATTGTGGCTGGAATTGGACTGGCCAAGAAAGATATATTGGGAGCCAGGTGAGTTTCAAAAGAAATATTCAGTGTTGTTTACTTTCTTGTTAGGCCTCCATACTGGTTATTGAGGTTGATGCTGATCTGTCAAATGCTTTATCTGCTGAGGTTCACATTCAGTTTTGTTTGCTTATTATTCCACAAAATATACATGTAAGGAGATCCAGCATGTCTGGCCTGATGAAAGTATATGGGACCCCCTCTATCATAATTAGTCGCAAGTCGCGAAGGCCGATTTCACATAAATCGATGTTAAGGTTTAAATTTTTTGCTTTCATCTTCATCTTAACAAGAACAATAACTGTAGAACAATGTCTTGGCTTTCATAATCTGCATGTCTTAATGCCAAATTCCGAGTATAGTTTTTAAGCTTTTAAATACAAGATGTCAAAGTGAAAGTAACCACAGAGTTGTTTTTTTCTTTTTTTTGCTCAGTGTCGGTAGTCTCTCAGCCTCTCTTGACAAAACTTTGAAGCCGTTTTTTTTCTGCAAACATGGCCTGAGAGATAACTTTGGTATTACGTTTTGGGGACAATGTGACTGATTTTGATAGAGCGGGTGACTTATAAGGGCAGAAGTGTAGCACACTACAGTATAATGGGTAAGGAACTGGGATTCTAACCTAAATCTTGCAGGTCTGATTTCCAGGTAGGATCCTGCCATTGATCCATTGAGAAATTGATTCATTATGTATCCAGCTCAATAAACTGATACTATGTTTAAAAAAAAAAAAAAGCAAACCAAAAAAAGTTGTGCCAGTTGCTGTGGATAAGGGTGTGTGCCGGTACTGTCTGTATCAGGGAGCATTTTTAATCATGGAAAGGATGAAAAATGAAAGCAGGTATGAAAGTGTTTGCTGTTTCCTCCTCACATTTAATTTTGCACTTAATTTGCCATTTTCCATCAAGTTGTAAGACACATTTTCTCTGCTGCCTTAAGACTGCACTGTCTGTCAGCACTGCTGCGGCTCAGCTGTGATGTCTCCCGTGTTAGATGGATAAAACATTCAATCAATAACCTTTTCAGTCAATCACCCTTCTCAATGGAGCTGTCACTGTCAACAGGGACACGGCAATTGATCAAGTGAAACTCAACACTGTTGTGGTTGCGCTATGGCTATAAATGAGTATTACCAGTTGCGTAGTTCTGACAGTGTGATTTTGGTAAAGATTATCATATGACGATTGCTTGTTTTATCTGTAGTTCCCCCATCCAGGTATTTATCTTTGCAGTGTAATGGATTTGCTCCTTATGAGGCTTGAATTGTAAAGTGAGAACAACTTTTTTAATGAACCTTTTTTGTAGGTTGAGGCTGTCATTGAGAGTGACAGCACTGGCGAAGATGATTCTCCATAGTTGCTGTGATATATGGGCTTTAAGCTTACTGGGTACCAAAACTACGTGTTTCAGAGCTTAGGTTGTATCCCAGTGGCTTATGAAGGCAAAAAGACCGCGGTAGATGATGCACTTCCAAGATGTTTCACCATAGGCATCTTCTTATACATTGACATACATAAAATCTGAAGTGATAAGAAAGAGTCTGACTTGAACGTGTCTTTCTGCTGTTACAGTGACCCATACACAAAGGTGTCCCTGTACGATCCTGTGAATGGAGAACTCATCAGTCTTCAGACTAAAACGATTAAGAGGGTAAGTATGCAAGAGTGTTGTCTCTCACACACACAGCACTGTATATAATGTACATTTTTGGAGTGAAAATGGCCTAATATTTTTTTCCTCTTCATGTTTTGACCTTCAGACATTGGATCCAAAATGGAATGAGGAATTCTTTTTCAAAGTAAGTACTCAATCTGAGTCTGATAATGAGCTCCCACTGATATCTCTAATTGGATGTGATTTATAGAATATTAATTGATTTTTTGCTAGCCAGAAAAACACTGTAGGCTACAGTACATGGATATCCTGATCATGGAAGAAGTCTTGTTCTTGTGATCTCCCACATAAAATCCTTTGCGTGCTTGGAGCTATATTAGCCTACCCTGTTCTGAAGCACATGAAAACATATCATTTTAATGCAGATTATCTCCACTGTAGCTTCAGCGTAGGAGCCATTTAGACGGTATCTCATTGTGTTCAGTGATCAGCAGTGATACAGCATATTAGGCTGTGCAAGGCTTTTAATACAGTCCCAGTTTCCCTGGGATGGTGGGTTGGTGGTGGTACCAATACTCTCCACTGGCTTTGGTAAGACAAGTCCAGACCCACTGGGATCGTTCATCATGAGTGGCAGGAGCTGGGGCCAAATAGAAAGTTCTGGCCCAAAAACCTGGACTGGGAAATTCCCTGAGTGCTGCCGGGTCCGTGTAAACGTAACTGTGAGCGTGAGAAGAAAAACAAGTGAGATAATGGAAGAATACTGGCAGGAAATCTTTCAAAGTCGCCGTGCACTTTGTTTGATGCTCGAAGCCTGATGCTCGAGTCGAAGGGGAAGTCCACTTCCTGAATTCATTTACTCTCTCAAATAGGAGATAGTATCCACTTTTTCATAGCAGTTTGTTGTACTGTTTTTAAAAATATATATAATTTTTGTTTAATAAAATTTAATTATTATTTTCTATAATTATTGCTGTAATTTCTAGTGTTGCATTGAGAGTAATGCCTCACCAAACATTTCAAATCCTCGATGGACTATATATTATGATCTGGACCAATTTACATTCTGATAGGAAAAATGTAAATCTTCATTTTGGGTGTTTTCTGCTTTTTGCTTTATCTTTGAGATGATCAGGTGTCTTAGTCAGCAGTAATACTAGAGGGGATATGGTATATGCAATTGCATTAATATTTAATAATGGTAGTATCAGTTGTGTTACTCAGACAGGATGCAGAATTTGATACATTTTGACCTACTGTAACCTATTTGCTGATTTGGCATCAAGCTATTTTGTATATTTTTAACTTTAAAAATGGAAAGCCATTAAAAATCAGCATCTATAGGTCAATATAGGTTAGTATAATATCTGTTTCTGTTTTTGATGCAGTCTAAATTTATGCCTCATGCATTTCTGGACGGTCATGTGGAGGTTTTGGTTATTGCCCTGCGAAGGTTGAACTATTTAGCTAATTAACATATGAATTGAGAAGGTATTACTATTAATACAATACTGATATAAAATCACCAAATACTGTACATACTGCATTGTCTAGTACGAAAAGTTTTGTAAGAACATATCAGATTTTAGACATTTTCCTTGGACCAACTGGATCCCTACAGGAAACCAGCTATTTGCTGTTGTAATAAAAACCAATGAAGAGTATTCTCAGAAAAAGAACATTGAGAAGGAATCTGTGCAGTATTAATTCACTTGAATGGCTTCAGTCAGATTTTTGAACCCTTGGTAGAACCCTTTTGAACCCTTGCTGCATCTAACGCTCAGCTCATCTTAATAGTGGTCCTTTTCTATATGGCAATAGTACCAGGTTTACTCTTCTGTCCTCCAGTACTGTGGAGTTCTTCCAAAAGTTCATGCCCTCACGAGCGATCTAAGAATTGCAAATGGGCAACACGCTTGCGCAATTTGCGTACCTCCGGAGAGCACGTAGCTCTTGTGTTTGTTGTAGGAGTCTGATTCATCGGACTGCTCTGCTAGTAAACCCAGGATGAATTGTAGCCAGGCAGACAATAACAAAGCGACTGAGCGGAATTCCTGGATGCCAGGACTCGGTCCAGAGGGCTGTCAGAACCTGGAGGCGGGCCTGAGTGTGTGCAGGGCAGACGGCTCTCGTGTTTAACACACCGCCGTTAAGCCCAGACGCTGTCGGCACCCGTCCAGCGCTCCCTCGTTACCGGTCTGGGCCTCCCCGCGCGGGCATTGTCCTTATTTGCAGCTCGGGACGCTGGGAATATTTTCCCCAGAAAGGATATATTCCACGGAGCTGCTCGCTGCTCACAGCACAGGCAGAGAATGAGTTTAGTAACGCGGACCGCGGTGTTGTGCATTTCCGCCGGGTCGACTGCGGATTAGCTGAGCACCGTGCTTGCTGAGGACAAGTGGTTCTCAATGTGCTTTTCAAAAAATTATGAGTTTGAATTATTACGATTTTTGATTGTCCTCCAAGATTGTCTTGATGGGACAACAGGTTGTATTCTTCTGCTTATCTATAGCCGAACTATAAAATGTCCAGCTGTCCCCTGTAAAATATAAATGGATGTCATTGAACTGCAGTATTTATGGTACCCAGCTTTGCTAATATATAGTAGAAAATAAATCTGGCTTGGTTTAGCTTGAGGTATTGATTGATTACCTTAGACCACACAGCTCTCAATCATGGACTAAGCAGTTTACCTGTAGTAAGTTGAAACATGGAGTCCTTTGTTCTGACGTGCAGCTGGACTTCGGACTTCAGAGATGTAGGGAGGCCGTACACCCAGTTTGTTTAGCCTTTTGAAGTGTAGGTTTTTTGGAATGTTTTGGAACTCCATTACTTCTCAATTGCCAAAAGTGATTGTTCCATCAGCATTATAATGTACAGTACAGTATTCTCTGCATGTTTTTGATCTTACACCTGAAGGGGTAAATAATCTTTTTTTTTCGTGTTTCTTTGTGAGGCATTGCATTTGAATTACATTTCCTCTTTTTCAGGTTCACCCGCAAAAGCATCGGCTGCTGTTCGAGGTGTTTGACGAGAATCGTTTGGTAAGTCCCCCCCTTCAGGCCACGGGACTGTAGTGACATGTTGCTGAGGGCCTCCTGACTCTGCCCGTGGTTAGTTCCCTGCAGGCCGCCAGGAGACTCACCCAGGGTGGCAGTGCTGCAGTAGATGGAATGGCTCCTGACTGTCTGTGTTCCCATAAGCTGGAGATGTCAAACTCTACCTTGCATGGCATTCAATCGGCGTTGGTGTGTGAATGTGTTTGTATGAATGGGCGAATGAGAAGCATCAGTTGTATAGCTCTTTGGATAAAGGCGCTGTATAAATACCAGCCATTTATCATTTACCATTTACCCCTGGAGGGCTGTCCTGTCCATTAGCTGCGAGAACGGTGAAGTTGCGAGTTTAGAAATCTGAGTAACTGTTCAGTGTTTATAGAGGGGACTCAGGAGAGGGACCACGGTTGTATCTAGCCCATCATGTAGTAGCATCATGTTCCTTTAAGCACTGTACACATTCAATTCATTTCATTTAAATAATATTTGCAATGTCAGTTTCTCTGACTACAGATATTGGTCTGTAGTAGTTGGACAACAGTTGTATCTGGAAATGACATGTTACCCGTACCGGATAGTATGACGTGCCAACTATCAGGCTCACCCCTAGTTTCAGCATGAATTATTCATTTTAGCCATTGATTGGCTGAAGTGTTGGCACACTCTGTTCTTAAGGCATTAATTGGCTGCTGACTGTAAGGAAAGCACGAATACACGCAGACACTGGAGTTTGATGCACTTATGCAGTGTCTGCGCCGTTCAGCTAGTAAAAGAAGCCAAAGCTGGTCTTTGGGGGTGAGTGTGTGCACTTTGGGGGTGAGTGTGTACTGATTGTCTCTCCTGAATGAACAGTATGTTGCTGTGATGAAGCTGGGTGATGAATATACAATTTGCATTTCAAATTTGGAGCAAAGGAAAAACACACTGGCGATTTAAATGCTGTTGGCCAGTGAAACAAATAACCGATGTGTTATACCCAAGCTTAACCAAGAATACAGTGTAACATTTAGCCGAGTTGTTCTGAATATCTGAATTGTTCAGTGCCTTGAGCTACTGAATGTGCCAGTGTATCTTTTATTGCTATTTGTTGCTGTAAAACCCAGGTATGGGAAATGGAATCTGCCCTGGTGTGTAATTAAAGGTGAAAGCTAATATGTGCAGATGCTGAGTCTGACATGGTTGTGTTTTTTTATTTTTATAAATACTGCATGCTAATGGCTGCCACACTAATGCCGATAAAGGTTAAGCAAACATTTGCGCAAAAGTTAATGAGGAGGTTTATTAAACAAGCCAGCAATGATTACTTAAGACTTGCATATACTGAGCTTCCGAATACTGCTTTCTGTCAACTTTATGTAAAAGTGCTGTTGTGATATCAGAGCTGGGGACTGCTGAAGAGATTTCTTGGACTAGTCAATACATTTGAGTCACATTTCAGGAAAACATTTCCTCGGATATACCAAGCAGATAAGTTATCTTTAAATGGCTACACTCCAAACGGAATATGTGTAACCAAACTTTCTCTGGGTTTTGCATGCAGATGGTGAGTTCGGAAAGAATTGGGGGTAGTTTGTGGCTGTTAATAAACTTGTTGCCCAGGACAGGGCTAAGTCTGACGGTGTCATACATGTGGATATGTTGTAGTCGTGGGGGGAGGTGGGTCTCTCTCTGTCAGTGGCGTTGGCAGGTGGTGGAGGCTCAGCTAGCGTGCCCTGCCTGGGATCCCCTGGCACCAGTACACACATCTGACAGGCGCTTTACTTGGCAAGACCCGCCGGTTTGAGAGCTCTTGAAAAGAAGGTATTTTCCGAAATGCGGCGTGCTGGAAAAAGGCTGGGCCCGGGGCGCTGTCCAAACAGGCGTTGGAGGTGGCGGGCGGTGTCTTCGCCCACTCCCTGAAGGCGCTGAGGACAGCTGGCAGTCAGACAGGCTTGAGCAACAGGGTGACACGGCAGGAAATGGCAGCCGCGGTCCTTCCCGGCCGTGACGTCAGTACCACGTCCCCGCCTCATTATTCTCCAGTCAGCATTGTAGCCCTCAACTTCCTGTCATTTCCCGCTCCCAAAATACCCCGCGTTGTTTACGGTCACACTCCTGTCACGGATGTCAGGAGCGAAGGGCGAGGGGCGCTTTTAAAGCACTTATAAACCATAATTAAACCGATGCTGGCATCCCGGGCTTTCCGCTGCCAAGATATATATTTTCCTTTTTCCCCGCAGCGCTCCGTTCTGACATTTACAGCTGTGAAATGGGAGCATAGTTTCAGACTAAGTTTGGATAAGACCGGTGTATTTGTTCAGCTTTTATTATGTATTTTTTTGGCCGGTCATTAACGGGCTAATTCGGCCGCGCGCTCCTCTGTCTGCCGCTCGGGCTTGCCTTGTCTGTCCGTCAGAAGGCTGTCGGGGCTCGTGCCTCCCTCCTCCGAGCTGGCTTTCCACACTTCACCCTAAACCACTATCAGCTTCCTCCTGCTCCTCCTCCTCCCCTCCACACGCCTGCACGCTCCCTCGTGCCGACGCTGTTCGGAAACTCAATCCTCAATTTGATACTGAATTATGCCGGACCCCGTTCCTCCTGATTTCCTGTAATTCTATCCCGGCGGGTAAAAATATTAGCAGCGGTTCGGCGAAGAAGAAACTTTAGACACGTCGCTGCAGCTCGAAGTAGCACTGGTGCTCCTGACGTCCGCGAGCAGAGGGCGTGCGGAGTCTGAGTCTCGAAACCGCCAGGAGACCCGTCGCGGAGTTCAGTCCGTATTTATTTATTTATTTTGCGTATTTCTTCTCGTCCGGTGGATTTACTGGCGTGGGTGGCGGGAGCCGCAGTTGCGATGAGGTCCGGTCTGGGATCAGCCGCGCGGCTGAGCGCTGTGTCTGTGGGGCGGGTGCTGTCTGCCTCTCCGCGGCCGAGCGCGTTCTGGCTCCTTAAAGACGCGCGGCGTTAGGATTTCGGGAGTCTCCGGGGGCTGCTCCGCTCAGCCCCGCTCTCACACGTCCGCAGTTCATCTGACCTCCCCCGGCTCACAACTTCAGCGCGGCTCCTGGAGGAATGTAGGCTGTCGCCGGGGCTCTTTTGGCAGCCCGCTAATGACCGTAATCACAGGACGGGGATCCGGAGCCGGCTCCCCGCTCCCTCTCTCTCCCCTGGATTTGGCCATGCTTCCCTCGCCCCGCGCCCGGCCCGGGAGCTAGGGCGGATGGCTGGGCGTCTGCGGCTGCACTTCGCCAGCCGGCGGAGCAGCACGGACCCCTTGTCTGAGACCCGCGGCCTGGGCGAGGGCACGGACCCCTTGTCTGAGACCCGCGGCCTGGGCGAGGGCACGGACCCCTTGTCTGAGACCCGCGGCCTGGGCGAGGGCACGGACCCCTTGTCTGAGACCCGCGGCCTGGGCGAGGGCACGGACCGCCCGGGGGACAGCGTGGCCCACGGCGCTGTGCGCATGAGGACAGCCCCGGGGCAGCAGGGGCAGCTGGGGCAGCTGGGTGCACTGGCTCCTGAGGACAGCAACTTACCCAAGCGTGGCGCAGGCTGCTGCATGACGAGCACACTACAGATTTCTCTTCAGCCCTGCAGGCAGGGCGGGGGCCCGGGGGGCCCGGGGGGCCGGGGAGGCAGCCCCAGCGGTGGGGACGTGGCCCCGGGCCTGGACGGCGGCTCCTGTGACAGCAGCTCGGCGAGCGACGGCGGGTACTGCAGCAGCGGGAGCGTGTTCGACCCTGAGGGCCCCGAACGGGCGGGCCCCGAGCGGGCGGGCCCCGCGCCCCTCAGACGCTGCTCCTCGCTGGTCATCTTCCCCCGCAGCCCCTGCAGCACGCCCCCCGCCTCGCCCCTCGCCCCCGAGGCCTCCTGCTTCCACACCTCCCGCCAGCTGCAGCTGCGCGCGGGAGAGCCGGCGCAGGAGGGCGAGCGGGGGGCCCCCAGGGGCCCGGCGGCCCCCGCTGCTAACGGGCCGCGGCTGTGTAGGACCGGTGGCCCCTGGGCCGAGCTCCGGGCCCCGCCCAGGGGGGGCCGCGAACGCGCAGAGCGGCACTCCAGCGTCCTGCTGCACTTTGCCCAGGCACGCCCGCCCGCCCGGGACCGCCCCGAACCCCGCCCTGAACCGCGCGTCGAACCCCACCCCGAACCCCGATACCGCCACGTCAAGCTTTTCCGCAGCACCTCCGCGTGCCAGCCGACCGACCGGACCCAGGGGTGGCCAGACCGGGGCGGGAAACGCTCCCATCATGCACTGCAGCGGAGCATCTCCCTGGAGGTGCCCCACCCGCGTGTCTCCTGCCATTTTGGCCCCCCGCACCTGCACATTCACGTGTCCCGCAGCCCAGCGGGGACCGTCGCTGCGAACAGCAGCCGTAAACCTGACCGTGTTCTCAGCTCCTGTGGACAGAACGCCAGGGTAAGGGGCTTCTTCTCTCCCCTGTTTGAGTGTGGATGACATGTCAGAGTGCGCACTTGTCCCAAGCTCTGTTGACTGCGTAAATGAACAAATTCATATTAATAAGGTCACTGGCAGTCATGTAAATGAGTGACTCGTAGTATTTAAGGTCAGCGTAATGAAGTTTCATAGAGCGTATGCCAGCACTTTATTTGCAATCATCTCAGAATGGAACACGATACTGTTTCCTGGTATTCAGGATGGTGATTTCCCTGGTAAAGTGCTGCACACAAGTAAGATTTAGGGAAGATAAATACAGGTTGTCCTGCTGGGAATTCTTTGAAACAAGGAAGGAAAGCGTTGCCATTGAATACTGCCATTAGCACTAATGGAATGCCAATAATTGAATTGCCTTGTAGTATCTGTTCACGTTTGGCCCAAATAGCAGTTAAATAAGAGGTGCGTTTGCTATAACTGTGCCTCTACAGCAAGACGTAAACACAGACTGCTGTTTTGCCGTTGTTTGCCTGGGATATTGTGCACCCATTCCACAGCTGTTGTCAGTTTGCAATTAATTCAGGCCCCAGAAGACCATGCCAGCCGCCTGTGCCATTAACAAGATATTAACATCTGCACACCAGGTTCTGCTCACTCTCACTACTCAGTCTGCAGGAATCTGATTTCTCTCCTCAAGAACAACAAGCGTTTTTTTCTCTTTTTTTTCCGCCCTGCGGTTAATCATGTCTGAACGGCATTGTGGAAGGAAAATGCGTACCGAAACAAAAGTCTTAAATCTTATTTTATGAAAAGGGATATACATATTATAGAAACCGCAAGGAGAAGGGAAGTGGCTTCATAAACATTGAGATTATACGGAAATTGCCGGAGATTGATGGCGGCTTTGAACTGGAATCACTGGCTGTTTGCGTTTTATGGGCCTTTTTACAATTCCGCAAAACCGTGTTGTGAAATGTGAGCCGGGCGCATTGATCTTTTAGGCCGGTTGAAGTAGGCTTCCCCCACGGTAAGCCTCGAGTGGGAAGCCAGTTCTGTTCCGTCTTTAGTCCAGACTTGGCAGGCCGTCGTCCGCCTGGACCAGAGGCAGTTGTGGGTAGCCGTGCGGCTTCGCTTCTCGTCGATCTGAACCGAGCTGTGCGGATGGATGGATGCTGGGAGGCTGTAGAAAGAAAAGAGTGTAAAGAGTTTATAATAATAAAGTAAGAGTGAATGATTTTATAATAGAAAATGGACGTGTGGTCGGTCTGCCTGCCTGCAGTGTCTGGTGTGAACGCCAGCGAATTAGAGCAAAGCGGGGTAACTGAGAAGGTGCCCGCCACAAAGTCACACAATGAATTTGTTCTGATGACGACAAGCGCGTTTGGCTGCACTACTGAAACCAGTGAGTGGTGTCATAATCGGAACACGACTGTGTCCCATATGAGTGTGACACACCAACGTGTGAAAGTGCGGTCCGCACTTGTGACGCTTGTTCTTCTCATTATTAGGCTATTAATGTTTGGCGTAGTCGGTTAGCTGAAGTGTTTACACTTGGTTAATTATAGGAGGGTGTAAAGAGGGCCCGGCCCCCCCCCTTCCCCAAACTATATATAAGCACCATCTGAAGCATTTCTCTGGACTCCAGAGAGTCTGGGCTGTCGATTCAGATTTAACCGTGTGATATAAGAGGAGCACTGGGCCGTGTCAGTGGTGTACAGACCCGGGGGGGCGTGGGGGACCCTGCAGTTAAACGTGTGACACCCCCGCGGTGTTTGTAAAGCATCGGGTGTCCGTCTCTCTCCAGCCTGTCAAGAAAATCCCCGACATCGCAATTAGCCTCGACAGAGACAGGCCGCCATTTTCCCCCTCTGTACTCCGTGCATGTCACCCAGCTTGAGACAAGGTGACATTTACTCCTGACTGCTACACCTGGACGACATGAGTCTTTCTGTCCATTCAGTGATACTGTCTTTGTTCGGGTAATGAGACATGTTTTACTTGTACTTTCTGTGCTAATATTGTGTGTTGGGAGGTGTGTTGATTTTTCCATTTCATTGAATATTTAGCCAGCCGGTTTGTGTTCTTCTCTATCAAAGTGTTTGTGGTGCTTGAAAGGTGCGCTGATGGGCAAGGTGTGTCCCACCAAACCCCACCAAACCCCACCAAACCCCCGCCAAACCCCCGCAAACCCCCCCAAATGGGCATGGAATCAGCTCCTCCTCCATGGCACCTTCTCAGCAGCTGTAGTCCCTCTGTATCTGCTACCTATTCCCTCCAGTCTCAGTAAAACTAACCGTACTAAATGTGGGCAAAAGAGCACTGACTTCAGCCAGGCTGCATCAGGCCTCCATAAAATGAAATTGATTATTCACCAAATTTGGCATCCGATGCTCCTGGTGGTTTCACACTCAGTTGATTGCGAAATGGTTCCACCGTTTTATCGCTGTAGTAACGTGCCTTTATAGCAACCCTTACCCGAACCCTCTTCAATTCTCTGTCATAAAGCTGTGTTTATGAAATATTATTTCCCTAGCCTGATACGGATAGTCATTTGAGGAAAACAAAGGGACATAAAACAATGTTTTAGAAGCTTTTAAATCCCACAGTCTCTTCTCTACAGTGGCAGAAGGGCTTGTGTGAAGAAAGGTGGGGTAGGGGAAAGGGCACAGAGCAGTGCCCTCTGTGCCCGAACTGTGCCCGAACTGTGCCCCACCTTGAAAAGGGCCCTTTGTTGGCTGGATTGGAAGGCAGCCCCCAGTCTCATAGGGGTGAAAATGCCCCCTGAGTGAGGTGCCCAGGCCCCAGTTCTCTTTGTTCAGGGAGAATGCTGTTTTTCCCTCTGAGGCTGGGATATGTGTACCTTTCTCTGTTTTTGCCAGTAATTTTAACTTGTTTTGAAGTCCTGGGCTCCACACCAGAGCGCAGATAGCCAGCTTCCACACAATGGACCCTTCCACTTTCTTTTCACTGGCTGCTTATCTACTGCACTGTATCCTGTTGTTTCCAATGTATTTCAGAGGCCACTTTATGGTTAATATTTCTCTAGGCTGTTGTCTGTTCTGAGATTCACGTACAGTAATGACGGGGATGATAAAATCGACAGCGATAGTCTTTGTAATATTTGCTTAGCCTTACTTTGACTTGTTTAACTTATATAATAACTTATGTAATATTTTTTAATGAACTAAGTCTTGAGTTTAGGTTGGGTGACATAATTGCTTATTTCGTGCATTGCTCAAGCTATGCATTAGTCATATGGTCATACCCTACCAGAGCATTAAAACGCGTTCTGAGCCCAGGGGCTTTTCACCACACTGCTGCGAACATTATAATCATGACAGTGCACTCAGAGAAGCTCTATATTGAACAGTACACAATATTCATGGAGTGCAGAGTGTCTGCTGTATGTTATTTAGTAAAGACACTAAAAAAAGGATTTTAAACCGCAAAACATGAAATTTTTACTCTGGATGATTGAAAGATGGCAGCATGGTTGTGGTCAATGAAATTACTGGCAATTACAATTTTTGGAGTGGTCCAGAAGATGGACTTCTACGATGATAATAATAATAATAAACTTTATTTATAAAGCACATTTAAAACAACCATGGTTGATCAAAGTGCTGTACAAAACCAGGCAATAAAATTAAAGATAAAATGAAATAGAATGAGATAAAATGAAATAAAATGAAATAAAATGAAATAAAATGAAATAAAATGGAATACATGTACATTATGTTGATTTCCCATTTATGTCTGACATAAAGGCCTCACTAAAAAGGTGGGTTTTTAACAAGGATTTAAAAACATCTATGTTTTGGGCAGATTTAATATGTGGCGGTAGGCTGTTCCACAGCTTGGGGCCAGCTACCTCAAAGGCCCGGTCACCCCTCCTAGCTCTCCTCGACAAAGGGACATCCAAAAGTTGCTGATTGCATGATCTAAGTGATCTAGCTTATGTGTGTGAAAAGAGAAAGGGAACCCTTTTGTGTACAGTATGCAGTGATGGGCAGTGTACAGTATGCAGTGACAGGCAGTGTACAGTACACAATGACAGGCAGGAGTCGGTGTATGTAAACACAGTGCATGCAGACATGTGAAGGCATGGACACAGGAGCTGAGGTGCCTCTGGGAGCCGGGTCATGTGACAGAGGAGTCCGCCGGTCCCTGTGCTTCGGTGTCCAGTGCCGCGGTCATGTGCTCGGCATTCTGTGAGTCTCACAGGCAGCTGGCACGTGAGACTTCCTGGCTTTCACTGGGTAAACAGCAATCACGCTCCACTGTAAATGGATAGCAGATGGCTGTGTGTGTGTGTGTGTGTGTGTGTGTGTGTGTGTGTGATGTCTCTTTCATCAGAGGTTTGAAAAACAGTTTCACAGTTGCCATGGTGAGATTTTGATATGGCATTCTCCCTGTTTGTCTCGCACGGCCTTGTGTTTGTTATCCAAATGTGGACCGGGGCGTACGTACACAGGCATAAACTATACCGCTGCCGTCTAATCGATTGCAAGTCTGGGAGATTATGAAGTGCTTTTGTTATTAATGATAGGCAGTATGTCGGGTGATTGTTATTCATCGCTGTATAATACTCAGCTTGTGCTGATTGAGGCGGTGAAATGACCCGTGAGCTGTGTGGCTGGACGGGACAGGTTGTGTAAAGCAGTGCACGGATTGCCTTGAAGGAGCTCCCCACCTTTGGTCCCCACAGCTGGCTGCTGCTCTCACTGTGTCCCCTGCCTGTGGTGGTCTGCTGAAGAGCATGCCCTTGGTGGGGCACAGGCCGTAGTCCTCTCTCCTGAAGCGGTTGTTAGTGCACGGCCTTGGCTCTAATCTGAAATGTCTGTGCAGAAGCAGCTATGAACGTTTTCCATCAGAATTTTTCCATTCCGCTTTTTTTATTTTATTATTTAAAAAAAAAAAAATTATTTAAAGGTACAATAGGTAATTTTGGACTTCTAATGGTCAATAGATGAATTACAGCAACAAACACGCTCAAACCACAACACTGTTTATCCCCTTCCCTTCTCTGTGAACACCTGACATTGAAACGCCTTTGGCTGTGGCAGTTAGAACCAATTTTCATCCAATGAGCTTGAATTATTGTACAGCTGTGAAATGTTTTCATAGTGCCGGCCCGTCAACTGCACATTTTGAAACCCGAATTTAAGGACTATGAACACAGGCCGAGAGTGAGTCAACATGTCAGTGAGCCTTTTTCAATGATAGGAAGGGATTTACAATGGTCAATGTTTTTACACAAATTAATGTAAAGCTAGCTTTAATGCACTATCAGTATTTTTATATTTTTGTATTTTCCATATACTAATCACCACCTGCCAAAAGGTGCATGAACAAAACGGTTTGTATACTTTGTTGTTTATGATAATCACAATTATTTAAATTGTCTGTGTTTCTGAACTCCCTTAATGTAAAGGAAATGGGCATAACTCCCTTTTGTGATGATGAAACATTTTAGATATTATATTTTTAGGTCAAATGGGGCATTCAAAATCAGCTGTCTGCATTCTATTCCTGCATTTATATTTGACTCTGTATGATTAATATGTGTTGAAATTGACCTTAATGAATAGAAATATAATTGTTCTAATTTGCTTAATTGCAAGGTTGCTTGCAACTTTGAGTGAAGTGCAGAAATGAAATGATTGAGATCAGTTTAAAAACGAACCTTAGAAAAGTACAGTCCCAGCTGGAAGTAGTTTCAAGAACTATTTATTTCCACCAGAAAAAACGCCTCCCTTCCATGGCCTACTTTTTCTCTCCATTTTTTTCTTTATCTTGGAGATGAGTTTGGTCCAGTGTGACTTGACTGGAGCTACTTGTTTTTGTTTTTTTTACATTTATTTATGACTTTTTTTGCAGCTTTGAGCGAGGCCTACTTTTTTGGAAGTATATTTTTCAAATAAAATAACTGCCAAACCAGTCATTTATTTTCGTTCATGACTATTGCTTTTTCGACGGAGTGTGCGAAATCATGCTCGATAGCTAATAGCCGGTTCTGATCCTGCTGCCTCGTGATTGAACGTGACCCACCACCTAGACCTGCACGCAGCGGCTTCGGAGTCCACAGCTTTGAAAGCTGCGACCAGGAGACCTTCTCTGTCCAAGGTGACATCTTCGTGCTCAGTTTGACGGTCAAGATTTAGTTATCTTTCGCCGTTCTGGGTGTTACCCCGCTGCAGATGGGCTGGCCCTGTGAGAGTCGCATCGTGCCCTGAGCACGACCGGGCCCCGTGTTCAGGGAGGGAGGGCTGCCTGCGTTAATGGCCCCGCTCCTGCCTCAGGCGCTCTGTTTGTCTTGGCGGCGGTGTGGGGTGCGGGCGGAGACCCGCGGTAGTTCTGCTGAATCAATCTTTTCATTGCTGCGGCGCGGCCGTGTGACACGTTAAAGATGTTTGTTTTGGTCGGTGTGCTTCGGCGGAGAGGGTCGTTCCAGACGCGCTCCTTATTTTTAAAAAGCATTTCTTTCATGCATTGTCCTGGTTCGGGTTGGCACGGCGTGGCTCGCGTTACGGGAATCGGTGCAACCGCAACCGTGTGCACGCGCGTGCGTGCGTGCGTTTGCGTTTCTGCATGTGTGTGTGTGTTTTCTGTTTATTGGTTTGTGTATAAATGTGTGTGTGTGTGTGTGTGTGTGTGTATGTATGTATTTGTGTGTGTGTGTGTGTGTGTGCGTGCGCGCATACTTGCATGAGTGTGTTTCTGTGTGTGTGTTTTCAGTTGATTTGTTTGTGTATAAATGTGTGTGTGTGTGCTTAAATGTTTGTGTACATATTTGTGTGAGTGTGTGCGCATGCGTGAGAGACATTGTCCGCCTGCCCCACTTTTCCAGTCCACAGCCCCCTGGAGTCCTGAGCCTGTGGGTTATTTTAGCTGCTTCAGCATCATCTCAAGTGTGAGGGAAATGGCTCTGCAGTTCACATATGGGCACAGAAGCATAAGTGCATTTTTGTCCTTGATCTGCCTGCCCATAAAGGGAGTGATTAGAGGGACCACAGAGTGGATAAACGCAGTGGAGTATTTGTTGCTGTACGGGCATGCATTTCTGACATTCACCAGTGCCCACTTTTCACTATTTTCCCATCTGAAGGCTGAGCAGAAGGCCGAAACCCTTTTGTCTGCGTTTCCTCTCTTTTCCCTGCACATACTACCTTGCATTTACACACCATTTATTCTTCAGTAATTCTTTCTTTAAAAGGACGGACTGCACTGCTTGAGACAGAACTGTAATGTGTGAGTATACACGCACACGTGTATGTTTGGACATTGAGAAAATCAAAGCATGTGAGCCCCATCAAGGTGCCTGTCACTTGTGAGGTCAGCCAACTCTCAGTTCCTGTGTGAAACTGTCTGCTTTATTCCCTGTGTGAAACTGTCTGCTTTATTCCCTGTGTGAAACTGTCTGCTTTATTCCCTGTGTGAAACTGTCTGCTTTATTCCCTGTGCTCTCTCTCTCTCTCTCTCTCAGACACGGGATGACTTCCTGGGGCAAGTGGATGTGCCATTGCACCACATTCCGGTGAGTTTGATTCAAGAAAGCATAAACCGCGCATTAGTGGGCCTTTTCAGCGCATGTTAAAATGATTGTTATGCGTGCGTACATTCGTACTTGCGTGCGTTTATTTTTTGTTCCGTCTTTGCTTTAGTGCGTTGACAGTGTATTAAATTGAGTGTATTAAAGTCCTTCATTAAATTGATCCATCTTTAAACGGTATTTGGATAGCTCATACTGACAGCTGAATCACCAATAGCTGTTTACTTAATTCTGTCGCAGAGCCTGCTGTAATGGTTCTCATGGCTTTGACTCTGTAAAGACGGGGCCATTTCAATGCTTGCCACCGCCACTCACAAAAGCATAAATACCCTCATTTTGTGTTGCCATGACAGTTCATTTGTGTGTTCTGCATTATAAAGCAGGAGTGTGGAAAATTCGTATTAAAGTTGTTTTCTACTGCCTCATCGGACCAAAGTTATGAAGGTCATGTCTTTGATTCTAAGTGTATATCATAAATTCATGCTCAGAACCATATGTATAGGCCATATTGTTTTAATGTTTTTTTTGTTTCTTTAATTTTATTTCAGACAGAAAATCCTAACATTGAAAGGCCATACACATTTAAGGATTTTCTACTTCACCCAAGAAGGTTAGCTTTGTATCATTTTTTGTTTTAAACCGTTTTCTTTTTCCACTTATGTTCTGTTTCCAATGTTTATTCTGTTACTAAGGTCCATATCTCTGGAATTTCAGTAACACTTTTGTTTCAGTGTTTTGCATATGTCTCTATACGGTGCAGTCCAAGTATTTGGACAGTGACACATTTTTTTTGTTTTGTTTTGTTTTGGGTCTACACCAGCGCACTGTGTTTGGATTAGAAACAATGAATATGAGGTTAAGGTTCAGACTGCCAGCTTTAATTTGAGGGTATTTATATAAATTTACATTTACATCCGCTTTTTCATGTGATTATGTAGTACAACCTTTTTATGCATAGCCCCCCTCATTTTAAGTGACCAAAAGTTATTGGACAAATTGTCATTGTAATTAAATAAAGTCATATTTAATATTTTGATGCAAATATTTTGCATTCATTGACTGCCTGAAGTCTGCAACCCAAAGACATCACCGCAGATGCTGGGTGTCTTCACTGCTGATTCTCTTCCAGGCCTATACTGCAGCCATCCTGTGTTTTTCAGTCTTGCTTCAGCGAGTGAAACACATCTTCCATTCATTGTATAAAGGTCAGGTGATTGACATGGCCAGTGAAGAGGATTCCTCTTTTTGGCCTTGGAAAAACTCTTTGGTTGATTTAACAGTATGTTTGGGCTCATTGTCCTGCTGCACAGCGCAGCGGTGTCCAGTGATTGGTTGGATCTGAGCTCAGGCTGGGTGATAAACTATATTGATGATTGTTGGAGATAACGATCATCGCCCAGCATGGGGCTTATTGGTTTTCCTTTGTTTGTTTTTCTGCAGTCATACCTGATGTAGGTAGTAAGCATTTGCTTTCAGGGAAAATACAACACCACCACTGTCTACTTGGTGTTGATAAGATGAAAAATCAGCTGCAGGTTCTTGCAGCATCCACCTTCCTGCTGTTTTTTCATCGCCCAGTGGATATCAGTGGTGATGTTTTTCCCGGAAACATTTTAAGTGTTTTGGATGTTTACTACAGGTATATTTAAAGAAAAAAAGACTAAAAGAATGGCAATACACCACATGGTAGTGAGTGCTATTGTACTCAAAGAATATTTAATAATTATAGTTGCGGTACATTGCCTGGCCCTATTCAGATAAGATGGCTCTCGACATTTCAAAATTCATCCTGCTATTCCCATTAGTGGCCACATCATCAGTAAAGACATTTGAGCATCATTATGTAAGATATTTCATAAATTCTCAAGCTATAATGCTACCTCCACCATGTTTCACAGATGATCTTGTATGCTTTGGATCATGAGCAGATCCTCTCTTTCTCCATGTTTTCTGCTGGTGTCTTCTCTTTATATTAGTGTTTGAAATATCTATGCCAAGAGTCTGGAGGGTATTCTCGGTCTGTTCGACAAGTGAAACGTTTTTTTTCTTCGCAATACAAAGTATTTTTTGGTCATGCCTGTGGTCTGCCAGGTTGTTTGCTATTGCCGAGCCCACCAGTGCGTTCTTGCTTCTTCATTCTGATTTTGACAAATATTGGCTATCTCTCTGATTAATTTATTCATATTTTTCATCCTCATGATGTCCTGCTTTACTGGCATTGACACTTCAACAGGCTGCAAATGCAAATGCTATACCTAGAATCAGCTCTTGACCATTTTTTCGCTTTCTTGTTCACAGCTGGCCAAGAGACAGCTGAGCAGTCAATTGTCCAAGTACTTTTGGTCCCCTAAAATGGGGGACTTCATAAAAAGGGCTGTAATCTCTGCACAGATGAACCAATATGGATGTAAACACCCTCAAATTAAAGCTGACAGTCTGCCGTCTTTACCCCCATTTTCATTGATTAATTTTAAATACAATGTCATGGGGTACACAAGCACAACTAGAAGAATTGTGTCACTGTCCAAACACTTACAGACTGCAGTGTAGATAAATAATATCAGAGGTCAGCTAAAAGTGTACAGGCTAGACTGGCCTTCGTTCCTGACTGGATGCTTTTATTGGCTCTTTTATGCACTTATGGTCATGGGATGTCTCGAGCACGAATATGAATGGAAGCTTTATTGTTGAATGCAGGAATCCTAAACCGGTCTTTTCAGTCATCCAAGCCCCGTATTTAAATATTTAGGTCGAGTTACTGCAGGGCACATCGGTTAGTCGCAGATACGTTATTATTTATCATCTCCCATTCTCTACTCACTTGCTGTAACGGGGCAGCGGAAGGGGTGTTTAATTTATGATTTTATGCTCTTCTTTTATGGTGAAGTCATAAGTCCCGGGTCAAAGGTCACCTGCGGCTCAAGATGACGTACATGCCCAACGGCCTGGAGGAGGACGGCACGGAGCAGGGCGAGGATTTGGACGTAAGAGTTTCAGGAAATCCCCCTTACAGCTGTCCCAAATTCTTCAGGGTTACCTGCGTCAACAATGCCAGCCTTTATTTCTGAAACAAGCGCGTGATCCTAGTCCTGAGGGTGGTGAGCGGAAAAAACCCCAAAATGATTCGTTCTGCCAGGGTTCACTGAAGGGTATCAAGTTCAGGTGCCTGGCTGCTGTTTCAGGCAGTTATTGATAAAACCACCCAGTCATCATTCTTGGGACTGCCTGCTGCAAATGTTGCATTGGAACGCGGCGTCTGAAAAGGCCAGACTATATTTATCCTAACCTATCCCTGTGTCTCTGGTGTCTCACTTAATGGTGGAAAACACAGATGTTTTTAGGTGTCAGAAGAACTGGTTTCTGCTAGGCCACAAGAAGACTGTTTGCTGAAGAGGAACAGGAAGTGGTGTTGTAGAATGTGTTTGAAGAGATGTCCCCGCCAGCTTTGTTTGACCTGAGCAAATACTGCAGCTGGTAACCGTGGTGATGGTGGGGCCTGACCGTGTGGTTGTGTCATGTCGTGCAGCCTGGCTGGGAGTTTCTGGAAGGACAGGACATGTCTGGTCCCCAGCAGAATCCCCAACCTCCTGCACTGCCAGCTGGGTGGGAGGAGAGACAGGACAATCTGGGAAGAACCTACTACGTCAACCATGAGACCCGGACCACACAATGGCACAAGCCCACAGTCCAGTAGGCACTTGCTATTTGCTCTCTCTCCCTCTCTCCCTCTCCTACTCTCGCTTTCTCTCTCTCTAAAACAACTATAGACTTAGCTGCACTGGTTGAGTCACAGAGACAGTTCAGTTCCCATGTTTTTTTTTTTCCTGGGGGGGGGCAGGGCATGCAAGGTTTAGCACTGACACACCCATGGTATGAATTTTAACTGAGCATTTGATATCACTGTGGGTGGGTGTGTGAGCATGGGTGGACATGTGCTTGTGCGTGCGTCTGTGTGGCCTGGGGCAAATACATTTTTGAAATCTACAGCATTTCAAAAATTCTCTAGATGGAAAATGTGAAAATACTTTCTGCACTTCCCCAAGAATATTTTGCAGGTTTGTGAAGTATTTCAGAGAATTATTTGCGCAAGGTTAATTGGACTCCTGTTCCCTGGGTTCTTTTTACAGGAACAGTGAACAGGAAGCAGAACGGAGGCAGGCCAATCAAATGGAGGCACAGAACGCGTTCACCGCCCGGCGACAGATCACCGACCCTGTGGAAAGCCTGCAGCGGGATTCTTCAGAGGTCAGAGCAGCCAATCACAGCCCGCTGTACAAACAGTGCTCCGCACAGGCCTATCACAGGCACTCACTGTACCAATCCTTTACACGTAGCACATCAGTTGGCTAATCCCCGCACCACACCCAACATTCCCTTGCAATGGCCAATGCTCAGTTCCATATTTGGGCCTGTCCTGGCGCTGGAAGGATCTCTGTTGATTTGGGAGAGAGAGCTGTAGTGTGCATTGTAGTGTGCATGGCCTCTGATATGTGTGGATTTGACTGTCTGCTTCTTTCTTAGCCTGTAACCTGCCGGGGAAGTGGGCTGTGCTACCAGGCTTCTGGCAGCCATCGCAGATAGCCTTTATGTGCTCTGTTAACTAGGGGAGTAGCTAATGAGAGATGGGTATTTGGGGTTAGTCTTCCGAATGGACCCCACCCATCCCGGCTGTACAGTGTACACAGCATCACAGCAGGACAAAGCTCCATAACCAAGTATGCCTGTTATTAATCATGACCCTGTTATTAGTCCTACCCTAAAATTGGTGTGTATAAAAAAAATGAGTGCGCCTAGTCACAATACCGGTCCTGCCACATATGCTGTTCAAAGACACACTCTACTGTCTGACGTTTAACTCCACTTGTCATTTGTCATTGTTCTTTGGTTTAAGTGTTTGTCTTTCTGCTGCAGAGTCTAACCAGTGCTATTTGTGCTTGCCTGTGAGAGATTTTTCAGCATTGAGCTTTAATTATATCTTTTAAAGGTGGTATTTCCTGTTCGACTTCTTCGCCAGTTTATGTACGTTGATCGAATATGATAGAGCCTCACAGGCGTGACTGAGTGGCATGTTAAACGTGTATCTGTTCTTATCTGCGGTAAGTTTGCAGAATGCATATCTTTTAACTGTTTGATGACACCAAGTGCAGCCTGTGCTGGTTTAAGGAGAGCAAGAACTTTAAACGTTGTCTTAAAGGAGACCTTTCCAAAGATCAGCCTCTGAGGGTTCACCAAAGTATCCCAGGAGGCGAAGCTGAACTGTGAAGATTTGGATAACATCTTTGTTTAGCAGTGTGTTTGCATGTGCGTCTGTGTGGTGGTACTGAGGAAATGCGCACGGCTTGTTTGTAGAGCTGGGAGCTCATCACGGACGAGATGAACGCCATCTGTAACGATCTGGCTGGACTGCAGGCGTCTGAGCCTGTGCATGTCTCCCGGCAGGCCTCTCTCACGGTGCGTCCGCGGTGTCTTCCTGCTTCCACTTCCACCTGCTGTCGCGCGCGTTTACGTTTGCTCTCCCGGTAAACGCAAACACGCGCTGTGCTCACGGCTTCTCGGGGGGCGGGGGGCGGGGTCCGCTTGCTGTCCTGTGCTGCTTTCACATTTTTAACATTGGGGGGCTTTTTGGGGGGGGGGGGGGGGGGGGGTTTCTAAAATGTTACCATTCTCATGTGGGTCCCAAGTTGTGACAGCCAGACCTGGAGACTCAGGATAACATGAGAAGCGGTGATATACTGCCTTGGCTAAAATTAGGCCCTTGTAGCAGTGTGAAATGCATATGAGCCCCTTCCTGCTTTAAGATTGATTGTTCTGTTTCCTCAGCAGCTGCAGGGTCAGCCCAGTCGCCGGAACAGCAGCCAAAGCCAGCCAGGAGAGGAGCATCCCACTCAGCCTGTGGTGTGTGTCTCACGCGCCTCTATCACGGCGTGTTCATCCTTATTATTCACCCTGATTATTCACCGCTACTGTCACTGTGCAGGGAGACCCACAGGGCATTTATTAAACCTCTACACGTGTATTTATTTAATTTGCTAGTGCAAATGCCGCAGATGTCAACGTTGTTTAGCGAGTGTGTCCCAATTATTTATTTATTGTTTTGAATGGCTGCTATACGGGGAATTTTGCTTGGAAAGTAGAAGTCTGGATTTTGTCTGGCCGGATCTTCAAAGGAGCTGTGTAGTTTATCGGACAGGCTCATGAAACTGGCTCCTTGCGGTCTTTAGATGCTTGTTACGCTCTGAATGTCCGTGTTTAGCTCTGCGGAATATTTTCCCTGAGCTCTGTTGTCTTGTCCGGCCTCCGCAGCGGCGTTACACCACAGCATTCCTGCCGCGATCCCGACCAATGAGTGAGACTCGCGCCTGGATTCGATCGACGTTCGTCCTTATCTGTGACCCGCGATTCAATTCCCGTCTGTGTTTTTCTTCACCGAACCAGTTTGGCGGGGTTAAAAAAATTTTTTTCTCGTCAGGCCATGTTTTCTTTGGAATGAAGTTGACACTTCTATTCCGTCGCAAGAAACAGTTGAGCGGGAACGTTGACTGAATCCAGGCCTCAGACTCGCCCAGATTGGTGTTCAGCGGTGCGCTGCTCCCAGACCGCTGCATAGCTGCCCGGGTTGTGTTGTCCTTTCGCACTCCGAATCCGTGGCATTCCGTTCACCATCTGAACAGTAGCTGCGTGTCGGCGACCCCTTGGGGAGGCCATTTTAAGTACTTCGGGGAAAAGGGGGGGGGAATGCTCTGGTGGAGGCTGTGTGGCTATGTTTAGGCCAAGGCGCATTCTTACGCGGATGGTTTCTGTCGTCCCCTCCCGCGGTCGATAGTTCGTCCCGACCTCGACGGGCCTGCCGCCGGGCTGGGAGGAGAAGAGGGACAGCAAGGGCAGACGCTACTTCGTCAACCACAACAGCAGGACCACCTCCTGGACCCGCCCTCTCATCCAGGTAACCCCTGACCCGGCTCGCGCGCCCAATCAGGACTCTGTGATGACCCTGTGAGGCTTGCGTAGAGGCGCTTGATGTTCCCCAGTAGTTAATGAGCAGACACATGACTGGTGACTCACCAGCTCTCCATTGATGGCAGTGCCCCTTTCTCATGCTGATTTTACTCCCCTTTCAACAAGTTGAGTTATGCAGTTTGAACTCCCCTGCTGGATAAATGATCTGTGCTCTCTGCTGGGGCCCTCTTCATAATGGAAAATATGACCTGCTTTCAATGGACACATGATCGCATGTTCGTGTACACACACACACACACACGTACACATACTGGCGAGCGCACACACACGCCCACACACTCACACACACACACACACACACTCACTCACTCTTCTTCACCATGTGTGTTCTGTCCTACACACACACGCACTCTCTCTCACACACACACACACACAACCACTCTCACACACACACACAGTCTCACACGCGTACACACACACACACACACACACACACACACTCCCACTCTTCACCATGTTGCGGTGTGTTCTGTCCTAAACACACACACACACACACACCCACTCACACACACACACACACACACACACACATACACACACCCCCCCCCCCCCACACACTCACACTCACACACACATACCCACACTCTCACCCACACTCCCACACACACGCTCACACACACACACACTCCCGCACCCATACACACACACACACACACACACTCACACACGCACTCACTCACTCTTCTTCACCATGTGGCGGTGTGTTCTGTCCTACACACACACACGCACTCTCTCTCACACACACACACACACACACACACACACACTCCCACTCTTCACCATGTTGCGGTGTGTTCTGTCCTAAACACACACACACACACACACACACACCCACTCACACACACACACACACACACACACCCCCCCCCCCCCCCCCCACACACTCACACTCACACACACATACCCACACTCTCACCCACACTCCCACACACACGCTCACACACACACACACTCCCGCACCCATACACACACACACACACACACACACACTTCCACACCCACACACACACACTCTTCTTCACCATGTTGCGGTGTGTTCTGTCCTTGCAGACGACCTCGGAGGGCCCGCAGGCCGCGGCTGCAGCGGAGTCCCAGACTCCGGCGGTGTCCCAGACTCCGGCGGTGTCCCAGAGTGCCGCGGGGCACAGACAGTCCAGGGTGTCCCCGGCCACGTCCCCGCAGCGCTCCTCCCCCCAGCACTCCCCCAAACCCCTGCCGAAGGTCGACGGCATGCCCACGGGATGGGAGATCCGCAGCGCGCCCAACGGCCGACCCTTCTTCATCAACCACAAGACCAAAACCACAACCTGGGTGAGCTGCCCCACCCTCCCCCCCGTCTGTGGAGACGGTGTAGGCCCAACAGGGTCTGTACCCACAGGGCAGAGACCTCCGCTGGTCTCAGGCCTCTGTCTCACTCCTTTTCCTCTTTCCCTTCATAAACAGGACGATCCGAGGTTGAAAATCCCAGTCAGTGTGAGAAGGCGAGCTTCGCTGGATCCAAACGACCTTGGGCCACTCCCTGTAAGCACCTCTAGAGCCGCCCCTGATGGCAGCAGAACCCAATGAACCGCTCAGCTTCCAGCCAATCAGAGTAAAGCGCAGCACTGCTCAGCTTCCATAGAGCCAATCAGAGTTAACCGCAGCACATCTCCGTTTCCATTGAGCCAATCACAGTAAAGAGTAGCTCTGCTCAGCTTCCATAGAGCCAATCAAAGTAAACTGCAGCACATCTCCGCTTCCATTGAGCCAATCACAGTAAAGAGTAGCTCTGTTCAGCTTCCATAGAGCCAATCAGAGTAAACCGCAGCACTACTCCTTTTCCATTGAGCCAATCAGAGTAAAGAGTAGCACTGCTCCGCTTCTATAGAGCCAGTCAGAGTAAAGCGCAGCACTGATCAGCAGTTTGAGTAATGGAGAGCAAAAAGGCCAGCAGTATTCACTGATCTTCCAGCAAGAATCCGATCCTGCCCATCTGCTCTCTCTGTGCAGTTAAGACAAATGATGAAACCTGATTACGTAACCACAACGAGAAACCCCTTCTCATCTGTTTTCAATCTTGTGTAAAAATGTGAGAAAAAGAGGAGAATAACGGTCCTGTCGTGTCTCTTTTAGCCTGGGTGGGAAGAGAGGATTCACAGTGATGGAAGGATGTTCTACATAGATCACAGTATGTATGGCGTGCTTCTCTACACGGTGCTCTCTCAGTCTTTGCCTTCTCTGTAGCATGATGTTCAGTCTTATCTTCTGCATTTCACTTTTGCAGTGTTTTAGCGAGATGCCTGTTTGCCCTAATTCTCATTGTTATGTAACCACTTAAAAATATCCAATGAAAAAGAAAAACAGCTGATGAAAATAAAATGTATTTTTAGACACTAAGGCCACTCAATGGGATGACCCCAGATTACAGAATTCAGCCATAACTGGACCAGTGAGTATATTAAACTGATTTGTTGTAATGTTTTAAACCGCAAGGCTAACTATGACTAAGAGTTAATCAGGGTTATGCAGAGATGGTACCTCTGAGTCGTTTCTGAATGGGAGTGAGAGTAATCAATGAATGTGACCGTCTGGAGACGATGGTCTCTAAATAGAAGTGAAACGGCAACACCAGGGTAGGCCATTGGCTTTATGTCGAGGACTAATCTGTGCTCATTACTTTCAGACCTCTTTCCGTTTGGAGTCAGGTTAAACCATTAGTGTGTTAAGAGCACAATCAATCCAGGGCCCTGTTCTGCCTTTAGCGGCTCTGTTATGACTGGACTCATGTTGTTTCAGGCTGTGCCTTACTCGAGAGACTACAAGCAGAAGTACGAGTACTTCAGGAAGAAGCTGAAGAAACCGGTGAGCTAGACTTATTTGTCTTCTGCTTTTGAGCATTTAGCTGCTGCCACATGATTGGCTGTTAAATATTTGCATTAACAAGCTGGTGTACAGGTCTACCTAATAAAGTGCTCACGGAGTATACAGCACAAGGTGTGCGTGTGGCCAAGACTCAGTAATGTGAGTTTAGTTCAGCAAATTGAACGATGGAGTTAACTGAGGAGCTGCAGCCTTTTATACTCCTATCATCAAAGACACAGGAGAGTGTTCCTCCCCCAGACGTGTGAACAGGTCCAGCTCATGTCATTTAAAGGCAGGGGGTAACGCTAACCCACCTGGGCTGTCTCCCGCCAGGCCGACATCCCCAACCGCTTCGAGATGAAGCTTCAGCGCTCGGCCGTGCTGGAGGACTCCTACAGACGCATCGTGTCCATCAAGCGGGCCGACTTCCTGAAGGCGCGGCTGTGGATCGAGTTCGAGGGCGAGAAGGGGCTGGACTACGGCGGCGTGGCCCGGGAGTGGTTCTTCCTCATCTCCAAGGAGATGTTCAACCCCTACTATGGGCTGTTTGAGTATTCGGCCACGTGAGTGTCCCTGAGCGTCACGCCTCTCCCCCCCCTGTTCTCTCTGGTCTGGATACCTTCTCACCAGCGTGTGCTCTTCTATGAAGCATGCCAAGCGCTGCTGCCTATCAGAACAGAGTTTGCAAACAAGTCTGCCCAGGCACAACAAGTCTGTCTCCAAACAGACTTCAGTTGCAGGTGGACACAGCATATGCAGCTGAAAAGGGGGACTTTTTTAAGCTGCATATCCAACAGGGGTTGCTGGCATGTTAGCTGGTGCTGTCATCCTGAGACCCTCCCTGTCCTGGGTGAGCCCAGAGCCAGTTGCACATTGCTGGTTGGGGCTGCTGGGACTCAACACCAGACCGTGGGGCCCATCCATGCACTAGAGCAGGGACTCAACACCAGAGCGTGGGGCCCATCCATGCACTAGAGCAGGGACTCAACACCAGACCGTGGGGCCCATCCATGCACTAGAGCAGGGACTCAACACCAGACCGTGGGGCCCATCCATGCACTAGAGCAGGGACTCAACACCAGACCATGGGGCCCATCCATGCGCAAGCAGTGCCTGAACGGGGCGGAGCCTAGGCAGGCCCAGTATGGGGGTGCTTTAGTGTGTGCTGCACGACCCAGCTGTTCCTCACATGCCCCATCTTTTCTCTCACAGGGATAATTACACACTGCAGATCAACCCCAACTCCGGGCTCTGCAACGAGGACCACCTGTCCTACTTCAAGTTCATCGGGCGAGTGGCTGGCATGGCGGTCTATCACAGCAAGCTGCTGGATGGTGAGCATGTGTGACCTCCTTTTTCCTCTCTCTGTCTCTCCTCTCCTTCTCTCCCCCCCCCCCTCTCTCTCTCTCTCCCCCCCCCTCCTCTCTCTCTCTCTCCCTCTCCCCCCCTCTCTCTCTCTCTCTCTCTCTCTCTCTCTCTCTCTCTCTCTCTCTGCTTTGTGCTGTTGTGAGTGTGGTTTCTTCTTCCTCTCCCCAGCGTTCTTCATCCGGCCCTTCTACAAGATGATGCTTCAGAAGCTCATCACTCTGCAGGACATGGAGTCTGTGGTGAGTGTGCACAGATACCATTTTACACGCGTATGAGACGCAGCACAGACGCCATTTTACACCCGTGTATAAATGTAGCGTGTGCACATTTTTTAGGCCTTTTTCAGCTTTATTGGACAGTATATAGTATAGAGAGACAGGAAGAATGGGAGCGAGAGAGAGGGGAAGACATGCGACAAATGTCGGACGGTCGGATTCGAACCGCCGGCGTCGCGGCTCGCAATGAGCATGCGGTCAGTGCTCTACAGGCTGCGCCACCGAGACACCCCAGCGTGTGCACATTTATATTCATTCAGTAGGTTCTCTTATATTTTTATTTTTACATATAATCAAGGTGTACAGGTGCATATATTTACTGAAGCTTTTCAGGTTTCGTACCATGCTTATGGGTGCAGTGGTTGTACCCCATCAAACCAGCCCGGTTTGAGTGACAGTTCTCTATTGCACTAAACTTCCAGCCTGTACATTGTGCATGTGTACTGAAAACCGCATTTTGTATAGCTCATAATCCCAGTTTAGTCATTTGTCGGGTGCTATTTAGAATAACGTATGTAATGTGCGTGTTGTCACTGTAAATATTGATAATATTTCATTAAAATTTCAGGACAGTGAGTACTTCAACTCCCTGAAGTGGATTCTGGAGAATGACCCAACAGATCTGGACCTGAGGTTCACCATTGATGAGGAGCTCTTTGGACAGGTGGGTCCTGCTGATCATCAAACAACAGTTTCGGAATTAAATTATAAGATTGTTATTTTCATAGTACTGGCACACATTCTGGAAACGCTCTGCTGAAATAAAAAAGTTCAGTACTCTTAAAAGCCCTTTCTTCTGTTGTTTCTTTGGCCATTTTCATCTGTAGAAATGTATGTGAACTAATACATATGGGAAAATGTAACTTTTTTAACACAAATGCTAATTAGTTTTATTTTGATATTACATTTCTTACGTATTCCATTTTGTATGTGAAAAAGAGAAATTGTTGCAAAATTGCATTAATCCTCAAACTCTTTATGAAGAGTACTCTATAGTTAAAATATAGACTATATATCATGTAAAGGAAAGATGTTTTTTTGTAGCTCCTTTGCTGATCTTTTCCTTTGTGATCATTGTTGTGGTTGAGTTTCTGTGGATAGTTTTGCGTGAGGATGAGGTCTTAAGTTGAATATGAACGTGTGTGTTCTCCATCTGCCCGGTCAGACTCACCAGCATGACCTGAAGCCTGGGGGAGCGGATATCGTGGTCACCGACCAAAACAAGGACGAGTACATCCAGTAAGGACAACCACCTGTGTGCAGATAAAGGAACCACATCTTCTCATTGTGTCCTTATGTGTGTGTGTTTGTTTGTTTGTTTGTTTGTTTGTTTGCTTGTTTGCTTGTTTGACCATACGCTGTGACTCTTCTGTCCTTATGTTAGTGTGTGTGTGTGTGTGTGTGTGTGTTTGTTTTTGACCATACACTGTGACACTTCTGTCCTTGTGTGTGTGTGTGTGTGTGTGTGTGTGTGTTTGTTTGTTTGTTTGTTTGTTTGCTTGTTTGACCATACGCTGTGACTTCTGTCCTTATGTTAGTGTGTGTGTGTGTGTGTGTGTGTGTGAGAGAGAGAGAGTGAGAGTGTGTGTGTGTGTGTGTTTGTGTGTGTGTGTGTGTGTGTGTGTGTGTGTGTGTGTGTGTTTGACCATACACTGTGACACTTCTGTCCTTGTGTGTGTGTGTGTGTGCTTCCCAACCCTTCCTCACGCCCCTGTTGCTGCTTGTCTAGAATATAGTTAAGTCCCATTGTTCTTGGTTTCATTTATCTATTTTAACGGTTTTAAGACATAAAAGTGGTTGTTTTTTTCCCCTCATTAGCAGTGATACTAAATGCACTGAGGTGGAAAATCCAGGCTCAGAAAATAAGTCATTCCCAGTATTTTGTTCCTGGATTTGCTAATTAGCATTTCTTTAGCAATTGTTCTAATGAGCAATTCCAGGAGGTAGCCAGGAGGAAGAATTAATTGGTAAAATCAGCTGGCTGACTTAATGGGTGGAAGAAACACATGGCAAGCCTTTTACTTTCTGACTCCACCACCAGAGGGCACTGCTTCCTCTGGGAAATGCTCACTATTTATAACCTTAAACATAAACAATGATAACCTCAGTAGTTTTCTTTCCTCGAAGATACGAACATAATCCTAACACCAACTGCTGTTTCCCCCCTCAATTTCAGCCTCGTAATTCAGTGGAGATTTGTGAATCGAATACAGAAACAAATGACTGCTTTCAAAGAGGTAAAGACCATCACATCCTAGTATATCCCACCAGCCCTCCTCAGATTTTGGGGTTGTCTTGTACAATGTTGTAACCCAGAATGTTTTATATTTTTTTAAACCTAATTTTTAAAAATACATCAACACGGTTGCCTTACATTTCAGTCCTTTGGTAACCTCTTAAAGACAGAACTGAAAGTTGATGACCTGCTCTCTGCATAGGAGTCACAAGTCTTTCTCAAACTGTAGTGCTGTTTATTTGTGAACAGGCAGGGCAGTCATGACCTCCTGGCTGATGTCTGTGTGTCTCATTACAGGGCTTTTACGAGCTGATACCTCAGGACCTCATTAAGATATTTGATGAAAACGAGCTGGAGGTGAGACCCCCCCACCCCTTCCCCTCAATATCAAGGTGCCCTAATTTGCTCTTAGTGTCCTGAGACTGACCTCCCTGCCCCCGTCTCTGTCTCTGTACCTGCCCCTGCCCCTGTCTCTGCCCCCCCCCCCCCTCCCCCAGCTGCTGATGTGTGGCCTGGGGGACGTGGATGTCAACGACTGGAGGGAGAACACCAAGTACAAGAACGGCTACTGCGCCAACCAGCCCGTCATCCTGTGGTTCTGGAAGGTATGCGCTGTCACTCTCTCATCCCCGTGTCTAAGTGACACTCTCAGATGTAACGATACAGCGGTGACGCATTTCTGTTCTTTAGGGAATGCATGTCTTGGCTTACCTGACTAGACAGGGCTCTTGTTTTTCAGGATCCTCTGCAGTTTACATACAGGAATGGTGTGGGAGTTGATGATACGTTGTTATTTATACTGGACAAGATCTACAGTCATTTTGAAACAACTGCCAGTTCTGTTAGGTTTATGTTTTTTAAGTCTTCTAGTGCTTTTAACACAATTCAACCTCATATTTTAGCAAACAAATGGATGACATTTAAATTGCACAACTCAACAATTGCTTGGGTCATGGATATATTTCTTGTCTAGACCTTAATTAAGCCTTGGTTTCACCTTTGACAGTGCCATTAAACTTGAGAAGCAAATTAGTGCTGTTGTCAAAGCTGCCTTTTTTCAGTTAAGACAAATAGCCAAGGTCAAGGCCTATCTTTCTCAAAAGGATTTGGAAAGAGTGGTCCATGCTTTTATAACATCTCGGCTGGACTACTGCAATTCTCTATATATAGGCTTAGACCAGTCCTCTCTCTGCCGTCTGCAGCTAGTGCAGAATGCTGCTGCCCGCCTTCTGACTGGAAAAAAGAAACGGGAGCATATTACACCAGAGCTGTCATCCCTACATTGGCTTCCTGTCCGTTATAGGATAAATGTGTTTTTAAGGCAATGAATGGTCTAGCACCTACGTACTTGTCTGAACTCCTCAATATGTATTCCCCAGCTAGATCACTTAGATCATGCAATCAGCAACTTTTGGATGTCCCTATGTCGAGGAGAGCTAGGAGGGGTGACCGGGCCTTTGAGGTAGCTGGCCCCAAGCTGTGGAACAGCCTACCGCCACATATTAAATCTGCCCAAAACATAGATGTTTTTAAATCCTTGTTAAAAACCCACCTTTTTAGTGAGGCCTTTATGTCAGACATAAATGGGAAATCAAGATAATGTACATGTATTTCATTTTATTTCATTTTATTTCATTTTATCTCATTTTATTTCATTTTATCTTTAATTTTATTGCATGGTTTTATACAGCACTTAGTGCTTTATAAAGAAAGTTTATTATTATTATTATTATTATTATTATTAATTTGTCAGACTTGATACCATTTTAACAATGACCGGGGCCCCATGAGGTACAGTTTCATTCCACTTTTTATTCACACTCCATGCAGCTTACTATAGGCAGAGTCATCCATCTTGTAACCTTCAAAACTTTCAGATGATTCCGCCTTAGTGGGCTGACTTAATCAAGGCATTGACCTGGCCTACAAAAGGGAGGTTGAATCATTTGTTAGCTGGTGTGATTTTGAAATTTGAATGTTGGCAAGACCAGGGAGTTCATTATTGACTACAGGAGAAAGATTAAGTGTCTCCCCATTTTTGATTAAGTGATTTAAGTATTGTTGGTCAGCAAATAGAAACTATGCAGTCATACAAATATCTTGGTGTCCACCTGGACAATAAACAAAAGTGGAAAAAGAACACTTATGTTGCATTCAAGAAGACACAGTCAAGATTATTCTTCCTGAGGAGGCTAAGATCCTGAGATATTAGTAGGGAACTCCTGCTTGTCTTCTATCAGGCGATCTTAGCTAGTGTCCTTTATTACACTGCTCGGCTAGAGGGGCAGTATCACGGCGGAAGATAAAAACAGGATCAATAAGCTGATCAGAAAGGCTGGGTCTGTGATCAGCATGGCCCCAGATTCACTTCAGGTCACTCTTGAAAAGAGAATAAGGGCCGAGCTGCTGACGGCCCTGTTTTATGAAGGCCACCCATTATATGGAGTTTTTCATTCAGTGAGGTTCATTCAGTGTGCGATTGGTGATGCCTCGCTGTTCTATTCAACGTCTCAGAAGGTCCTTTGTTCCAGCAGCGGTCAAAATCTTTAATGAACGCTTAAGTGATTCACGGCAGTTTCCAGCTGTTAGTCATGAGAGATCAGGCTTTTTACAGTGTTGTTGTATTGGGAATGTAATGTTTGTATTTTGTAGTGATGTGGTGGCAAATTATTTTCCTCCACGGGGAGGCATTTTTTGCTTCCTTTTACAAGCAAAAAAGGTACAAATTAATTATAAACATTTACCATTTAGTAATACATATCGCGCCTTTATCCAAAGCGCTGTACAATTGATGCTTCTCATTCACCCGTTCATTTACACACTCACACACCAACGGCGATCGGCTGCCATGCAAGGCACAAACCAGCTCGTCAGGAGCAATTGGGGGTTAGGTGTCTTGCTCAGGGACACTTCAACGCACCCAGGGCGGGATCGAACCGGCAACCCTAGACGACTGCTCTTACCGCCTGAGCCAATGTCCCTCCTATTACTAGTGTGTGTATTGAATACCACCCCAGTGACAAGCACGTGTTTCATTACATTACAGTTGTTAGACTAAGCAGGAGACAATCCTCCCCTGGAGCAATGCAGGGTTAAGGGCCTTGCTCAAGGGCCCAACGGCTGTGCGGATCTTATTGTGGCTACACCGGGAATCGAACCGCCGACCTTGCGTGTCCCAGTCATGTACCTTAACCACTACGCTACAGGCCGCCCCTGTGTACCCTTACAGGTACCTTAACACACCTTCCTTCCTGACTGAGTGCTCTTTGTGAAACTCAGGCGGTGCTGTTGATGGATGCGGAGAAGCGGATTCGTCTGCTCCAGTTCGTGACCGGCACGTCCCGCGTGCCCATGAACGGGTTCGCTGAGCTGTACGGTGAGTCCTCTTCCCAACCGTCCCTCAGCGACGTGTAACCGAGCCGTTCGCTCTGTCCTGAGGTATGACAAAATGGCCGCCGGGATAAAGAGTTCTGCTCTCCACAGTCACAAGATCTTCCCCTGTTTATTAAGCCTCATTTAACCACTGTGTTCTTCTCACCCAAACCAGGCTCCAATGGTCCACAGCTGTTTACCATTGAACAGTGGGGTACTCCTGACAAACTGCCCCGAGCCCACACCTGGTGAGTTTCTCAGAGCTCATGCTTTCTGTGCTATTTCAAAACTGATCCAGGGTCAGTTTTCTCCACTCAAAGTCACATCTCAACCATTTTCTATGTAAAGCTTTTTAAAAAGTAAAAAAAAACAGGCTGATCTAGAGTCAGCTGAATATACATTACATTACATTAATGGCATTTGGCAGACGCTCTTATCCAGAGCGATGTACAGTTGATTAGACTAAGCAGGAGACAATCCTCCCTGGAGCAATGCAGGGTTAAGGGCCTTGCTCAAGGGCCCAACAGCTGTGCAGATCTTAATGTGGCTACACCGGGGATTGAACCATCGACCTTGCGTGTCCCAGTCATGTACCTTAACCACTACGATACAGGCCGCCATACACACAGACTCTCCACACCCCTAGAGAACGCAGATCTTCGTCTTTCCAGAAGCTGTCGCGTGGCGTCTGTGTATTGGAGCTGATGTTCTTCTCTGCTTTATATTTCTCCTCTAAAGCTTCAACCGCTTGGACCTTCCCCCGTACGAGTCGTTCGAGGATCTGAGGGAGAAGCTGCACATCGCCATCGAGAACGCGCAGGGCTTCGACGGGGTGGATTAGGGGCGCGGGGCAGGCCGGCGAGGGTAACTGAAGAGTACACCTATCGGTGGGCAGCGCTGGGCAGCGCTGGGCACCTGCACCCCCCCACGCAGGCAGAGCACGACAGCCCTGGATCAGCCCAACAGAGGAATACAGGAGGGGGGGACAGTGTCCAGAGCGCAGAGCTATATCACCCCTGGCTGCATGTTCTTAACGCCCCTTTGGAGCATGGGTTAGATAACGGAAGAGCTCAAATATATCCCTCCACTCAGGTGTTCGTTTCTCTGATTGTCTCTTCTTTATACGAAAGCGTTTACAGAACTGAGGCCTGGCTACAGTCCTACCGCACGGAGCTTTGTGATTTATCTACAAACATATGCAAGCGTTTCCTTTTCTATCACTAACGCCATGTTATTAGTTTGACTCGGTAATGAAATATTTAAAAAGCATGAGAAATGGAAAAACTACATAATGCTGTAAGGTGCTTGTGTTTGTGTAGTTCATAATTGTACAATATATGTGCATATGCATGTATACACATGTATACTGATGTGAATGTATCGATGCAGATACACATAAAGTATGTTTATAAATGTATGCCTGTATATCTTTGAATAGGTCTACTGTGGAAAGGGGTGTATCAGATTCAGAGGCTGACCTGGTGAAGTCCATTTGGTCTTATGCAGTAGAAACCTACGGTTTATCAGTTCTATCAAGGACAGCCAGTCTTTCAGAACGACTGGGTGATCCGACAAATAATGTCCAACAGGAGTCTTACAAACTTGCAGTCTTGTAATCATCTTTAATCGGCAAACAGCTTATCCATCTTTTCCGGTGTCTTTTTCCAACACGGGTTTACAGTCCTGTCCTGTCATACGCTGCTCTCTCATTAGGGAAAACTGTATTGCCTGCTCTCTGAAATGGGCCTAGCTCTGCGGGTACTTAGGTCGCTGGTTATTTTACATCTGTGTGTGCCCTGAGAAATGAACGGGAGAACATGCCTTTTTCCGATTGAAGTCGCCTTTTTTCTTTTTTTTGGGGGGGGGGGGAGGGTAATTTTTGATGGCCGCAGTTATTAAAGATGATGACCCCTCAGCAAAGATTCCCGTGTCTTAGGTTGCAGGACAGTACCCTTTGTGCACTAAATGTGAACTAATTTTGGTTCTGGCAGTGGAAATACATTGCACGAAGAGTAGAATAGCTACAGAGGTCACATAGAACTTTTAATCAGTGTTTCCTATTCCTGTTTACTTAGTTGTAGTCCTTAATTGTTCCCTTTTGGTGGAGCAGTTAATTGAATGTGTCGGCCTTTTCCTCCACTGCTATGTCATCTTTCACTTCGGGAGAGCGTAGGCGACCACTGCTACGTCATCTTTCGATTCGGGAGAGCGTAGGCGACCACTGCTACGTCATCTTTCGATTCGGGAGAGCGTAGGCGACCACTGCTACGTCATCTTTCGATTCGGGAGAGCGTAGGCGACCACTGCTACGTCATCTTTCGATTCGGGAGAGCGTAGGCGACCACTGCTACGTCATCTTTCGATTCGGGAGAGCGTAGGCTAGCACACCTCTCCTCAGACGTTGTGCTGCCAACCAGTCTGCGCGGTTTCATTGTCATGGTGATGAGCCAGGGACTACCCTGCAGACTGGAACCCTTCCTATCTGGTGATGCTGGCCTGCAGCGCTGCTGGTCTCAGCTGGCCCAGGCAGAGTTGCCATTTGATACCAGGTCAAAGTGACGCACCACGCCAAGAAACAGTGCTTATGCAAAACAAGCCCCAACTAGCCTGTGTCTTCTTGTCATAACTAAAATAATGTTGTGATGTGCGCAAAGTTTACATGAATTTCAGATGTAGATAAAATATAAAAACCAGCCAAATGGTAGTGAGATCTTCCCCATTTAAGTTTCAGTACTTATTCGTTGTGTAGGTTCATTAAAATCAGGTTTTGAATAGTTGTCTAAAAAGGGAGGCTCTCTCCCTCTTCTGTTTGTAGTTCACTAGTTGTCACTGAAATATAACTATTGAGTTTTTTTCTTTTGTATTGCTTAGTTTTCTGGATTTTGATGTCTATCACTTTAATTGAACATATGTTTACACTGTCTGGTGTTTAAATCCTTGATTTTATTTTCTACTGTCTTGTATGTTAAAAGTTTTGACTTTTTTACTTGTGCTGTTAAAGAAAGAAGCACGTTTGCTATGACTTGTAGTTTTAAAATGTTTTATCATATGAATGTTTTCATATTTCAATAGTGAAGGATTGTTTTTACTTTAGAATTCTCAGCTCTTAATTGAAATTTTGACTATAAAATGTTTACATGTAAACATTGCTGAAAATAAGCAAATACTTTCTTTTTACATGTAATTTACAAGACTGTTAAATTACAATGCCTTTATTTGTATCATAAATTGTACTATACAGTATTTTGATTATCAGAATTATAATGTATTGAAATATATTCTTATCCCTGGGGAATATAGTTTAATGCCCTAGAGTTCAATATATTTAATATTTCAGACAAAATTAAGAAAAATGTATATATCATAAATATGTTGAATACATATTATTCTAATAAGAAATGTATTTTGTATTAATTGAATACGTTACTGTACAGTAATATTTCATCAACATGTTAACATAGATTTTAACATCAAAATTGCATGCCCATGTAAATGGTGGCATATTTTGAAAAGTAAATAAACAAAATGTGACTTCCACTTGTCTGAATATATTTTCTTTCCTTTATGACATTCTTTTTTGCACACGCTTTCTTACTGCTCGGTTAACTGTGCATAACTGAACAATACTGGTACTACTGAACGACCCTAATCAGCCGTCAGCTTACCCGACTGTACTCTCATTTTGCAGGTGAGACAGAATTCGGTGGAGCGGTATATTCGAGTTCTATACAATACACCGAATTGTGAGTTCGGTTTAAAGGGGAAATCATTTCCTGAAGATGTTTAAACTAATGTAGACCTACTGTGTTGTCATTAGCAATAGCACGAGAACGGAACTGCAAATACTTAATCTAGATCTAGATATAATTAATGAATTCACGCTCCATTCCCCGTGGAGATTTTTATTTATTTATTTATTTGCAATACCATAATCTAACTTCAAGTCACAACTTCAAGTGGATTCCACAGTGCAAAGGTGTATCTGTCCGTCGGAGCTGTAATACCAGAGCAAACCAGATAGTGGCGTTAAAATGCTTTTTATTTATCTGTCTTTTGCGCAATTCTTCGCCACTGTAGCCGTGATATCCCTCTAGCTGTGCGCAGCGGTACTAAATGTATCGGGTGTCCACTACCAGGATAAAACGGTCACTTGATAAAAAGACAACACGCGCGAGTTCACTTCCCTATGACCGTTATCTTTGTTATTTCTGTGCATGTGAGTAGCGCTGGCAGACATGCTGCTACGTGGCAGGGTACAGCTGGACTATTTTTCATTTTGGAACTGGTGTAGCCTAAAACAGTACTTCAGCTGTTAGATGGTTTGTTTTCCTGTCATATACTGTTCTTACTTTGCAATATGTGATGCAATAATTGACGTGAGAATAGTTTTAGAATTACACTGATGGCTAACAGTAGCCTACTGGGATTAACATCTTTAAAAACACATTACTAGTTTTACTTTTGTCAATTGTTATAATCACTGATTCATTATTTGAATCTTTAAAATGGATTAACAAACTCTTCCCCAAATTGATTAGAGCACTGCCTTCTAAAGTGGGCTATTATAACTTTGCCCAGTGTAAAGGATCTCATATTTCAGCCCTGAATGAATTCCGTGAACGCACCCTTTTACTTTCGTTCAGAGACTTTCACTTTTTCGGTGGAGTACGGGAGTAGGACAGCCTAGCTCTGTCAGAGATGCTCTGTGTTAAAAAGCTATTGATTATGTCCACCAGGCAACGGCTCCCTCCCTCCTCCACTCTCTCCAAATCTCCAACCCCCCACCCAGATTCACACTCTGTGGGGGCAGGGACCGCCCTCTCTTCTGGTCCAGGTCATAGGTCACGCTCAGGGCCATGCAGCTCTTTGGACACTGCAAGGGTCATTGGGGATGGGCTTCTCTCAGAGCAGAAGACCACTGTCCTCGGCCAATAGGACCGCAGCCTGGAAGAGCCGGATCTACTTTTCCCCAGGCCCCAGGAATATTCAGAACATGATAATGACTTTTACTCTATTGATCAGGGCATGGAGCTTGACCTCTGTTTGCGTGGACCCCCACCCACACACCCTCAAACCCTATATCTTCCACCCCAAAAACCGGTCAGTATTGGCAGTTTCTACGACCAAATCCCAAATAGATGCTATTGGCGCTGCCATTTTCTAAATGGTCAGCATATGGTCATCTGGAATGAGATATTATGCAACAGCAGGTTAACATTGGCAACTTAAAAAACAAGTATACATTCACATTTAGTGTAATTTGACGTATACGTCCATACATACATTCTTCGCAGAATGTATCTTACAGAGTTTAAAACAGTATTAATTGTTATTGCAGTGATTTATTCAATTATGTGTATTCATAACCTTTCTTATAATCAGTCTGCTCAGAGCACAGTCACTGCTTCACATCACAGTCCACCAAAAACACAATCTAAACATTTTAATAGAAATATTGTCTTCGAGAAGGAGAAGAGCATACTGGGGAAAAAGCTTAAAAACCTTGTCTGGGATTGGAGTGCATTTATACAAGTTTACTAACGCACATTTAGTAATTCACTGTCCTATTCCCAACTAATGGTCACCAAGCAGGAAAACATGCATACTGACAATTCAATGGTGAGACCAGTTAACTGGAGATTATATCGTACGATTGGGTGAATCTCAAATGTATGTACTCTTTTATGTTTAGCTCTTGGTCATGTGTGAACAGACAATGTCATTTTTTGTGATCTTCATGTGTGTCTTTGCACACAACAACATTTTGTGAACCTGGGCATTCGAGCAGGCAGTACAGCTGGGCCTATTGTCCGGTCGCTGAATGAGGATCTGTGAAGGGGAGGGGGGGGGAAGGGGTCACCCTCCAAAAAGAATTGAGTAGTGGATCAATATCGTCATTTACTTGGCAGCTGTTCGGCTACCATCAATATTTCCTCATAATTACCAAACCCAGTTTAGGAGGTGCTGTCTCACACTCCCAAAGCATTATGCTTGTGTGAACAGGGCCCTCTGTTTGTCCATCCTCAAACTATGATTTCACTGTGCATACTGTATATTCACAGTGGATAAAACTATAAGACAATTGTTTTGGAAGTGTCTGTCATTATTATTTTTAAGAATTGTATTGGGGGTTTTTTTTTTTTGTCTCAGTGGGCTATAAGACAGACATACAATTGCCAATTCTGAGCTTAAAAAGATTTAGATTTCATTTTATGATAATTTTAAAATAAAATGTAAAAAAATGTATCCTGAAGTTGATGTACTTTGCTGCTGTATTTTAGCTGCTTGTCAGGATGTCTCAGCTCATGAAGCTGATTAAACTTGGTAATGAATGCAATGGATTCCCTTTCTGACATCTTCACGGGGATCTGAACCCAAAAACCACACGGGCATGGCATCTATAATCAGCCAGAGTTATTTAATCAATATAATATAGAACTTCATCCATTCAGCTGTAGTATATATTTAAAAAGACCCTTTCCCCACTTACCCCAACCAATTGCTTATGATGTTAGATGCTGCACAACTGTTACATTTCATACAACATCCATGTCTCACCCAGGATCTTTAACCCCACAAAACCATTAAGACCTAAATCTGTAAAATCAGTAATGTCCCACCCAGTGGCAACCACAGTATGGAACAGCACTCTATGCGTTTAAACCCAGTGGCAACCCCAGTATGGAACAGCACTCTATGCGTTTAAATCCAGTGGCAACCCCAGTATGGAACAGCACTCTATGCGTTTAAACCCAGTGGCAACCCCAGTATGGAACAGCACTCTGTGCGTTTAAACCCAGTGGCAACCCCAGTATGGAACAGCACTCTATGCGTTTAAACCCCACTGCCAACCCCAGTATGGAACAGCACTCTATGCGTTTAAACCGAGTGGCAACCCCAGTATGGAACAGCACTCTGTGCGTTTAAACCCAGTGGCAACCCCAGTATGGAACAGCACTCTATGCGTTTAAACCCAGTGGCAACCCCAGTATGGAACAGCACTCTGTGCGTTTAAACCCAGTGGCAACCCCAGTATGGAACAGCACTCTATGCGTTTAAACCCCACTGTCAACCCCAGTATGGAACAGCACTCTATGCGTTTAAACCCAGTGGCAACCCCAGTATGGAACAGCACTCTGTGCGTTTAAACCCAGTGGCAACCCCAGTATGGAACAGCACTCTATGCGTTTAAACCCCACTGCCAACCCCAGTATGGAACAGCACTCTATGCGTTTAAACCCAGTGCCAACCCCAGTATGGAACAGCACTCTATGCGTTTAAACCCAGTGCCAACCCCAGTATGGAACAGCACTCTGTGTGTTTAAATCCCAGTGCCAACCCCAGTATGGAACAGCACTCTGTGTTTAAACCCCGGTAGTCTCATGCACTCTTACATCTTGAAGCTAATATCCACAATAATTGATCCAGAGGCCACGCAGTTTGTTTGGCAATAAAACGCCAGCATATTGATCAGTTCCAAGCTGGTTTCCAATTAAAATAAAGATCCCCAACCCTTAAGATATAGAGAGTCACAGAATGATCTAATATTAGTGAAAGAGTTTGTCTGTATGCATCATATTATGTACTGGTAAAATTTGTAAATAGAAATCAACAAGATAAACACATGACATTTATCTGTGCTGTCCCACTCCAATTTCATCTCTTTTTCGAATGGGTCATCTTAATATTGGGGGTACCATTTCCATGACTTAAGAAACACTGTTGCATGGAATTGTGTTTCAAACCATTTTAGACAGCTGAACTTAATTGAGAAATCTTGGATGACTTCCACATCATCCCAGAGAACAATACTGGAGTTCTATTTACACAATATTCATTACCGAATCTATTATAATGGCTGTATTTCCAATTAAGACCTCAAATACTATGTGAAAATAACTTCACTGCGTGATGGATAAATGGCACGGGCAGATGTGAATCCTAAGATTTAGATTTACAGAATATTATAAATCCTGCACAGAGGACACATGGCCATTGACCATTTGAAAGCATCCAGTAAACATGTAGTAGTGACATATGCAGATTGTGATTATTTGCCAAATCTCCTGTTCTGATTAGGGCAAGATGTCACTATAATATTTTAAGACCACTGTTAAGACTTTTAAAGGGTGTTTGAAATCCACATGGTGTTTTACTACCCCCTAAATTAAACCCATTTGCCACCAATGTTTTACAAACACCACTCTATAACAGTCCTACATAACAGAATAAAGACTGAACACTGCTAGAGAATGAGTGCTGAGGTGAGAGAGTTTTCATTTATACAGCCAGGTGGGGACAAACCTAATAGTTGCTATAACTGTAGTTGATGGTTGACATTGGCAGAGTAGGAACTATGCAATGGTGTAGTGTAGTGGTCAGTTCACCATACTCCCCCAATTCCCCCAACATCCACAGTTACATGCAGTGAATTAATTTGTATCGAATTTACATTCATCCAAAGTCGTTGCTATAATATTATTACACATTATTATTTTGAAGGTGCACAAACAAAATATATATTGTTCCATTCTTAAATTTGAATAAGTTTATTTGACCTAATAATCAACTAAGGTAAATGTTTTATATATTCATCACTTGCTTCTCATTGAGCCAGCCACTGAAAGACAGTACTATTAATATAACAATGTAGACCATCTAGCGCGCATTGCAGTGGCCTACATTACAATCAAGAAGCTAATATCCAAAGCGACTTACAATATGCGATTACAGGGGCGATATGTATTTCACATATTCATGGTGATATGAACTCCCGTCATTTGGGGAGCTGGAGGATGAACTCTTCCTTCCCAACATTGATTCGGATAAAATACCGCTTCAGGACCTGATCCAGGATCAGCACATCTAATTCTCTTCATAAAGGCAATCTATGCTCAGAAGGCTGAAGCAGAATCGGGGTCAGTTTCTGGATGAACATCAACAGCTAAGCCGTGGAACACACATTTGGGGAGGGAGTGTCCCTTTACGCCAAGAGAAAAGTAGTCCCTGATGCGGAGTTGAGGCGCTCTCACTTGAAACCTGAATTTGCACAGTGCAACGAGAGGCAGTAGTCACCAGAAATAGCATGCGAGAACAATTTAAATAAATGGCGTATTTTAATAGGAAAATATATCAGCGTTTGCTGTTTTTTGCAGTATCTCTTCAAATCTCAGGTAAGTGATTTTTATTATATCATACATTTTAATCACTTTTTAAAATATGTTCTAATGTTTTTGATGCGTGCATCCCTGGTCACCATAGCGTTGTATGTCATTGACGCTTGTTTATGTATAGATTGCAGAACACTTAAGCGCACACAACTTTACAACTGTCTTACAGAAATTATGTTGTGGATTCGCAGTTCGTGCATTTCTGAACGAAACGTATTGTGAAATTGAAGTGACAATTTGATTGTTCTCAAGTGGACACCGGACGTTGTATCGTTGTCCAGTGTCCTGGGAGGGCACGGTAGGCTAATGGCCGCGCTGACCACTGGTCAGGACATCTATTGTCCGATTTATCTCGGGTTGTCCCCAAATTATATAAATGGTAACCTATACGTTTATCAGTTTCTACCTGGAACGCGTGTTCGGCTTCGTGGATGTGCTGTTGCAATACAGCAGCTAAGTTCTGGGAACATTTCTGCTACACGTGGATGGACTGTTGTGTTTGCTTGAGAGATAGCCAGCCGAACACAAGCCGTGGAAATATGTGATTGCATTTCTTCGCATTTCAATTGGCAGTATCAATGAAATATGGCAATAGAATATTTGATGCGAATATATTCGTTTCGTATTCTTTATAGGTTTTAAAGTTAAATTGGTCCATAGACGATGGAATAATAGCAACCTACACCTACCTGAATATGCACGAACAGTGCTGTCTTTGGATAGTTAATGCTGACTACGATCGCGACATTACAAATGGTGTTATGATCTCTTTAAACAAGATGTGCCCAAACATAGACAAAAAATAATCTTTATATTGCATTTCACGGTTTTGGATGTTGTGTGTATTGCTTTGCACTGCCTGAACTTTAGTGTTGTATAGCCTGCTGGTAGCCATAGAACGAAGGTATGACAGCACGTGGCTATGTAATGCTGTTTGTTTATTTTTACTGTGTTGGGACAGTTTGTGAAATCAACTTCTTAAGGGAAGATAGCCTACATACGTGTGCACTTAGGGAAAGCGTGGATTCGCGGTAGCCTACTGGCAACTAATCAAGATAAACAAATGACTGCTCAGTGTTCATCGTGCTCTTCATCACCCCAGCATGTGTCTACGATGGAACGATTGGGTTTATTCAACGAAGCTTGGGGAAGCCGAAAAAATAACGGCTCTCTTTTCGATCAATGTTTATTTAAACAAGTCTATTTATTGACAATCCACAAACCGATGTATAAACGCATTTAAATAAGCGTGACGATTTTGTGACGTAGCCATGCTAATAGACTATTAGGGTACATGTTCTTGTTTTGTCTTTTTTTCTGGGAAAATATCAATATGAACAGTACTCTCCCCTACGTCAGTCCAGGCCCTGTTTGTTCAGTGGACATAGCTTGTTTTAGGTATTGGGGAGGCTGCAGAAACCCCAAGTTTAAAAGGTTCATGTCATGTGTTGTTTGTTCTGTGTTAGTTTTCCCTGTATATCACAACACTTTTGAATCGATACTAGTCGGCAGCTTTACTTTTTTCCCACTTTTGAATGAAATGTTGCCCATGGAATCAGATAATTCGGAACCAGTAACTTTATGAGCCTGGGCCAGACGCTTAACTGGATTAAACATATGCAGGAGTTTTGGGAGGAGTGGGATTGCCTTAAGTGTAGGTTTTTGTCATTGAACTGCATTGCTTTCCCTTACCAGTAGTGACTTGCATCAACATTAGAATATTAAGTTAGGAACATTCTGGTCAGATATGTGATTTTACACCTTAAAGGGCTACTTCCAGGGCAGGCTTGTCTAGGCCACAGTCGTGTAACTGCCACCCCTCCATGACCCATCCCTCCTCTGTGCTGTGAAACTGACTGCTCCTCTCTCCTGGCAGGTGTGTTATGTTTTAGTGAGCTGTTTTTCATCAAAGAGCCCCATGATGTGACTGTGGTACGGAGGGACCCAGTTATTTTGGACTGCCAAGCACACGGAGAGGCGCCCATTGATGTCAGGTGGCTGAAAAATGGAGTACGAGTCTCTGAGAATGAGCGGGTCTACCTGCTCTCTAACGGCTCGCTGTACATCTCCGAGGTGGAGAGCAGAAAAGGAGACAAATCAGACGAAGGCTTCTACCAGTGCCTTGCACAGAACAAGTATGGAGCCATCTTGAGCCAGAAAGCTCATCTAACTATCGCAAGTAAGTATTGCCTCGAAGCGACGCCTCACTGCCTACAAGAATGCTCAAAGTGGTAAATCTAAGTGTGTCCAGTGGAACAACTACAGGTCATCGCTGGTGATGCGTCTGGTTATGGTGACTTCAGCACTGGTAGCAGCAGGTATTTGGTGGGGAATGAGGGTGTTGAGGGTGTGGACTTCAGCCAAGGAGACCTCATACTGTCTCTTTAATATAATTAAGCTCAACTGAATGCAGTTTCATTTGAAAACTGAGATCAACAGAATTGGAATATTGGAGAATAGGAGACTAGGTGATACACTTTTACATCATTTAAAATGCTATTATTTGCTCCAAAACAAGGGGGGGGGAAAGAGACTCCCAAAATCACAAGCTGGGTGCTGTCATTTCCTTTCAGCTTTGGGACGTCTAATCTTTTGGCGGGCTGACTTATCCTTTTACTTCAGAAGTGTAATGTGCAATGTTGCATTTTGGGAATCCTAATTCTCTAATCCGTCTAATAGCCCAAGAGCTGAAGGGAAGGAGGGAGGTGGAGGGGGGTGGGGGTAAACCAATCAAAGCCAGAGATAGATGCCTAAAACCCAGAAGTTTCTCTTGTGTAAGAAAATGTGTCCATTCATGTGCAAATGAGGGGAGCTCCAGGTTTTAAAGGGTTAAGAGTTGCCCAGGACGCGGGTTACCCTAACCCTAAAGAGCAGATGACCCCCATTCACAGGCCAGGGCTTTCATTTCATTGCTTCCACAAAGTACGTGGTCAGTAGGAATTGTTCTTCTGGAATGCTTTTTTTTTGGGGGGGGGGGTGGGCATATACGTGAGCAGGCTTTTTGCTTTTTAAAAGAGGGGAGAGGCTTTGTGAGGGCCGGCCATTGGGGGACCGCCCTCCGCCCGTGTCACCACCCCAAGGCCATCCTTCGCCCCGGTGCGAACGCGCACAATAGACTTCGCCTGCTCATCTCTCCCCTGCGCTCCCTTTCAGAGGGGGGACCGGAGGTTTTAAGCAGCACCTAGTTCTAAAAATGCACCTTTACTCATTATTGTCTTTATTGGTTGTGCCTTTTGTGTCAGCAAATTGAGCCACATTCAGATATGATTGATCAGACTTGAGACGTAATACTCTTGGTTCTGTGTTACCGTGATTGCTGATTTTGTGGCCAGCTGGAACTTAGTCAAACCCCTTTGACCTTCATAAGAAGAGCCCAGATTAGTACTGTGAGAATTTATATCAGAGAAAGTTTTTGGTGTGACCAGCCAACATCTTAGATAGCCATTATAAGCTACACTTGGTAAATTTTAAGTATGTCCAATGGAAATCTTGAAAATACATCTTGTCCGTTTTTTCCAGAACTGCGTAAGAAAGCACTTGCCAAGTTATCTTTTAAAAAACAAACAAAAAGACAACTAGTGAATTTATCACAGAGCAGTTCTCCAGTGTCCATTGAGAGATATCAATAAATACTTCAGCTATAGTTAGTGACAGCGTGCTTGGTTTTCTGACATCTGTTTATCTACGCATGTAAATGTATTTTTTAGATTTACATCTTGTGGAAAGTGAGGCGGATGGAACCCGGCGTGCAGCTGACAGGAAGTTGGTTGTTTATTTCCTTTCCTTGAAAGGTGGAAATTGGATTCTCAAGCAGGGGGCTTGCCCCTGGCTCTGCTCCCTGGCTGCAGCACACTGAGCTCGGAGCAGGCCTTGCTGTTAAAGAAAAACAAAAATCTGCTTGCCCCAGTGCAAGTGCCTGACCCCCAACATCCTGTTTTATCATCTCAGTCACTCTCCCACTGACAACATGTGCCTCTGTGTTGAGTTCACCATAGATACAGCTGGTCTTTTAGAGGTTCTCTTTGGAGCATAAAGCACTCTGCTTTCTTGATCTGAGCCGGACGATGCACTGGCAGGTAGATGGCAAGTCAAGTCAATTTTATCTATGAAGCACATTTAAAAACAGCATTTACAGTCAACAATCCAGTTCATTCCACTTTGCTTATGAGCTTAAGGGACTCCAAATTCATTTTATTTTTCTTAGAAAAGTGAAATTGACCAATTGGCATAATTATGGCAACAATGTTGTTTGTTTGCAGGATACCACAGCCTTGCCAATGTAGTGGTAGTAGACTTCAAGAGACTAATGAGCCTTCGGTTACATTGTCGAAGGTTGGGGGTGGAAGGGGGTACAAATGCTTGCTGTAAAACTGCAGAAACCACAGCAAAGCAACATCAGCAGGGTTTTTGCACCTGGACTTCAGCACGGCATGTACATTACACGTTTTGCACCGGGCCCTGTGTGTACCTGTGGGTTTATTCATTGAAGTTGGCGTGCTGTTTTTTGTTATGAACTTAAGAGGTGGTAAAATCAGCCAGAGGGGTTTACAGGCCTGTTTTAAAGGGACACTTTGCCGTGATGGACGGTCTATCTTAGAGCTCATAACATTTGCTGGTACCTGAGAAATGCATCATGGTAGAATACAAGGGTGGTAGTGGGGTGGGCCCACACACACAGTCACACACTCGCACTCATTCGTACTCTCTGGAGCGGGGCTGTTATGGTATGTGTTTGAGTGTCTTCTTACCTCTGTGTGTGACTTGCCTTGCTGGACTTTAGTGTATGGTCAGCCACTGAAGCAGAATCAGGGCTTAACCCCCCCCCCCCCCATCCACTACCATTAGGAATTAATGAAAAGCTATTCACTTGGGCCTCCTTTGTCCAACCCCCCTCCCCTTGACCACCCCTCCTGAAGTAAGGGAGTGCTTTCTGAGGGCACTTGTTTGTCCAGAGATCAGTGGACAGAACAGCTGGGCCTTTTCACTATCGGAAGGCCAATTATTGTTCTGGTGAAAAGTCACCTCTGAATGTAGTGCATAACTTTTCTAAAAAGTATGAATCTGCTACTAATGTACAAACTGACACTCCGATGGCATTATAAGTTAAAATTTGTACTATGGATTGAATACGCTTTATTATTTTTGTGTTATGTGTAAAATAGTTATGTGAGTTAAGGACAGTGTAACCTTTGCTGCTGAGATGATGTAATTGAAGTATCTCTTTTAAAAGTTATTTTATCGTACACAATGTTTAAAATGTAATCTGTAGGCCTTCTATTTGCTTTGAAAATAATAATTCAGAGTGTGGCTTGTGGCCCTTTTAAGATATGCTTTATGATGAGCCGGGATGGGCCAGGGCGCTTAAACCAGGGGTGCCCAGGTGTCGGTGCAGGTTTGGTATAACCCCAGCACTAAGACCATGATTAGATTATTAGTTTAACCAGATGCCGCAGTGCTGGACTAAAACTAAAGCCATGCACACACATTGGCCCTTTTGGGATAAGAGTGGTTCAGTCAACAGGTTCAGCCTCCACAGGCCGCTTGGCACCTCCCCCTCTCCGAACCTCCACCTCATGCTCACGACTACTGTCTGTTCTGTTGAGGTCAGAACTGTAGAATCTCTCCCCACCTTCAAGCGCAAACTGAAGACGCACCTCTTCAAGCAGCACCTCTCCCCATCCCTCCCTACCTCCCTGTGAACCTTAATTGTTGTCTTTGTGATTTAAGTTGTGTTTCGGTTTTTTTAGTTGGCTAGGTAAGCAGTATTTGGATAGTTAAGTTTGGTCACTTTTGCTTTGTTGTTTGTTTGTTTATTTGTTTGTTTAAAAAAAAAAAAAAAAAAAAAAAAAAAAAAGATAGGCCCTGGTCCTTATCTTTGTTGTTCGGGTAGCAATTGAAATTGTACTTCCCTCCAGGGTCTTTCAGCGCACTTATCCCTGGTTATGGGTATGCACTTTGTTGTACGTCGCTCTGGATAAGAGCGTCTGCCAAATGCCAATAATGTAATGTAATATAATGAGTAAAAGAGAACTTGAAAAGTTCAGGTACGCTGTGAGACTCAGCTGGTCAGAATTTGAGGTGGACTCTTGGGCAATGCTTGGACGATTAGCACAGATACGCTGGGATATTGAACTGCTCTAACCTCATGTATTGAACTTGTGGGTTACTACATGTCTTATTGGAGGGCCTATGTGTGACCTCTTTTGCAGGCTAAAATGGTTTGCTGATGTTAATTATGGTCTTTAAATCTTTACCATCATACAGAAATATGCCCAAGTTCCTGGCATCATGAGTGTGATTCATTGTGAGCCCAGGAGTGGAGTAAGTCACATCTGTCTCATTGCTCTATAATCTAGCTCCTAAATAATTCGATAAGAAAAAGTGTTCCCTGGTTGTGATCTGCTGAACTGTTTTTAAAGAAGAGAAATCGCACCCTATTCTAGAGCATGAGAATTGAGTTCTCAGGCCTTCCTGCTCTTCCTGCGGTTGTGTTCAGCTCTGTAATCTCAGATCTCGGAGGTCAGAAGTTCCTGCAGAATGCAGGTACCGAGGCAGGAGGAGGCACTTAAGGGTTCCTGTTTTTCCTCATCTGAGGGAATGGAAGCAAATTCCTTTCAATTTGCCAAACAGATTTACTATGTTTCTTGTCAGATGAGCCTCTCGATAATCCCAAAATTACATTCCAATAATTAACGTTGCATCACGCTGCATATCCTCATTCGGGAAACAGACCAGATTCTGTACATTCCGCATTGTATATTCAAAACCTGCCGGAGTTTAGCGCATACGCTAACGATAGACACGTCTAAAAGCGGAATGAAAAGTATGATGGCTCGGTTAAACGTATTCTCGTTTACTCTCACATGTTTTGTCTCGTTTAATTAAAAAAACCGAAGAACCTGCACAAATTAGAGACGTGAAATGCGTAATGAAAGGACTAACCACTGGAGGTGAAGGGATAATTATGCAGAGACTTCAAAGCTTATGAAATGAAGAAGAGCGTTATCCTGGAGAGCCCTTCTCCGCCCCACTGCCCCATGGGCTGAAAGGGCAGGGGTTTGTGGGTTGAATGGCTGGGCCACTGGTCAACGGGCTGTCATGGAGGCATTATGTAGCCCAGATCCAAGCAGCCTGCTCTCTACTGATTGATTTGTGGAGCTTTTCAACACTTTCAACAGCCTCCCCCCCTCTCATTTGTCCATTGGTGTTTTCCCGTGCCGGACCTATCATTTATTAAGCTCAAAAGAAAAGCATCGCATGGGGGTGGTGAGAGAGAGACGGAGAGGTGTGTATGTATGTGTGTGTGGGTCAATCTCAAATGAAAATTAAGGTTGTCTTTAGAGAACCCCCCCTCCCCCCCTTCTCATTGAGTCATACCCCCTGAAACCTAAGATATGTCCGTTTTCAGTGCACAGAGACAAAGAGCAGAAATGGGATAGATTTGTCAACAAGCTTCTTCTGTTACAAGATGGAGAGAAGGCCACCAGGGAAGGGCCTGACAAGTGCTATTCTTGTTACATAGTTTGAAATGCCTTGAGTGTGTGCGCTCGCTCTGTAAACACAGAACGGCCAGATAAGCTGCATCAATCCTCTCACCGTGGCTCCCATGTGAAGTGGCCTGGATGTTTCTCTCTCTGTCACTCCCTCTATCTCTCCTTCTCCCACCTTGTTTATGTGTGAACTCACCGGTGCTCCACGCTGGAATGGTAATCTCTGTCAGAGGGTTATTCTCTTCTACATTAGCTTCAGAATCAGAATTTTGTTGATCACAGCTTGCCAATTTTTGGGTATTTGCAAATTAAAAAGCAGTGAGCCAGTGTTTGCTAGACTATTGCAATGGCGATGTAGTCGTGAAAGCTAGTGATTGGAGGTTTGCAGTGGTCCTGCGTTACTATCAAAGATGGAGCCCTTCAGCACTGGGTATGAACATTTTGACACACGGGGCGGCTGGAATGTATGGGGCATTTGGTTGTGCTCAGCAGGCCATGGGGTGACCATTTGCAGGATTGGGTGTCCGTGTCTCCACTTAGCTGTTTGGCAGATCATCCCAGGCCAAACTGCCAGAGCCCGGCTTATCGCCGCAGCCTGCCCACCTTGTTTCAATCAGGAGGAAGCGGAAGCTACACAAGTCGACTAAGAACCGCTGTGCTATCTCTCTCTCCTCTGTCACTTCCTGACTTTCAGCTCCACTGGGAGCAGTAGGGAGGGTGGGGGGTTTGTAGAGCGCGGTGGGGGCTGGACTGAATTAGCCGTGCTGAGCGCACAGCCATTGTCCTGCCAATGGACACTCCCGTTCCTCTTGCGCCCCCAGCTTTAGCCCCATAGCAGTTCCTCTGGAATGCCCCCCGGTAGCTCACGGGTTTAATGTTACATCACATCACATTACATTATTGCCATTTGGCAGACGCTCTTATCCAGAGTGACGTACAACTAAGTGTATACCCATAACCAGGAACAAGTGTGCTGAAAGACCCTAGAGGGAAGTACAATTTCAAGTGCTAAGGCTACAGCAAAGATAAGGACTAGGGCATATTTGATTGAACTAACAATGGATTATATTTATAGCCGTTTTTATGCAGCACAATGTGATGGAACAATTTTACAACCTTCTTCCTCACTGGCGACAATGCCTTATGCCTGATCATAAAATCATCAATATGATGTCAATTCCTCTCAAAAGTTTCTCTCCTTTAACTATAAAAAAAAGTCCTTGGGGAGTTGGTCAAATACAGAGCTTCCCAGAAACCCAGGATTCTGGCGTGACCCCGGGGGGTTGGGGGAACCAAGATGGCCCCTGACGTCTCTAAGGGAACCTTTGTCTCTTTGTGACCTGGTCACTGACCCCCTGTTTCTGCCCTGCTAGTTCTGGCAAGCCTGTTCAATATGCTCTCACGACAAAGGGGGGAAATTAGCCAATGCACCGGACACTTATTTTGTTCTAAATGTATCTGTACATTGTGTGTGTCTGTGTGTGTGTGTGTGTGTGTGTGTGTGTGTGTGTGCGCGCACAAGAGAAAGTGTGTGTGTTATTTCACTTTTTAATTGTTTAAATTTTTCCTTCAAACTTTGCTTTTTACTTTTTAATTGTAAACTGTAATCAGTTCATAAACACAGCAGTCTCATTCCAGAGAGCCTTTTTAGGGGTTGAATTAGTTCAGGCCTGCACTGAGAAATACGAGTCTGCCAACACCAAAGAGCAGAGCTTCATCAATACCCTTTAATTGATCTGATCTCTCCCTTTAATACATTCAGGGAGGGTGCATTTGTTTGGATATTGAATTTACCCTAGCGTTAGCACCTTCTGGAACATGCGTTTGTCCCACACATTAACAGTGACCGAAGATGCAAATTGGATGTTGCCGAAGTGAATGAACTACAGAATCATTGAGCGCACACAGGATGGCTCTTGTTTGATATTTCTAATGGAGAGGTTTGTGAAGAAAGCCGGAGATAGAAAGGAAAGCGCTAAGCTTTACGACCGCGGAATCCCCTCAGAGATGGGTGGCCCCTCCCCCGGGGTGATTGATCACTGGTTCGCATTGCCAGCAGGCAGGCAGCCGGGTGAGCTGGCCTCTTCGGACCCGGCCTATCTGAGCCACGCACTGGCCAGGATTTGTGGAGGGCAGAGGTTAGAGGTCAGGGCAGCGGAGGGGGCAGATGGCCAGATCCTCTCTATGCGCTTGTTGGGAATCTTCTCTTTCTCAGGCCCGGGCTCATTACGAACGAGCCCAGCTACACAAATAGTGGTTTGTGGAACCGGAAGGCACGGCGTTCTGTGTGATAAATAACCACACGAAAGTTTACAAAGGGGGGGGAACTGATTTTGAAAGTTAAGTGCTAGGGTTTAGTAACTAATGCTAAGTGATGACTGACAATGTAACTGGAGCCTTGAAAGCTTCAACAGACAAACCATTGCCTTTCAGTACCTTGCATATTTCCCATCCTTCTAGAGCTGTGTATACTTAAATTCTCCAAATTACCACTGATTAAACGCACTTCGTAGTTTATCATAGTACACAAGGATAGTAGTCCTATCCTCCTGGTTCGCAGTTCAACTGATCTTGCTCTTCACCTGCCCTGACTTCTCATTAATAGCCCTGAAGGTGCTCTGGTCAGTCTTAACGCTGTGAAGCAGAAGGTCAATTAGGTGTTCAGAGAAGCTTTTACCAGGCCACTGACCGCAGCTTGCTGCTACAGATCTCAGCACGTGGCCGAGCTGTTTCGCAGTGACGGACAGAGACCGCGCCGTCTCTTATCCCCTGACCTTTCCAAGCATTTAGAAGCACATCCATGGCTGCCCCTGGGCCCTGGAGTTAATTGGATGCCTCCTTGGCGTGGAGGTTACGTTGTGCAACAGTAAGGAATGTGCTTTGATGTTGATTGAAAGTTCCACATTTCACTTTTTTTTTTCTCCTAGCACAGTGCAGGAGAGGAGTGGCCCACACATCCGGGCAGTGATTCACGTGGCCCGTGATTCGCTGGCTGTAATGAGCTTTGGTCCATGTGCTGATCTTTCACAGAATGCGCTCTGATTATTGTCATTGTTTAGTCCACTACCTCACATCAGAGTCCTGCTGTGGAGGCTGTGTGCTGCAGGTTTGGCGCAAGATGCCAGCCAGCCCACAGCTAACAGACAGCCGCACGCTCTGTGAAAGGGACCACATTCCTAAGAGTGCAAGATACTTTATTTATTTCATTATTTTTCAGAGCGTGATCTATGACATTTAAAAAGTAAGGAAAGTGAATCCAAAATATTGCACTTCCTGTCAGGAAAACCCAAAGTATGCTTAAAATGAGTTCATATAATTTACAGTTTAATAAATATATATATATTTTTTGCATTAACAGGAGCTTGCATGAAGCTGTCTGGTTAAAAAAAGGAAATGGGCTTTGGAAAATGAAGCCCTTGGGAATGTGTGAAGGGGGATGGGAGTCAATCACTCTTAAGGGGCTGATTTATAAAAACCCGCTACATCCAGCTAAACTCTCTCCCTGGGTTTTATTTTCTGACAGAACCACCCTCTGTGTTTTCCAAACAAGAGAATTTAAGGGCCTGCACTGCCTGTCCAAGTGCTGTGTGCTAGCCATGACTCACTCCCCGGAAACAGATCTTATTCTTTCCAGCACCCTAGCACCTGCCATCTTTGACATCTTTAAAAAGCAATGTCACATGCTCTGTCAATATCAGTGCGATGTCAGTGCTTTTGTGTCAGGTGAAGATGGCTCAGCAATTATTTGGGCTATTGGCTATTGGTGCTGGATAAATGTATATTAAGCCCCCCCCCCCGCAAACATCTATCCATATCCATTATCTATTGAACTAAATCAGAAATTCTGAAAAGTGTGACAGAATTACACAGCAGTTAACAACAGCTGTATTGAGAATTGCATGTTATAGAATGAAAGCCAGTTAAAAAAAGAAAAATAACATATTTAATAGTGCGGCTAACCAGAAGGCTTTGTTTGGTATTTGGGGATCGGATTTGAGGTTAGAATTGAATTATATTTGAAAATCTGCAATTATCTAAAGATTTAATCTACATGCTTTTGAGTGCCTTTCCTATTCCATGGCCTTTAGTCTTTGCTTTGATGCCAGTTGCAGCAGCTGAATAATCACACCAGATCACATCACAACGCCTAGTGCGGATCTGCTTAGCTGAAATGTGAGATGACCGTAATCTTCCTTAGGTTCTTCCTGTATTTTCTTTAATTAAGTCCATTCTTATCTTCTGACAAGTAGATCTCCCTGTGTGCTATTTCCCACAGAGCTGATTTTCATTTTTGCACTGAATCCTGAAATACGCAATAATGTTTGTTCATCTCCACATTGTATATCTGTGCGAATTTTCCCAGAAAGCAGGATGGTTGACATGGAAACTGAAAGGGAACTGTCCTTTTTGATGAGACAGCTGGTTTGTTTGTTTGTCAGATGTGTTTTTGTATCAGACTGTTGTAATTTGCATCCATATAGTGTAACCCCAGTCTGTATTGGGCTTCTGTGGTATTGGCCTTGATTTGTGTGTAATCATTAGGTAGATTTTATCTGGGCTTTGACCTGAGCTGATTTTTTCCCCCATCATGGACCTCCCTAAAACATAAAAGGTGATTTACCTAAAGGTCTGTACTAGGAGAAGTATTGCCATTGATTTCTTTTAACAAATTATTGACCTGAGGCTTTCAGGAGAGATGGGGAGGGGTAGGGTGTGGTTGGGTAGTGGGTTGTTCAGGCGGAGGAGGAGGAGGAGGAGGAAGAGGAGAGGGAGGGAGGGAGGGAGGGGTCAGTTTAATGGCTTGGGTTTGACTGATCAATGGCAATGTGGGACTGTCATTTTAAGGTTCTTTTTCTGGACTCATTATCTCAGTCCAATAATCATTCAAGAATATAAGAAGAAAATAATAAATGAACAAATTAACAAATAAATTATCAACCTCTACAAATTGAATGACTCTAATAAGGTTAGTAATAATAACCAAAAAATAACCATGCAGATAAGGAATGGTCTTGTATATACTGCGGGAAGAAAACACAATATGTGGCATTGGCTGCAAGATATGTGGCCTCCTGACACAAAATGAGGGCTAACCATTCTGTTTCTGGCCCCTTGTATATAGGGGGGTTTTCCTAATTACTGTAGTTTGCAAATTTAGATAAAATGGTTCCGCTTTTACTAAATAAATGTTTTCTTATGTCCTGGTATTTTGTCCATGAATATGTGTCCTGAGCTGTAATGGCTGAAAAGGATTTTTGTAATACCTTTCTGGACGCAATAATTTGTATTAATTTCCGCATTGTATGTCTGTGAAGCACAGCACTGCAATAACAGGAATCACATGTACACCGGTGCGTGCGTGGCTTAAGGGAAGAACATGTCTTGTGTTTGCACATTACTGTCCTGCCTTCTGAAGGGTTTAGTAAAAGGCATCTGTCTGTGTGGACTCCCAGCACCCCAGGGTGAATCTACGCCAGCACTACAAATCAACCATTCTTGCCTTTCGATGCGCTAATAAACCAATTAAAACCTCAGGCTATTTACCCTGTGATTTAAAAATAGATGTTTCACGTTTGGTATTTTGCCTCACTATCCTGCTTTAAATATGTTTAAACAAACTCAAGTGTGTTAATTTAGCCAAATAAGTCAGTCTATCCATTTCTTATTGCCCAGAACATTATAAAAACAATAGTTTCAGTTTGTCTTATTGACATGCTATCTGTTCTTCAATTTAATTGGTTACTTGATGGGAATGAGAATCTTCATCTATAATGGATTAAACTATGACGTTCACCCTTAATGAACATGCAGTATGACAAACAAACTGATAAATGGCACACTAGTACATGCAAGATAACTTATCATTCTGATTCTTTCGGTTTAAATAAATGGCATCACTAGTGTGATTTGTGATTTGTCAAAGTTTAGTTTAGTTTTTCTCTTCAGGCTGTGGCTTCAGACAGTAAATCCCCAGGAAGATGAGCATAGCCTGGGTGCTATGAATAAGGCCTTTAAGCCATTGTCTCAGTTGTGTTTCCTGAAAAGGCCATTGATTTCCAGTGCTTGCATGGCACTGCTGATAACATGCGTTTGTGTGTATCCATTGAGTATGCGGTAGGTAGACCGAGGTGGGGGATGGCGGTTATTGTAGTTGCTGAGACTGGTATTGATTTTCAGGTTAACACGGTTATTTCATCTCTTTGGCTCTTTATTTAATTTTCGTGGATTGGCAGATTGTAACACCTCTGAAAGCACTGACAGATTAGGTTTGACTCTCCTCCGCTAAGCCCGGGATCAGAAGAGTTACTCCCCTACCTTTCGAGAGCACCATTTAATTTTGTTCTCCTCAAGCAGGAATGCCCATCAAGCAGCTCATTGACCTTTCTTGATGGCAGTTTTCTTCTTCTGTGGTCACCCTGTCAGAGCTCAGGAGTGCAGGTTTCTGATGCGCCCTCTCCCTGTGCTCCAGGTATTTCCCCCTTTGCGAGCCAGCCCACATCAGTGCTGGTCACAGAGGGGTCCGTGGCCAGATTCGCCTGCCAGATCACATCGAACCCTCCCGCAATCATTACCTGGGAGTTCAACCGAACCATGCTTCCTCTGGCTACTGAAAGGTACACACACACATTCTCTGGGCACATAGCCTGTGATGGTTTTCCCATGATTTCTGGAAATATTTAAATGGTTTATTTTAGGGTCAAATTTAATCTCGTGCTTGAAACCCAATCATTAGATATTGTATTTTTACTTCCATTTTCCTTTTGAAAACACTTAGCATTGTAGCTTACCTGGTTGCATCCCATATAAGGATCAGCTGTAGAAGACTGTGATGAATATTCTTTGTGATACCAACTGCTGGGTACTTTTGCATGACCAAAGGCATGTTACCATTGTACCCCATCACAAATATCAGAAAACGACTGAAAAGCACAAACATTTAACTTAACAACTGGTGAAGGTTTTCTTTCTTCATTAGATATCAAAGGTAAATAAACAAAAGGACAGTTAACAGTTAACTGACATCATCAGCATTGAACTATTGATGAATTGAAGGTGAAATGCCTCTCGTAGTCCTGTTGTGATATAATGACAATGCGCTGACTTCCCTTCTCCTGCACTCCTGCAGAATCACAGTGTTGCCCAACGGCGTGCTGCAGATCCAGGGTGTGGAGCAGGGGGACGCCGGGCACTACCGCTGCGTGGCCACCAACATCGCCAGCCGCCGCCGCAGTGCGGAGGCCACGCTCACCGTCACCCCAGGTACGTGCGACAAAGATGTGAATTTTATTACTGCTAAATATCAGTGTCTAATGAGGTGTCCATGAGCAGAGAATCACGTACCTCGAGGGTGGAGAACTGTAGGTAGCGGCCTGTAGCGTAGTGGTTAAGGTACATGACTGGGACACGCAAGGTCGGTGTTTCGATTCCCGGTTTAGCCACAGTGAGATCTGCGCAGCTGTTGGGCCCTTGAGGAACCCTGTATTGCTCGAGAGGAGAATTGTCTCCTGGAGCAATGCAGGGTTCCTCAAGGGTCTAATCAACTGTACGTCGCTCTGGATAAGTGCGTCTGCCAAATGCCATTAATGTAATGTAATGTAGGTACCTGGAAGTCAGCACCAATTAAAAAAGAAAGCCAGGGCTATGTTTGGATTCAAGGGCCAGACTTGATGACCCCTGGTTTATGGTGTGATCAGATAGAATTGTGGGTAATGTAGGAAACGGGAGGTCCGTGTGATGATTCCAGTATTTCTCTGCAGTGCCCGGCCCCAGGCTTCCGCAGAGGCCACAAATCATCGCTGGGCCCCAGAACATCTCCACGGCCCTACACCAGAGCACCATCCTGGAGTGCATGGCTACCGGCGTCCCCAGGCCTCTCATCTCCTGGAGCCGGGCGGACCACAAGTCCATCGACGTCTTCAACACAAAGGTGCTGGGCAACGGGAACCTGGTCATCTCAGACGTGAAGCTGCAGCACGCCGGCGTGTACATGTGCCGAGCCACCACACCTGGCACCCGCAACTACTCCATCGCCGCGGCAAACCTCACTGTGCTGGGTAACTTCTATACTGTCAATATGTATTTCTCACCAACTTTAGAGATTCATTGACCCTTTGTAGAGTAGTTTGTGTCTAGAACATTGCTTTCCGTTACCAGTAGTGATTGTTACATCACCATTAGAATGTTCAGCTAAGAGCATTCTAATCACATACACGTATAGGGTTAAGGAAAAACCTGAATTAACACAGTTTCAGTGACATCTACAACAGTTTGCAAATACAACAACATAGCAAAACTGTGTCAACCTGTTTCGACATCTTCAGCCCCTCCCTCGCTGGTGGAGTGGCCAGAGAGTCTGACCCGTCCGCGGGCGGGAACAGCCCGCTTCGTCTGCCAAGCCCAGGGCGTGCCCTCGCCCCACATCACCTGGCTGAAGAACGGGGAGAAGGTCCACTCCAACGGCCGGATCAAGATGTACAGCAGGTATCAGCTGCCAGACCGGATGTTTCTGTGCTTCAGCCTGCCTTTATCATTGTCTCAATGAGTTTGCTTGTGTACAAACAACTGATTAAATTCCTAATCTTGTTTTCTCAGTCATAAAGATAGCACATTATGGCCTCTCTTCAGTAGCTACTGGCCAAAATTACTCTTGACTGGATGTGAGCAGTGCCACAGTTAGGGAAGAGCTAACCAGGCCCTGTGATGATAAACAAGCTGAAGCTTTAACATTTCAGATAATTTATCTTTTACATAGACGCCTATTGTTCCTGTTATGGAGTTATGGAGGTTGTTTGTAGCCCTTTTGGAGCTTAGTTGAATGGAAGTTCAATTTGCCTGTCCTCCCATCAGTAAACTGGTGATCAACCAGATCATCCCGGAGGATGACGCCATCTACCAGTGCCTGGCGGAGAACGAGCAGGGCTCGGTGCTGTCCATGGCCCGGCTGATCGTGGTGATGTCCGAGGACCGGCCCAGCGCTCCCAGGAACGTGCGCGCCGAGACTGTGTCTAGCTGCGCCATCCTGCTGGCCTGGGAACGGCCGCTGTACAACTCGGACAAAGTCATCGCCTACTCCGTGCACTACATGAAGGCGGAAGGTGAGGAGGCCACTGAGAAAGCCCACATCCCATAAAATACTGTACTGCGGTCTCCCTTTTTATCAAAACCGGCATGGGTCCTGAGGTGTGAAGGCCAAGAACGCAGTCCCCCCCCAATATAGATATTTGTTGTGGAACTTTTGCCGTTGGTCTTGTTCGTGTCTCCACGGGCGATGGCAGCTACATGAGCGGTAGCCCACGTGAATGGAATCCGGGGGGCCTGAAACTTAATAAACGGGGCTCTCAGAATTCCCCCGCGCTCTCTCCCTCTCTTCCTCCAGTGCCCTGAAAAGGAACCTGAGATGTTGACCATCTGTTGTTAATAGTTGGTTGCCGGGCAGAGGTCAGTGGAAAAGAATGGCTTTCCCACTGACATCGGCCTTCTCTGTGCAAACAGAGTGCCCCATCCCCTTGCATTGCCCTGCACCCTCAATTCAGTGGAGATTCAGGGCCTCTGAGACACTGGTAGTCAAACATACCATAAATAACACTATCATATTTGCATGGGCATAGATGAGGGATCTCAAATCTCAAACCTAGATTTAAGCCATTGCTTTGTGACTGAGTTCACACACTTTCTTTCCAAGGCTTAAATTGGTTGCTGATTGAAAGGAACACACAAAAGTCAGAAGACACTGTGGCCCTCCAAGATTTGAGTCCTGCAACTTTCATTATCAAGATTAAGTGGACAATAATTTGCCTTATGGATTGTGTTTCTTGAGGACAAAATAGTCCTCACTAAACAAAAAGAGTCAAAAATAGAAAGAAAATCACATTTGAGTGCCACAGTGCATTCACACCAGCGATGTAGCTCCTAGCTTTCCTAGTAATTATTACTCAAGGCTCTCAGGACAACTTTGTGCTCTCATTGTTAAGTAAGAGTATATTTTAATGGCTGCATTTCTTCATCTTTCTCAGTCCACCCTGCTTGGTGTAAGCTGGTGTTGAAATCTTTAAGAGGAGAATGGCAAAAGAATGCATGCATGAGCCAAAAAAGAGCTAAAGGAACACCTGCTAAGAAATAAAAAAAACAACTTAAAAAAAAAATGCTGCTTTCTTTCAGAACGTGACATCCGTCTAAGATGTCGAGCACTTGATTGAGATTTAGCAACACATTGAGCTCAGTCTTATGGAAAAAAACAGGAGGCCATTTTGATTTGGATTGACAAGGCCTGCTCGTCACATTATGTGTGTGAGGTCACAAACGTTCAGCGTCGGGACTGAATGGAGGCTCTAATGAAAGAGTGGGCTAATTAGAGTGCATGTTAGAGTGTACTAATCCAACACTAGACATTTTGTGAAGGTATTAGGAGAGCGTGAGTCTGGTTGGAAGGCAGCTTTGTCTGCCCTACTACCTCTTTTCACCCACGCCTAGTATGAGGCCTTGTGAGCCATTCATTTCCTGAACAAGGCCTTTTTTGTTTACCCTCAAGGATCTTGTTTATCAGGTCAGGAATCAGGCCCTGCAATTCAGTCAACTCAAGCATTAAGTGAGTCTTTTGTGTGACCTTTCTCATCTGCGCTAATTAATGCGCTATCAAAGCACATTTGATAATGTGGGAAAGGTGCAAGTATGGAATTTGGCTTTAGCGGTGTTGATAAAATTGTCTGTTGAAGTGGGAGGAAGGAGTTTGATTGAGAGCGCATTTTTATGTTGTTGTTTTTTTTTTTCTTCTCTCACCCGGTGTTCCTCACAAGCTCTGTGAGATTCTTGGAAAAGGACAGGGCCCTCGGAAACCCATTGATAGAAACATTGCACGCGAGGTCCTCCTTACGTCTCAATGATTGTGCTTTAATTGGAGTTTACCAGAGGGGAAGAGAATGTTGTAAAAAGGGATATAGAGGGTCAGGACATTAAGTGAATGCAAATCTTAACACTTTTCTGTGACAGGTTCTTTTGATGGAGAACAGAGCGCCATTGAGTATCTTAAACTGGAGTCTGAAAAAACATTGGCAGCCTGCATTTCCCTCTTCCACAACACTCATAGTCTTTACTTTATAGTATAGCACTTTATAGTAAAGCTAGGTGATTTTTTTGTTGTCAAGTTTGAATTCAAACCAGTGAACCATTTTTGTTAGTGTAGTTTTGATAACGAGGGATGATTTAATCTGAGATCTGTGGGTCCCTCTCCGTTCTTACTCCCTGTTTGGGAAGGCAAAACCAACAGCCGGGCTCAGAGCCACCGTCAACCGTCTTGCAGAGGACGGAGAGTTTTGCCTTCCAGAGCAAAGCTCTCTACGGAAGAACGTGACCGTAACCTGGGTTCCCAGGTCACTTGGCTCTGTATTTTTAGGCGCCACGGTCATCCCCGTGTCCCCTCCCCACGTCTCCACACGGTGGGAATTTTGGTGGGAATACTGCAGTATCAGGTAGACCTATGATCTGTAGGGGACCTCCAGCTGGGACCCATGGGAACTGGGAGGGGCCCAGGGTGGCCAAACAGAGGATTCAGACCCTGCCACCCCCTCTCCTCTCCTGTCCTGAGCATAGCCAGAGTGGGAGATTTATGCTTTCACTGCAATGTTTTTATTGCATTCTTTTGCTGTTGGAAAGACGAGCATTGACTGGTCTTGTGTTAAAATACACGTCCTTCCCCATGCCACTGTTTTGGGTGAGCTGTGTCCATAAACATAAGCGTGGAGTCAATGCAAGCATAACCTTTCTGTGGTTATATATACAGCCCAAAGGGTCTGCTGTCAGTTACTCCGTAAATCCTTCTGCTGCTCTCATAACATTAGTTTTGAGTCATGATGAGCATACACTGGGATGCAAAATATAACTGTTTTAGAGAAATGGAAGCATTGGGGAGATGGGCATCTAAGCTTAAATTCAATAAAATGCTTGGAAATAACTACTCTATTAGTTGTTGTGTGTATTGTGTTTCTCTATAATACATATTAGCTGCATATAAGAGAGGGCAAATATCCCTGTCTCAAGTAGTTGTGTTTCTAAAATGGAAGGAGCTGCAATTAAATGAAAGGATTGAAAGGTTAGATAGTGTGGATTTCCTGCTCCTCTCTCCTCACTGCCATTCCTGTTATCCCCACCAGGGTTAAACAATGAGGAGTATCAAGTTGTTATTGGCAACGACACGACGCGCTACATCATCGATGACCTGGGCCCGGCTAGCAATTACACTTTTTACATCGTGGCCTACATGCCCATGGGAGCCAGCCGCATGTCTGACCACGTGGTCCAGCACACCTTAGAGGACGGTGAGTCAAGCTTCGTTGTGAGTGTGTAAGCTTCAGTGAGTATAAGCGAGTGTGAGTGTGTGAGCATGAGTGTGAGTGTGCATCTGTTTATTCTGAGGGGATGTGTGTGGGGGGTGGAAGGTGGGGTATAATGTCAGTTATCCAGACATTTACAAGCAGTTCTTCTGGCTCCTATTGGATTACTGCTCCTGGAGCATCAAAGATACTCTTGTCCTTTCCTAGCCTTTAATTACTTAACTGGATCAGTTATTACCTGGATTTATTACAGGTGGGTCAACCATGCGGTCAAAGTACTAGCTACTACACTGTTAGATACCCAGGCAGGCAATCTGCAGCTTTGTAGAACCACAGGAACAAGGTCACTTACCCCAGTGCTCCAAGGCAGTCGTTTGGGCAAAGGTTTTCCTGAAAAGCTAAACGTCATTATATTTCCACACCACATTCTGTCAGATGTTCGCTGGTTGATTATGCCGTAAATTACATACAATGTGCCAAACACATATGAGATGAAACAAGAATCTAAAGCAAAAACCAGCGTCATTGGTCTATTTGATACGATTTTTGGAATTGGAGAATTTTGAATGCCAACCTGTATCCTAGACTAGACCCTGGTCCTGGAGTGCCAGAGATATTGCTTGTTCATGCTCCATATGCTCGCATAATTGTGTTAATTAGGGTCATCTACTCATGTGCTGGACAGTATGCATGCAACAAACCAGGAGCATACAGCCCTCTGTAGTATCACTGCACTCAGTTTTCCCAGTGCTGTAATGATTTTCTCTGTGGCATTTGGCACTTAAAGGATTATGAGCGAGTTAGCGGTGTGTGTGGCCCTGCGTGATTGAGGTCTTGCTTGCCCGTGAGCGATAGTCACAGACCTCTCGCACTGTAGATAACGGTTAAACCTCAAAACCCTTAGCAGGAGGTCAGAGGTTACAAAGGGTACAGGGCCCATCGAATGGGGCTGAAGTTATTAAATAATAACACGTGGCCTCTGTTTTTTGAAGAGTAAACAAGGGTCCAGGTCCAGAAGCTGTTAAAACTGGCTTACTGACTTTACCTCAGCTTCTCGTGTTAAAGGGACATAGGCCCTTGTCATCTAACCTACCATTACTTTCCTCTCCATATCCCTAACAAGGAACCGCTTGCAATATATACAGTAATAAAGTTCTTTATTATTAATAAAATCTGTCCAGCATAAAACCTATCCAACCGCTTCTGGCTACAGTTTTGGTTATTAAATATGATTTGCCTTCTGAAATTACCAAACCAAATCTTTATTAAATCACTTGAAGTTCTCCTACAGTCTGTGTTTTGGAATTAATCTCATGCCTCTCCAAGTTCGTTCATGAGATTGTTTATTAGCATTTCTGTGCGTCCTGCCCTGTGCATTGTAAGAGTGTTAGTCACACTGGTGAGGGGAGGGGTTCAGCTTTTGGTAAACACGGGCTACATCATAGCATTGGCGGGCTAGCCGCTGGCGGTTTGGCATACGCCCATCCGTCTGTCTGACCGTAGTCTGTCTGTCTGTCCGGCCGCAGTGCCCCTGCGCGCCCCAGAGCTGAGCCTGACTAGCCGCAGCCCCACCAACATCCACGTGTCCTGGCAAGCGCTCCCGCTCAAGCTGAGCCGAGGGTCCATCTCGGCCTACCGGCTGTCCTACCGCACCAGCACCGACAGCAGCATCACCTCCCTGGAGCTGCCGGGCGAGCTGGGCCAGCACCTCCTGGAGGCCCTGCAGCCTGACACCATCTACCTGCTCCGCATTGCCGCCGCCACGCGTGTGGGCTGGGGAGAGCAGTCTGCCTGGACCTCCCACCGCACGCCCAAGTCCTCCAGCACCAAAGGTACCCGCTTCTCTCAACCGCCCAGATCACGTCTCTCTCAACCGCCCAGATCACGTCTCTCTCAACCGCCCAGATCACCTCTCTCTCAACCATTCAGATCACTTCTCTCTCAACCATTCAGATCACTTCTCTCTCAACCATTCATGTCACCTCTCTCTCAACCATTCATGTCACCTCTCTCTCAACCGCCCAGATCACTTCTCTCTCAACTGCCCAGATCAGCTCCTGCTGGTCAATCATGGGAGTAGTTTTCTAAATTAATTAATTCGGTTTTTTTTTTTTTTATGTGTGGGTCAGTCTTCTCCAAACATCACGTGTTGTTTAGATTATTATACAAATATAAATAGACATAATTCATTTTAATTTTAGTTTGTGTTGAATAGAATGAAACATAAATTATATGAATTGCTTCAAAAACAGTTGTAAACTTTCCGAATCTTACAGGCCGATAAAACATTGTTGAATCACCTAAACAAACAGAAAAAGCAATAATAAATAAATAGCGATGATTTAAAATGCCGGGTTTTATGAGGTTTAAAGCACAGCTGTGGGAAGAGTGGCCCGAGTTGGCCATGTGAAGAGTTTGCTCTGATAATCTTGTTAAGGCCTTGCGTTTGTTACTCGCTGACCTTTGACCTGGGCTGTCAGTAACGTCAGAGTGGCCTCGGTCATGGGCCATAAAAACGAGACCCAGAGGCCTCCGGGCGGGAGAGAGAGAATGGGAGCCTCTGCCCAACTGGGGGGAGGGGAGCCGGCCCTGTCCCCCTCTCTTTTAAATCTTTGTTTTAGAAAATCCAGGTAGGCAACGTACCTGTCTTTGTAGATAACCAGATACGCCCGTTCCTGGCATGTGGTTTTTTTCCAGGGGCCTGGAAACAGGGCTGTGAGTTGACCTGTCATGCTGTTTGGATGGATAGCCTTTTGCGTGGGGGGGTGGGTAGTGGGGGCCTATGCGGGGCCTGTTATATCCATCAGATAAAGCTAGGCTAACAACAGGGTGGAGAGCATTCCTCTTAGCAGAGCGACAAGACCAGGAACCAAAATAACTCAAATCCCACTCGGCATTCTTGCAGTCATTCAGGGTTTTTTCCCTTTCGGTTGTTGGTGTTTGCCTGGAGGTTATTATGTGTAATCCGAAGGAAATAGTATTTCTCGCTTCAAGACTTCCTTCGTTTTATATAAAAATATTTTCATCGCTTGTGTTTGTCAACAGGTTTTTTTTTTCTTCCCTCAAAACAAGTGAAAATTGAAATGTTGGCCTCCTGGGTGAACTGGTCTTAAGGTCAGGCTGGTATAATGTGACCTGCTGTATAGTCAATGGAAATTGAACTCATCATTAGTTAAACCGAATGAATCAATTAGCAGGCCTGTGTCTTTGGCCCAGATGTCTTTAAGTGATTCTCTCCTTAACCTGAAATCATTCCTTTTCAAATTGCTCCTGTGTGTTGGATACACACGGTAGAATAACTTCTGTTGATTTCCTTGGATGTATAAGAACGAAAGAAAGAATTGAAAACTCTTAACGGAATGCAGTTAGCCTGTGTGACACAAAATGACCGCTGCAAGCGTTAATGGACACTTGCGGTGAAAAAAGAGGCTGTGAATTGAATCTGCATAATGGAGGTGAACTGGCCCTTTCACACACAATGGTGTGGCCTACGCGTCAGGGTGGGGGTGAGATACCAGAGGGAAATCCTGCTGTTGTTGGGGGGAGGTGGGGGAAGGGGGTTTGCTGAGTAATGTTGCCTCATTCAAAGAAACCTCAAGCGTTTGATTATTGATTTCCTCCATTCCTTCCTCACACATGAAAAATCACAGCTCTTCTCTGCATCGGGTGCCATCTGAACCAGAGCTGAATGTTTTATCCCCTGTGCATGAATCTCTTAGTCCCCAAACATGAAATGCAGCCGGCCGCACACGTTTGCTTCATGCTCATCCTCTTCTGAACGTCCCTCAGAAAGGCCCAAAAGAAGAGGAACAGGGAGTTGCACCCACGCCTCCCTGTTCCTCCACGTCGAGGAGAGGAGAAGAGTAAATAAACGTGAAACGTACACTCCATTAGAGCGGACCCAGCTTTTAACCTTTGGTCCCCAGATGTTATCAGTGCTCCTAACTCTTCTGACCGTTCTCTTCACACTGAACACCCCTTCCTCACCCCCACGCAAGTATTCAAACAGGCTTCATTGGCACAATGGCCGAAATCTAGTGTTGCCAAAGCATTTTGGAAAATAAATATATAATCAACCTCACGCAAGGATTCAACAGGCTTTATTGGCACAATGGGCAAAATCTAATATTGCCAAAGCATTTTGGAAAATAAAAATATGAAACCAACCCCCTGCCATTCATAACGCAGTTCCCATAAAAATACCCGTTCCTGTGCTCCTCTCCCTGCCTGTCTGCAGTGCCCCTGGCCCCTGAGCTTCAGCTGGAGCCCCTGAACTGCACCACCATCGTGGCCCGCTGGAAGCCCTCCCCGGGCAACTCCGCCACCATCCAGGGCTACCGGCTCTTCTACCGGGAGGAGGGGGAGCCGGAGAGCGCTCCCACCCAGCTCCCCCCGCAGCGAGCCCAGCACGTCATGGGCGGCCTAGGTGAGTGCCCGCTGTCCGCGCGGAGAAGATGCTCCCATGATGCTTTGCAACCAGCCTAGGGGATGTCCGATGTAGCCATTAAAGTTTCCGAAAGAGTGTTTTCAAAGGGATACAGCGAGAGATCAGACACATTACAGGAAACGGATACCGACGGGATCGTAAACGCATCCTAAATGTGCGTGCACGTGCGAGAGAGATTTTTCTCAGCTATTTATACATCATATAAATGCCAGATTTTCCATGTGTTTTGAGTGCTAATTAAGGACTGAGAATAGCACAACCGTTTATCCATTCCAAGCCGTGAGCAATTTTCAGAAATCAATGTCTGTTTTACAAGGGCAGTGCTCACCCCCCCCCCATCTTGACCAGTATTTGTCTTTTTCAAAGAGCAAAAAGGCTGTGGTTTTAGTGAGGACAGTAAGAAAGAGTGGCACCGTCGGAGCTATTGACAGGCAGGCTCAGGAGTGATTCATTGGCACGTCTTTCATGTGCGCTGGTTTTGCCCGTCCCTGGGGGCCCGTGTTCTGGGTAAACAGGAGTCGATCGGCCCCCCACACCCCCAGCCTCCTCCCTGCTCCTGCACTGTGACCTTTAGACCACTGCGTGCCACCCCCACCCCATCTTCTGAAAGGGAGGGGGACCAGATAGCAGTGGGGGAAGCTGTGCAAGCATGCATTGTTGTCTTCTGAGCAGATACTTCTGGCAGTGTGTGTGTGTATATGTGTGTATATGTGTATGTATATGTGTGTGTATATATGTGTGTGTGTGTGTGTGTGTGTGTGTATGTGTATATATGTGTATGTGTGTCGTTGTGGGTGGGTTTGTGTGTGTCGGTTTGTGTGGTGTGGGGGTGGGTGGGGTTAAGGAAATCCCACACCCACACCACTGGAGTGGACAACTGACCATCTGTGGCTGGAGGATCAGCCAGGTGGCCAGCAGCTGACATTTAACTCAGGGTGCTGGAGGGACACTGGTCAGTCTGAAGCTGAATCACAACACACTTACAAGCTGTACTTATTTATTGAATGTATTTGTATCAGCAAATTTATTTGCAAGTGAAAGGGTCTCTGAGGTTTTCTAAGCAGGTAGTCCAGTAATTCACAAGGCCCAGTGGCGTATAAGCACTCTAAATTGGTTATGAGACTAAATTCTCCAAAAAACTTGCTGAATTGGGGGTTGCAGTGTAAAGTAGTTCTCCTGGACAGTAAATGAAGTGCTGAAGAGCAGTGTGTGTGTGTGTGTGTGTGTGTGTGTGTGTGCGTGTGTGTGTGCCCTTAGGGCAGAAGCGTGTGGTCTGTGGTGCTCACATGCAGTGACTCCCTGACTCTGTGGGAATCAGTAAGAAGGAGGCTGTTCTCCACCTGAGATCCAGTCCTGCTCTTGCCAACACTTTGTTCGCTTCCCCCCAGTCATTGAGCTGATCGCAGAACAGAAAGAAATGCATGCTGATTCGTCTCCTTTTCAAAGTTCTGTTATAAGAATTTTAAAAGCCATGACAATATTAATGTTCTTTTTTTCAACAGTATGTCTTCATATCTCCAGTATGTCATCTCCACAAAATCAGGCTCATTAAGAAGGATTTGTAACATTATTAAACTGGGTCCTTTCACCAGTTCAGGTTTAGCAACATCTGCCTGTATATTATTGAGGAGTCAGGCTTGGTTTGACCTTGTACAAGTACAACGTTATAAGTAGGCACATTTTCAGATTTTTTGAGTAAGTAGAATTACGTGCATGACTTATGTCTGTTAATATACCACATTGATGAGCACAGCCTTCAATAAGTCACATGACTGTGTGAGGTCAGACTGGTCAGCACCGTATTTTGCCAAGCAACTGACCTGAACATAGATAATCACATGTCCCGTTGAAAACGGTTAATCCAGGTAGTGAGCCATAAAATATCTTGCTGTTATAAAATACCATGCCCTCCCCCCCCCTTCCCGACCCACTGTAATATGGTAATAACTGAAAGCAGTACAGTTGAAATGTACCTATTCACGTTAAGGTGTCTACTTTGAGATGGAGACCGCCATTGCAAAACGTCACATCTTAATTTATGAGCAACTCCCAGCTTTCCACCTTAATCCCTTTCACTGGGCTGTCTGAATTCCTTCGCTCCAAAATGTGCTCTGAGTCTTTACTTTCTTTAGGCTCAATTCAAGACAATGGATGCAATTAAAATGTAAATAAGGCTTAATTTTAAATGAGCAGCAATGTGCCTGTGTCCATAAAAATGGTGTGATTAACCGGAACACAAACTCTTGACATTACATTGTTTAATCGTTAGTTGGCATCAAGAGATGACTTCAACCTCTCCAGCAGCTGTGCAGTCATCTCTTTATTTTCTGTTGAACATGAGAAGTGCTCTTTTTCCAATTGTGTTCCACTAGACAGAGGTTTCAGCTCTTAAGCATGCAGAGAGAAATGGCCCTAGTATATTCAGAGGGGTAGTGACTCGATGATGAATGCTTGCCTTTAACCTCATACTGGCCAAAGCAACCAGACTTAAGTACTTAATAATTTTTTAGGGTAAAACACGAGAGGTAAAACATGTAAAACTTTGATACTATTTAGCTTTTAGGCAAACTAAGCAGAAGGTACCCTTTAGTGGTAGGAGAAGGCGAGCATTTCTGGGCTGGCCTGCTTGTGTTTGTTATGTTACTGTATGTTATGTGTCCTCATACTTTAGGGTCATGTCTGAATCTTCACACTTGCCTCCTACTGAGTATACAACTTGTAAATGACTTATATACTCAATAGTAGACAAGTGCGCTGTGAGAGACAACACAGCCTAGGTCTTCCAGTGAACAAAATGGCCTCTTCAGCGAAAGTGTGATTTGCGTGATCCAGTTAAAATGTTGCCTTCCTATAGTCTAGATGGAGAAAAGGAGATTTAAAGTGGGCAGAGAAGCATATTGTTTATGCCTCTGTTCATGGGGCATGTTTTGGTGTGTGCTTGCCTTTGTGTGCATACCCACATGTCTCTGAATGCATACAATGCTTACATGGTAGTGCGTGCGTGATCATGTGTGCATGTGCACCTGTATCTGTATCTCTATATACATGTATGTGTGTGTGGTTGTGTGCTCAACAGTATCTGTATGTCTAAGTCTGTGTGTAGGATTGTATGTGTGTGAGTGAGAATGTGTGTGTGTGTGTGTGTGTGTGTGTGTGTGTGTGTGAGTAAGACAGAGAGAGCCCTCCTCCCTCAGTAATATATTCTGCGGTGTGGGTCAGTGTAGGAGGTGACATTTATGACCCTGGTTCTGCCCCTTCTTGCTGTGGCCCGGGGCCTCTCACAGGGCTGAACAAAGCAGTCAGGTCCTGCCGAGTCCACACATGGGCCATAAAAATCAGGTGACCACAAACAGCTCAAGAATTTCACCTCAGATACGAACTGGCCAACTAATTTATAGTTTGGACAAGGCGATTAGCATTTTGCCTGAAGGTTACCCTTCTTTTTTTGGTTCTTGTTAGGGTACTATTATTAAAGTAAAGATTTTTTGAAACTGCCATCATTTATCTTTAAAATGATCATTGTTCAACTATTATACCAGGATATTTTTATTTTAAGTCTTACATTTATCACGGTGTGCTGCTACAGTCAAAACTAGTTTTTGGTCCTGAAGACCCATATCAATCACAGCCTATTACATTACAGTTGAAACATTTGAAACATGTTTGGTTAAAACTGTATTTATGCCCAAAGCACAGCCAACTGTATGAACTCATCTTTTAAGATAACGTATAGTTTGCCAGGAGGGTTGTGAGCGGTGACATTGTCAGCCACACCCGGACGTTCTGAGTGCCTTATTTTAGCCGTTGCTTTGTTTAACTGAAATGCGTCTTCCTGCCGTCATTAGCCGTATGTGCCATCTCCCTTTTAGCAGCGTTTTTTGGTTCCACTGCTCCCCCCCCCCCCCAGCCCATCCCGAAGCAGGATTTAGCTTGCCAGGATTTCAGGGTCAGAGGTCGGGGCCCAGATGTCATGCCCTCCCCGCTCTCCCTGCCCCTGTGCTGAATAATTACAGCGGGACCATTGTGCCACGGAGCTGGACAGAGGGGCCCCCGGCCCCCACGCCATTCAGCTGGACACTGGGGCAGAGCGACAGCCCCGGGGAGTGACCAGGGCCAGGCTGACCGCCAGTCGAGGGGTGGTCAGCAGGCCTGGTGGCTCCAGCCTCGCTCCCTCTGTCTCGCCTCTCCTGTCTTAGCAAGCCCCAGCCCGTTACCCTGCCTTTTTAAAGAGTGGGATTATCTTCTCCCCCCTTCTATGTTAAATACCGCCATCCCATTTAGGGAAAGTGTTGGCACCTTAAAGTTATTCACCTGGTGGTGGGATCTATTTTTTTTGCAGCATTCAATTTTAGCCATTAACCTCGCTGCCCAAGAAAAGTCTTATTAAATGTAGTAAGTTAGATTTGTCTTTTTTTTCCCCCGGCCTTTTGTTCTCATCTTCGCTCAGTAGGGCTGAGGGTGAGGCTTGGGGTGAGAAGGCACTGAACACAGAGGGGGAAAAAAGACCCCCAACTCATATTGCACATCCGTGACCCCGGATTCTTTTTGAGTTTTATCTGGGCCTGACCTTCTGGCCCCAGACTGGCTCCACTGAAGCTCCTCAGGCCTCTAATTCCAGGAGCTGAGCACCCCCCACCCAGCGCTCTCCACAATGCTAACCTCACCCCTAGGCTTACCCCACCCCCAACCACCGCTCTCTACAACGCTAACCTCACCCCCACCTCGACACTCTTCTCAAACCCAGAGGAGAATCGCTTCCCCAAAAAATCCTAGCTCTGGCTTAAACACTTTACAAATGGTTTTATGTGCGAGACAAAATCGGAGACTAACAACAAAACAGTAAATCAGAGATTTTTATTGATAAGGTTTATTATGCCAGTGAAAATTTCCCAATAAAGGTAATTAATTTGACTGTCATTGTAGGCCTCAATCAATGCACGCTTCTCCCTCTGGGTGTCTCTGCGCATAGCACATGGGCATAATCCATAGTCACTTAGGAAGGCATTGATGGTCCTGTAGTAAAATGAACGACCTCCTCCTTAACTCCCTCTGAGTAAATAATGGGAAGCGTGAGCCTTGTTTTTTGTCCTGTGACAATACTGTTCAAAATGAACATTTACCCAATAATGGACAAACCTTTGTATTTGACTGTGACCACCTTTGGTTTCTTTTACAGTTGATGGTGCACTCTTCTTGAATACAAGCACAAAAAATTTACTTTTATGCGAGGACACCAATTTCTGTTTTGCTAGGCTGTACTGTTTATTGCATATATATGTTTTACCCTGGAGGTCTTTAATATTTCTTACTTGTGTGTCACATTTTGGTTCAGAGTCCTGCCATAAGCCAACACCTCAACAGCACATGCAGAAGCAGTTTTGCAAATGTACCTTAGGGCACAACCTAGTGGTCACATGGAGTATTGCATTGATTTATTGGTTTCAAAAAGTAGTATTTTCTCTCAGTAATACATTTTAGTTTAACCTTTTCTAAGAACCTGCATTTGCCAATCCTGTCTAAATACATATGCACTTCATATCTCCTTTCCATATGGAAACAAATGCTACCAGGCTACATTGGTGGGGGGAATATATATTTTTGACCTTTGTTTTATTATGTATGTATCCAAATCAAAGGAGATGAGTCACTGGACAATATACCCATAGTCTTTCCAACCTGCAAAAATAAATGCTTGGTGTTTTTGCACATAGTAAGGAATGCAGAGGTAACACAAACAGTCTTACCAGATAGGATAGGCTAATAATCCACCCAGTGCATTGTTCATTCTGTTTATTCTCTGCCTGCCATACTGTGGCTGGGCTCACGTCAGGACAGAAATTGGATTTGCATACCTTCTTTTGTTCTGTGGGTTTCTCTCAGGCCAGTTGACCACTCCTTCTCTCTAAAGGCCATTGTCCTGTGACCTTAGACCTCCAGAAATGGCAGTGACCAGTGGTCAGCAGCCAGCAGGGCCCGGGCTGGGACCCCTTCTTTTCTCTCTTCTAATGGCTGTGTGACATTGACGGATATGCTGGGGACCCCAGCCAGGACAGGCAGTGACCAGGAGGACAGGGCCTCCGTAAACTCAGCATCTGTCGTAGCGCTCCCATTGGCCTGCCCCCTACTCCCACCCAGTCCCCAATCCCAGCCCCAGCCCCCTACCCCACCCCCAATCCGCAATCCACACAACCCCGAGCAAGACCTCACCTGTATTACTGTTATATGAGCTGAGCCGCAATGCTTCTTGTTGATAGTGCAATATGGGTCTTGTAGCAATGAGGAAATGTGTATGCTATCAGTCACTGTGAAACTCATTTTTGATTAAGTTGTTTTCTTTATTTTCTTTACAAGACCCAAGAAAGAAGTACCACGTGAAGCTCTTAGCCTATGGCTTTGCAGGAGAAGGTTACCAGGCAGACCAGACTGTCAGCACTCCTGGATGTGTCTGTAAGTGTGCTTGGACAGTACAACTACGTGTAGATCCATATTCAGTAAAAGTAAAAGTAAAATAAAATGCCTTTGTTTAGATTTTCTCTATTCGTTTTCCAAATAGTTTCAAGTTAGTATTAAAGGAAAACATTGACAATACTGACACAAAGGAAATCAATGTGCGTAATACAAAGAACACATTAAAAACATAATGATATTTCTGTCTCCTGTTTTTGTACATCTCCAATAAGCTGCCATCGTCTTTCTGTGCTGGAGAGTGAAAATGAAGGGCGTGTTGTGTTTGTTTGCTTCCAGCGGTTCGCGATCGTTTGGTGCCCCCGCCTCCTCCCCCGCATCACGTGTACGCTAAGGCCAACAGCTCGTCCACCGTGCACCTGCACTGGGGCCGCCCAGCCTTCACCACGGGCCAGACCGTCAATTACACCGTCCGCTGCAACCCCGTGGGCCTGCAGAACGCTTCCCTGGTGCTCTACCTGCAGACGTGAGTGTTGCCAGCGCTCACATTGACCGGGGCGCACCTTTCAATTCTATTCTGCTGTAACTGTGTCGGGCTTTTTACAGGGCCACTGTCACTAAGGCTTTACAGTGGAAATACAAAAAAGATTTAGGCCTGAGCTCCAAAATGTGATTGGGTTAAAATCTCCCCAGTGGAAATACTCCATATAGTAGCAATTCCCTGCACTAAGGCTGAACTGAGTACGATGGCAATATTTCTATCTTTTAGAGGTACAGGTTTACAAAAGCCCTGCATTTTCTTCCAAAATATTATTTCTTTAACATTGTGTTTAATATGATATCTGTTTATGTCCACAGTTATTCAGGTTTTGGGAATTACCCCTCTTGCAATTTGAAGTTGACATTTCTTGTTTGTTTGCATTTTCTGTTCTTTTCAGTTCTGAACAGAGCTTGCTGGTTCGTGACTTGGAACCCAACACTAGGTACGAGTTTGCGGTTCGTCTGCATGTGGACCAGCTCTCCAGCCCCTGGAGCCCAGTGGTGTATCAGAACACACTTCCCGAAGGTAAGAGGACATTCCAGTTTGTCTTCCACCCATGTAATGTACGTCCATGTGTTTATCTCTGTCTCCATCCTCCGATAATGACCTCATCTTTGCACAGCTTGTTATGTCTCCAAATATTCCCTTACATGTATGGGCAACATGTAAGGTGTCATTAACAACACATCTGTCTGAAAGCTGGTCTGTAAACACATTGCACATTGTACTTTTAACTTAATCTTAATTATTTGCCTATTCCCCAAAGCATTTTTGATGCTTGCCCATTTTAGTATTTTAAATGAAGAATGATTTAGCAAATTAGAGAATCTGTTCCAACCTGGGAGGGTTTCAAAGTCTTCCACCTTTGGCTGAAAATGACCTTGCAGATTGCTGATTGAATGACTATTGTGAAGGTTCATCCAGTTATGCGTATGTCCTGAGCACAGGTGGTGTACAGTATAATGAACACACCACTGTTGGTGTGCTGTATCCCAGCTATCAGATGCCTGTGTGCTGCCTTGCTGCTTAAGTCACATATTCCGAATGGTGACAGAGCTTTTCCTTAACAGAAAAAACTTTTTGTGTATATTGTAAATTGTATCCTGATCTCCCATGGTTCACCAAGAAGGAAGTGTGTTCCCTGATGTTCCCTGACGTCATAAATGTTGCAGGTGTGCCTGTACCTGGACCAGGAGCACTGTTGTAAATTGAGTTTACCTCCTGTCTGTCCCTCCCAGCCCCCAGCCAGGCACCATGGGGAGTGAAGGTATCCCTGATTGAGAACGACACGGCGCTGGTGTCCTGGAAGCAGCCTGAGGAGTCCAACATGGCCGTGACGCACTACACCATCCTGTACGCCTCCCGGAAGGCCTGGATCGCAGGGGAGTGGCAGGTGCTGCAGAGGGAAGGTAAGAGGGAGACCGAGACCATCCGCACCTCCTCCCCAGCCCCCTGCCCCCAGAACCCTGCCCCAACCCCCACCCCAGAGCCCCTGGCTCCTGCCCCAGCCCCCTCCTCCATCCCACTGCCCCAATGGAAATCAATACATCATCATTCTCACCATGGTGATGGCTCCTGCTGTCCTTTCTCTGAGTCTTCATTCTTCTGTTTTAATTCCTGTTTAGTAGTAGATAACCGCCTCCCCTTGTCTTTTCAATTAATAAATGGATTTTAATTCCACCTGGTTCTCTTTGAAACAAAAGGTTGCCGTGTAAAAGACTGAAAAGAACTTTAATGTGTTACCGTTGAATTGATATCTTTGGAAAGCTGATTATCTAGGGCTAATTAACAAGAGTGAATAGATAGTGGTAGATTTAAATGGGTTAATGTTCTGGGGGGTAGAAATCCATTCACTTTCATGGATATACAGGCTCAACTGCACACATTTCTGACTGCTAGACAGATCTGCTATTGACAATGATGCAGGGCAGTGTAAGTGTTTGTGGGCTGCCTGTGCTTCTGGAAGCTTCTTGCAGGGCAGTGTAAGCGTTTGTGGGCTGCCTTTTGTTCTGGAAGCTTCTTGCAGGGCAGTGTAAGCAGTTGTGGGCTGCCTGTGCTTGAGTGTAATTGATTGCAGATGAGTTCTGGAAATGTAAGGCATCCACAGTTTACTTGAAGCCACCATCAGGGAGGTCAAAAGGGAGGACATTTAAACCCCCCCTCCCACCTCTGTCTCAACCTCTGTCCACTGTAAATCAGGCAGTCTTCTCTGACAGCAACTGCTGACCCCTCACCCCTGACCCCTCACCCCCCTGCTCTTCCCTGGCAACACTGGCCACAAACAGCTCCTCAGATGCTTAAGGCCTTTTCTTCTCCGCGTGTCGTAAAACTCCAGATTTTCGGCTTTTTTTGTGTGGCTCAGCAGAGCCTGTGGAGGCGAGAACAAAAAGATGGGTGGAAAACATTACACTGACTATTGAGTATTCTTACCTAGACCGGGAGATGCGTGCATCTGAGAGATAAGTAAATTATCATAAGAGGTAAAAGTGTTTGTGGGTAGTAGAGTGTGGTTTGTTGGTCGGGTGGGGGAGGGGGGACAGATGTGCAGGACTCTGGGCCCTGACTTACACTCCCCCTGTTCCAGGCTCTGCCACCATGACGCTGTTGGAGAACCTACTCCCTGGGAGCATCTACCTGGTGAAGATCTCCGCGTCCAATCAGGTGGGAGACGGGCCCTTCTCCAAAGCCGTGGAGCTGGCTGTGGTTCCCGGAGGTTCCCAGTCCGGTCACCACCCCAGGCGGTCCGGTGGCTCGGCCGAAGCTAAAGGTGAGTGAATGACACTCAGGGTGTCAGACACGGGGGTTCCTGGGGGGTTCCTCTGTGTACAGGGCGGCCTGTAGCATAGTGGTTAAGGTACATGACTGGGACACGCAAGGTCGGTGGTTCTAATCCCAGTGTAGCCACAATAAGATCTGCACAGCCGTTGGGCTCTTGAGCAAGGTCCTTAACCCTGCATTGCTCCAGGGGAGGATTGTCTCCTGCTTAGTCTAATTAACTGTACGTCGCTCTGGATAAGAGCGTCTGCCAAATGCCAATAATGTAAGGTAATGTAATGTAATGTGCAGTGCTGGTGTTACTACAGCCACACGGTTCTCTAACCCACGGGCTACAGAGATACCGCACTCCTCCAGTTTCCATTTGCTGTGTCATATTGTGGGGCCTGTAGGGTGTTTTCATAGTCATGGGCTTATGGGAGTGCATCAGAAGATGTGCGCATGATTTACTTAAAGTGCTCCTTGCAGAGGATGTGGGTGAAAGTGGAAAGATTTGCTAAAATTGCTGATGGCAGATTGGGGAGAAAATGCATTCACAAAAACTGTATTGGCTAGTTCTTGCCATTTTCTCTTATCAAGGCTATTCATTTAGTTAAATTGCATCTTCCCTGGTTCATCACAAACTTATTTATGAATTGGTAAATTTACTTTCTCAGCTGTGGCTTAAGTCTTTCGTCATGGTGTAGAAGGAGTGTCTGAGGCAGTTCCTCCTGTAACCATGGATACCTGTTTTACAGCGTTCTCTGACGGCTTCTACCACATGGACCAGAAATCCATGACCGGTATCATCGTCGGAGTGTGCATCGCCCTGGCTTGCATTCTGCTGTGTGTCTTGATCCTTGTCCACAGAGGCAAAGCAAGGTATTACAAGGCTGTGCATGCACTGTGTGCTTGTAGATACGATCTTGAGGACATGTCACAAAGCTGTCCTTGATGTTTAGTGTTAGTTCAGTTATTAGTTCATTCATTCAGTATCTCAAGCATGTTGCTGATGTGTTTTTTGTTCTTTCCTTCTTCTCCTCGATCACGTGATTACAGGAAATCCTCCGCTACAAAGTCTGCCAGGCAGGCGAACGGTCAGGCCGTTCCTCTATCCGGTGGGAATCAGGCAGAGAACGCGGAGGCCATGATGCCAATGATCAGAAGCCACTTCATCGATACAAAGGTAGGATTTCCACTGTCTATATCTGAACACAGGCCACAATACTGATGCTGGTGTCCAGCATAAAGGGATCGGGCTGTGATGCCCGGTGGTTTAATGCCACAGGCTGTACTACACAGCCTGTTTACAGCTTGTGTTTTATTCAAAGATGTTCTGGAAATCACCATGAATAAATGGTAGGAAATAATCAATCTAAGCATTTTCAGACCCGCAGCATCATGGCAATGCATTCTGTTTTCCAGGGAGGGACCAGCCTGATCATCGACCACACCGGGCCGGTGATGCCCGGTAGTCCAGGCAGGAAGAAGTGGTGGCTCTGTGGCAAGGAGGAGAAGAAGGAGTCCAGGAGAGGCCAGGTAAGAGTCAGGGGCTGTGAAATAGAGACTGGTCTCGGGCAGGAGTACAGAGTGTACCTGGGTGAGCTTCCCACAGGGCTTCTCAAAGCCATTTACTGTCCGTGTGAACGGCACTTACATGTACATACGGTACAAACATAGTGGGAGCATATAGTGTAAAGCATTGAAAGGGATGGAAATATTGTCTATGAACCTGTGTGCACATGTGCCTTCATTTATTTATTTCATTGTAAAAGCCCAGACAAGCCCAGAGATGACGATAAAATATCTATAATACCTTGGTAAGCTTTCTTAATGTATTGATTCTGGTCAATTCTGCCATTGTAATCTATTCTTCCCTTTTGGACCTTCTCTCCGACAGGCTCAGAACAGGGCCCATAGTGCGTGCCCCTACCAGCGGGGAACCACAGCCGTGACGTACGACGACCAGCTGCCTTCTTCCCCAAACCAGACCACATCCTTGAAGGTCCTGTTCGGGCCCTTGGGGGACACCGAGGGTTCCCAGAACAGCGAGGGCAGCCACGAGACGGGCGACTCTGGGCGCTTCTCCCACGACGAGACCGAGATGACCAACCTGTCCTCCGGGCGTGACAGCCGGCGTGTTTCCCTGGGCGCAGAGGACAGCGGGACGTCAGGAGACAGCTCCAGCCCCCAGGAGGAGCAGCCGCACCTCGTCGTGGAGATGGGCGACTGTACAGAAACGCCCGGCCTTGCCCAAAACCAGGTCCCAGACCCGTCCCAACCTGCACTTCCTCTCTAACAGTGTGAGCCCCCCTCCCTGCCAGCAAGCCAAAAAAAAGGCAGGATTTCTGGAAAATTCTGGGTTCTGGGCCCTATGTTGTTTTTTTCCAGGAATTCTCCTTTTGTGAATGTGTTCCTTTTCTTTCTTTATCCTTTTATTTTATTTGTATGTGTGTGTTTGTTGAAAAAAAAATCTCACCCACCATGAATGTTTCAAAGATTGTCAGAAATGTGTAATGTGTCGGCTGCATCTCTGATGTTATTTAAGAGTATATCACTGGAGCGACGGGACCGTTTACCCCCCGCTCGCTGTTTATCTACCTCAGTTTACCTCACGGGAAACTCCAACTATATATTTGATAACTACTTATACCCGAGTTATGTAATGAAACCCTGCATTTGCATAACGGTCGATACTTCCTGATAGCAATAATTTGTGAATGTTAATTTAGTAGTGGTTTTATGTTTGTCCGTCTTTTTCGTTCTGAAGTAAGAGATTGTAAGGGTACAGCTTTGCTTAATTATACGTAGTTTCTTTTCATTTTTCATCACAGGTGAAATGGATGGTATATCAGCTCTTATAATAGAGGTTGTTAGCTGAGCCATTCTAAGAATATTCAAACCAATGAATACAATAATGTTTTGTTGTATGTCACCCTTTTAAGAGGTTGGATTTGTGGCTCAATTTCTCTCCTGTCACTCGTGGGCCAGTGCAAATGAGCAGAAAGCCTCAACAAATGTAGCATTTTATATACCGTATTTCTGTAAATACCATTTCATGGTATTTCATATTGTTTCGGTTATATTCCTCAAAGAAACATTTTTCTAAAAACTTATTTCGAATGTGTTCTCAAAATCTTAAAAAAAAAACCCTGGACTGATAAATTCTTATTCTGGAGCAGGCCAATTATACATAATCACTGCTTTGACGTGCACAGTTTAATGCACTGACAGGCAATTCATTGTTTTCAGGCAATTCCTGTTTCAGATTAAGGCAAACCATAGATTTGCCAAGGCGATGCAGTAATTTGTAATAAGTAACTAGAATTATTTTTACTTACTTCTTTCCTTCCAATGTACCTCAGTTCTTTCATGCTGTTTGAAGTTATTCACATTCAAAAGACTGAATCCATGAGAAGCCAAATCAAGTATTATGAATGTTAATTTCAGTTCATTTATATGTATTTTAATGTTTTGCTGCCCTTACAATCTCTGTGTCACGCTACCTCATTTTAAGTGTTATTTGTAGTGTTATTATTTTCCTAAACTCAGGGAACAAGGTTTAGAACATTTGAAAAACCATGTATTATGTATTGTCACATGGTTGACTCACAGGGTATCTTAGTAGAGCTGAACCATGTATTGTAGGATGTAGTTTCTGTAGATCAGTGAACGTGTCTCTAGATTTTTTGTACCGATAATGGGTCATGAGTTGGATTGCTTAGGTGATTTGACCCGCCAAAGATTAAGTCCTCTTCACTTAGTAGAAAAAATATTTTCAGTTTGTGTGATTAGTCTCATTTATGGCAGGTTTTCATTTGAAGGTTATGTACTTATGTACTTGTTTTTCATTTAGTAGATTAAGAACTAACCAAAAATTGCCTCTACTGACATGTTCAGTATGGCGAACCTTAAAAGCTTTATAAATGGCCTTAGTGTGGAAAGGGAGATATCAGATGGACGATAAGGCTCCAATACCAAAGTGTAATTCTTCAGTGTGTGTGACCCTTCACACACGGAGATGTGGGACGTGTAGAATGTCTGTTGAAAACCAAAAATGAATAAATGAGAGTAATGATAGAGAGGTATGATAATTATAAACCAAAAAAACCTTTTACTTCCAAAGATATATATTTTTCTTGGCTTATATGTACTACTGAGTACACATTCTAGTCATTTTTTGCTTTTTGAAGTAGTCAATGCTTTATTCTTGAGTAGAGTTTAGCACTTGTCTTTGGAATTAGTATCATGTTTCAGTTTTCAGATCGCTGCAAATATGCAATGGTGACCGATGCTATTATCCAAAGAGTTGTTTGCTTCTTCACTTGTGTTCATTTTTATCTCTTCGCTGATCCTTGGGGGAAATGAGGGTCCCCCATGCCAGACCAAAGATTAAATAATATGTCCACTGGATCAGTTGAGATGCTGCTTTTAGAATTTTGAGACGCCTTGCACAGTTCTGTGCCCCCGTTATATAGCCAAATGAGTTGAGATGCGGGTAACCTCGTAAGACAGAGCTCCCAGAATTTTGAGAGCTTTGTCAGTGTACGTAATAAGAGTCCATGCGCATTCACCAAATGGTCCAGTCATTTGTTTCCTTTAAGATCTCGACTGTCACATCCGGATGAGTTTGCTGTTATGGGAGAAAATTGTATTTATGTATATATATATTATATCTCGTCCTGCATTGTGAAGTCGTTTTCGAAATCAAAGGATTCTGAAAATTGTTCTGGATCATTTTTGCGCAAAGAGCAAAACAATCAGTTTTACTTTCTTTTGAAAAAGCAAACAATGTAAACCAAAGACTTTTCGGTCACCATTGCATATTGGCTTTTTAGATCTGCGTAGGTTAATATCGTTGCATGATATTTTGCCATTTTCTAATGTTTAAATGCTTTTCCCACCATTTTAATGTTTCACAATTCCTAACGAGTATATGGGTGTCTCTAAAACTACAAACCAAGATGAGTGAAATACCATCAGTGCTTTTAAACCTCCATTCTCATTTTTCTTTGTGAATAAAGACAAAGGCAGAATGATTTTTATATAACTATTTTCACTGAAGGAGAAATACTGACTTTTATTATATTAATTTCAGGGGTACATCATGTACACCACAGTACTGAGAAAAGTACTGGCTGAATTTTGGTTTTACCTAGAGATGCCTAAAATGTGTTGATGTTTGATAAGAATGTGAATATATCTTTGAAATTGTTGTAGATGAGCATTATTCTGGAAAATGTCCAAACTGTTTTTTGTTTTGTTTTTTGAAATTGTACTGCTATATGTTGAATTGAAATCCAAAACTATTTGCAACAAGAATGCTGGAATGAGTTATTGAAATGACAATTTCACTTCATTGTTTTAAGTAACGCATGCACTTCAACTCGAATATTATTTTTGTCATAGCATTTTCAGCAAATGTATGTTCTGGGCACTTTCACTCTTCAAATGAAACACAATCAGTCTTTTTCATGATTAAACAAATTGAGGAGACACGAGGGATGTATCCAGGACAGCCATTTGCTGATTTGTGTTCAGCTAGAATAAATGATTTTGTTGACTTTAATATTTTGTCACACAAATGGATCATTGTATTCGCTGTAATCAAAGCCGTTTTTCCAGCTTTTCACAGAGAAACGATGTTTTCAGAACTACTGGATGCTAAAGCTCGAGGTGGCAAGCGTTACATGGGCGTCAGAGACGAAAGCAATGCAAATATAATCCTACGAGTTTTTTTTTTTTCTTCCCCAGAAATCCTTATTTTATTTTTAATATTATTTCTTAACTGTGTTCTTTTGTGGACATGTGAAATTAAAGGGATGAAGCAGACTCTGAATTGAGTGATTTTAAGTCGCCTATTCTTCCACTTTCATTCTGTGTAAAGGCCGTGCAGGCTTGTTCTGCAGTGCTTCTGGAGCTGGGGGTTATATATACAGTTCAACTCAGGGGAGCCCCCAGGTCTCTACCACTGCTCGGATCAAAGCGTGCTACTGGCCTTGAATTTTGAATGTACCCCAATTTTTATTTTACTCATTTTTGTCCAGTTTCTTTCTTTTTTTATATCCAGTGTTTTCCTTTTTGTACCAAGATTTTGTCTCTGCAACAATGTTTATGCCAAAGAATGCTATGAAAGGCCAGAAATAATGTGAATTCTTCAAAATGGTCATAATTATTGATTGCACAGTTTAAATAAAACTTTTCATAAAAATGGTAAAACGTTGCTTCCATTTGCTTATTCTGAAGGATTCCTGGCTCATCAATTTTCTGTTTTTAATGTGCCCCCAGAACATGTGGTAAAAATCCCCTGGCAGTGCACAAGATCTTTTTGGTCCTGGTTGTTAATATTATTTTACTATGAGCCTAACTAACCTTAACTTTATTTGTTTACATATGCATTCATTTTTTTCATTGAGTATACTTGGTAAACGCTGTCTCCAAAGGAGGACCTCATATTAAAATCAGTTACACCTCGTAAGGTTTCAGATATTCATATTGATCAGCAGTTACAATATATTATGCCATCAGAATCTATAAGGTTTGCTACTAATAAACTTACTGATGAACCCTTTTGAATACAATAATGCCGTGAAATAGCTGTGAACTCTCGTAATGGCTGGGAGTTTCCATGTTTCAGAATCTGAGTGGACTTTTCCTGAACTCTTTCAGTCTCTCTACCTGAAGCACTGAGGATTTTATACCATCATAAAGATGTGCCATTTTAAGGCCTGTTGGCTGGACTTAAGTGGTAAATTGATTTATCTCATGTACATGGTTGCTCTTATTTTTATTTATTAGTCAGACTATCCTTGAAAAAAATTATATTCCTGGTTAAATAAAGTTTCAATAAAAAAAGTCATTTTCCTCATGGTCATTTTAAACTCCATGTATTATGCTTGTATCAGACTGGATTTATGGTTATCATAAAACTTGGTAAGATATTTCCTGTATATTGATAATTTGATAAGCAACATTTGTGTGTCAGTATTTTGAACATAACATTGAACATAGATTTTATGATAATGTCTATTGTAAATGCCCATGCATCACATTTTCCTGTATTCATGGGATATACAGGGAGAGCCGGACCGCCTCCTTAATTCCTCAATCATGACTATTTATCACAGTCTGTGCTGAAGTCTACATTGATTTTATTTACAAACACAGGCTTAGCTGAGGCTGGTCATATGGGCCTTGTCTTCATAGTATTTCTTTCAACTGGGAATAGTATCGGTCTCCCTGTTGTCCGCTGCTGTAGTAAAGAGTGAACAAATGTTATCCACACATTAAAAGTGTACTGTTTGCAAAACGAGTTAATCCAGCCAATGAAATGACTCATGCAAGCTAGAAAATTCCCGTAGGATTGTCTTTTGCATCCACCAGGCCTCTTGGATCAATTAACTGAGTGTTACCCAGGAGATGAGACATCCGGGCCCTGGAAAGTGTCAGCTCACAGAGGCCCAGAGTGGAGTATTGATCACAGTATACTTCCCCCACACGCATAAACATGATTAAGATCTGCCACTGACCGATAGCAGATCAAGAGATGCAGGCTGCCCTGCACAATCAGACAGTCCAGTCACATCAATGTCTATGTGAACGAAATGTGTATTTTTCCTTTCACTCAAGTGGTTTATGTGTACATTTGTCTTGCAAATGCTCAATCTTGAAGATTGATTATGTTTTTTTTAATTTTCTTTACATTTTGGCAGACTCTCCCAGAGGATTCTATTGTGGCAGGCCAGTCTGAAAAGGATATTTATTAAATGCATTGTTGTAATACATTTGAGTGGGATCTTTAACAGACGACAGAAATTTTACAGATCATGAAAGAGTAATTGCTGTTTCTCTGAATGACTGTTAACACAGTCACAGGCAGTGTTGGGGTAACTATTAATGTATTATAGAGCAATATGTGACATATTTATGCTTTTCTGTTTTAGTAAATTATTTACAGTTAGGTGACTAAATTGTCTCTAAAACCAGAGTACAGGAAAGGCAGGAAAAATTGTCCTGCCTTTCCTGTACTCTGACACAAAAACCGGGCAAGAGTGGTTCAATGAGACCACTGTGTTCCTGCTTAAAGTCTACAGTTGTGAACATGCAATTTAAACTTTCAAAACTTTCAAACACAGATTGCAATTACAAAGCCATTCCTAGTTCAACTCCTCTCGACTTGAGGTCGACAGAACAATTAATTGCCAAATGAGTAACTATTCGTCGACACAAAAGTAGCATAGTAGTATCTTGCTAAATTGCACGATCTTTGATCGTGCTTATTTCCTCCCCCAGCAACCACCAGAGCGTGCGTAGCAACCGACCTGCGTGTTCCATTTTACATCTAGCAAACTAACGTATCTAGCCTATCCAACATATCTGAAGAAAATGCCTTTAATAGTCCAAGATTACTCATGGACGCAATCGGAATCTATGCTTTATATAAGTGTACCCCTAAAAGGAATTAATCCTGGAAAAGTGGACGTATTTGCCACAGATGAATATCTTAAGGTAACAAACACGCCTGCCAGCTGCTTCTTGTCGTAGTCTAGTAACGTTGGGTTAACTTGTGCAGCATAAACATCAATTGATCTACCTGTTGCAGGTCAGTTTCCCACCATTTTTATTCGAAGTCTTCTTGTTTGAACCAATTGATGATGACAAAAGCGTCGCACAAATCGGAAACGGTGTGGTCATTTTCACTTTGCACAAGAAGAACGAAGGAATATGGGAACAGCTTTCATTGAAAAACGGTACACTACCACTCTGTTCTCCAAGAACTACACTCATCTTGTCACTTAGTCTTGTAGTTCTGCAGAAAATTCATTTACTGAAGTTTGTTCACAGTGAAAAAAAAACCAACCTACGTTATTGTTACATATTGTTTAGTTTTGAGTTTTGATGTTGTGTGTGTTTAACTTGGCGGCGTGTTTTACCATTTCCATTTCCATTCTGATAAGATGATGGTTTGTTGCACTGACCTAAGTTAACATGTGTACACGCTGCTTTTATACTGTTGACTGCAATCGACACGGATCTCAGATGACAAGGATAAATTGAAAGAGATCAGATTGAGAGCGGTGCTTAAAGCCCAGGAAAAGTCAGAGGCTGATGCAAAAGCCGAAGCTGCAAGAAAACAAGAAGAAAAGAAATATGCTCTGCAGAGTATGATGAAGGTGAGGGTTTTTCCCCATTTGTGATGAATCTGATGCTGCAGATCTGGTAATGCTCTTATGCTCTTATAGTCCTAACTTTAAATATGATTTGTTTATGTGGTAATGGTTATTTTATAATCGTTATTTGAATTGTTTGTGTCTGTACTGTATTTTGCTGAGTACACTATGATTGAGTAATGTATCATAAGGATATCACAAGCTGGAAATAATGTGTCATTTTTTCCAGCTGGAAGATGAGGAGCGAACAAAAATTAACAAGATTAAGGAAGAGGAACGTGAGAGAGTGTCTGCGGAGATGGAGGCTTGGAAAATTAAACAGAAACAAGAAGCAGAAAAAGAGATGTCACAACGGAAGCAGATTATCATTGATGAAGAACACAAGAAGAGAAAGCCAAATATAATATCTGTATCCAAGTCTGCGGAAAACAAAGGCACAGTCAAACATGGTAAATTAAAAAATACTTCCCAAAGGAACAGAGCCCAAACAAAACAAAAATCCATGCAGTTTTTCATTATTAGGGGATTTACTTGAAGACACATTAGTTGTCTACATGCAGCCGCTATGACACAACCTCTCTCCTTACACACAGGTTGCCAAAATCCGTCCATTGAGTCAAAACAGGTGACTCTGCCAGCTCCGAGATGCTCTGGCAATATTAAAGTAAAGTTCACTCCACGAGTGTTTCCCACAGCCCTGCGAGAATCCAGGGTAGATGAGGAAGAGGAGGTTGGCATACTGTCCTGTCCTTCAGCATAATTTCCTTTTATTCCTTAGGTCTGCATGAATACACGGTGATAATGAGCATACAGTTGTATGATCTATCGGATATTGGCCTGTAACGCCTGCTTGGATGTGCGTGCTCGGTTCTTTCTGAACAGTGGCTGAAAAAGCAGGCCGAGGCCAGGAGAGTAAGCAGTGCGGATGCGGCAGAGCTCGACGATCTGACGGACGAGGAGAGGAACCCGGACTGGCTGAGGGAGAAGGGAAAGTATGAGATCGACTTCGCAGAATGTGACTCAAAAATAGTAGTGCACAATGTCAGAATTGCTAGCTGTTTATGTAAACTCCTCCTTGTTTTTCTTTTTAGCAAACTGTTTGCGACTGGTAACTATCTGGCCGCTGTCAGTGCCTATAATCTGGCCATACAGCTCAACAGAAATATTCCGGCCCTGTATTCAAACCGTGCTGCCTGTCATCTCAAATTGAGAAATCTACATAAAGCCATAGAGGACTCCTCCAAGGCAAGTGGAATGGTTTTGTGGATACTTGCCTCAATGTTCTTCACAAATGTAATAGCTTAATTACACTCAACAAAGTTATGTTTGTGTTGTTATCAGTTATATTAAATTGGCCATATATTGTGCATGCGTATGTTCATGAAGTTACCTCAATGTTCTTCACAGGTTTAATAAGACTTAATGAAGAGATTTTTTTAAGATTTTCAATTGTCAAATTTTCTCTGAATGTGTGTGTGCATCCACGTGTAGCTACTGTAGAAAGCATATTTATTTCCAGGGCGGACTTGCCTTGATTTCCTTTCCCAGGCACTTAGGCTGCTGACGCCAGCAGTTCCTGACAATGCGCCGGCCCGGCTGAAGGCACACCTGAGACGAGGCACAGCCTTCTGTGAGCTGGAGCTTTACACTGAAGGTCTGTGTGCCGCACACCAACAAGGACCTCTCAGCCTAACTGACAGGATACGCTCTGAAAGCTGCTGTTTTGCTTGACAATTTACCTGTGATGGTGAAACCTGAAATTCAGAGACGATATGGCACACTTGCAAAGACTTAGCTCTGCTTTTGAGTTGTTATAATTACCAAAATATTTGTAAATATTTTTAAATCACTTTAACTTTGTCTGTGGAATAGCTTTTTGCGTCCTTTACCCAAGTGACCGGTAGTGTGCGTGTTTGAAACACAGGTAGTACTGTATGTTAATATCCCAGGATAACTCTTTTAGAAAAAAAAAATGGATACACTCAATAAGTTATCTTATTCATGTCTTCATTTTTGCTTACTAAACAACAGGTATTAGCTCTACATGCCTCAGATATTGTATCATTAAAAATCACTACCCTCCCCTCTGTACTTAACCAGTGAGTGTATGTAAAGGGAAATGCTTCAAGAAGTACATGTGATCATATGGTCATATGAACATGGATTATGAAACGTTCCATGTGTTCTGCAGTTAAGATCATCCTTGTGTGCAGTGCATGAGTGCTTAACTCCACTTCAGTTCCCAGGCATAATGGCATGACACCTCTTTTCAACATCAATCTATATTACAGTGCCCTCTGCTGGGGAAAGGAGGTATTCATTATATGCAGGTTGCATCATCTGTAGTTCACAGTAGATCAGGAAAGCTAGTTTTGGTTTGCCTCTCAGAATTTGACCATACTTCAACAGGTCTTCAGGATTACCAGTCAGCTCTGAAGATTGACCCTCACAATGAAGCTGTTCAAGCAGACGCACAGAAGATCAGGCAAATCATTGAAGGAAGTCAAGAGGAGCATGTTCAGCATTGAACCATTATTTGCATCACACAATTAAATATACTTTATTGTGACTGTAAACACTTACATCATTCTGTTTATTCCATCAGAATACTTGACATGTCATCATTTCTGTAAACATTGTACAAAATGTATACTTATTTCAGTTGTTCTTGAGGTCATTAAAGATTGTGGAAACATTTCTGTATCTGGCTTACCGTCTGTTACTATGTCATGGTTCGTTTGGGCTGGATGACGAGTACTTTTCAAGAGCTAAAATTCACCACATTATTATTTTTACACAGTTCGGGTAGCAAAGATAAATGTCACGCTACATTTGCAGTAGTTATAATGAAGAACAAGGGTGCAAAGCATATGCCATTTTAATTGAGGCACCTAAAATACTCAGATAGTATTATGCAGGTTAAGGCAGTCGTATACTCTGCTTCTATCCACACTTGTGTTGAATGAGTTATTCCGGTACATGCCACATTTGTTGAGGTGCTCAGAGAACTGCATCGACACTGGGTGGTAGGTGCAAGGCGAAGACTCATAAGTGCCTGGGAGCAATCCGTAGGAACAGGAAGTCGTCTTGTAAAGGATGTTCTGAGGTTTGCTGCCTGCAGAAGGTGCAGATGCAGTTACAGGTTGCATCATGCATGAGAACACGGCGTTGCCAGGGTTTGCACACAGGGGCGAAGCGCTGTCATCGGATCCTGGCTGAACCACTTTCGACATCGCTCCTGATTTCTCCTTTGGCCTTCACCCTAAGAACAGATAAGCACAATTTTGGGTGAGTATGAGAAGCACGTTGGTGACAAGGGATCTGCCTCCTGCCCTAAAACATTCCTTACTGATATTCAGTTGGCTCACATTTATCTCAGTTATATTAGCTAGCTGTAACCAATCACATTCTGGTTCACACTGCAACAAACAGACTAGCCAAAATGAGATCAATTTGCTAATGTTTTTGAATGCATTTTAACGCATACTTAGTTCAAAAATGTATAAATTAGCTTCAAAGGATTAGACTTCCACCTGCAATGTTCCCCTTCAAAAGTTTTCTAGAAAGCAGAAAATAACAGGAAAGACAAGTGCAAAGCATTTATTGTTTGGATGGCTATGCATTTGATAACCCCCTCCAAGAGACGCCATTTCGCCTGTTCTGGGTTCTAGGTAACTTAATTTAAAGGTACAATAGGTAGTTTCGGACTTCTAACGGTCAAGAGAGGAATAGCACCAACAAACGCCTTCAAACCACCCGATTGAATACATGTTGGTTTGACGAAGTTTATAAACGTAATTCAAGTTCGATAGATGTAAGTTATTATTATTATTATTATTTGTATTATTATTATTATTATTATTATTATTATTATTATTATTATTATTATGTAATATATAATAATATAATATAATAACATATAATAAAATATAATATAATAATACAATATTATAATAATAGCCTCAGATAACATAGCTACAAATAGACTTACTTAGCAAGAGCTAGTAATAGAAACTAGAAATAGCTGACGGTATCAGGTTCCTATAAAACGACATTTCTTTTTAAATTAAATATGTATTTTCTTCATTATATCTCTTTACAACAAAGATATGCTTTAGATATACTGTAGTCCAGATAACATTAGCTAGATTATATGTAACTAATGTAATAACATCCTTACCTTACCGTACCTTAATTGCCGATGATGAGATGGTAGAGACAGCGGACAATCTTTATGTAGCTAATAGGGAACGTTTGTTGTGGTTACCTAACATTAGCAACAGAATCTATAACGACTGGATCATGGGAGATGAAGTTTAGCAGTGGTAAAATTAAAACGGTTGCTTCATGCAAGCAAGCTGGCCATTATCAGAAAAAACTTCAATTCCCAGCTAAAACTACAGTCATTTAAATGGTAGACCATTGGTCGCAACGTGCTTGTCGTGGTTTGTTGACGATGGTGACGTAGGGGGGCGCAGTTGGAACTTAAACAAAACAAGAGTGGTGCTGAGTAATTTCGCAGTTCATTCTTCGTTTTTGCATAACACTGGATACATAGCTACAATCATAAGGTAAACACGAGCACCATAAGACAGTTTTATTGTGCTTTTTGGCAGCAGAATATTTGCTAGACAAAGGCTACTGGCAAGTTGGCTGTATTTGATTTTCTGGCTAGAACTAGCTTGCTAACTCTCTTGTCATGGGCAAATGGCTAACGTTAGCTAGCTTGTTAGCAATGGGGCTAGATAGTTACGCCTCTGCGGCAGTTTTGCATCGTCCATCAGAGAGCTAGCTAGGATAAGTAGCTAACATCTCCAGGTAAATCTACGACAAACAGTACAAAGACAAAACTTGGTTTGACCTACTCAAGCTATGTTTTGTAACAGCTGGTAGTTTCAAGCTGGTCATAGCTAGATTTTACAGCAGGGCATCGAGCCAACTTGGTGTTTTTGCATGGCCCGTTAATCCCACACATATTTACACTCAGCTGACGTACATTCGTATGCAATAAAGCTAGTTTTCGCCTTTTGCACGGGAAGTATGAAATAATATGGTTTATCACCCCCGATGTTCGGAATGTCACAGTTAAAAGATGAGGATAGTTGCTGCTTTGTTTATGTTGATATTCTTTGCTGTACTGTAGTGGTGTGTTGTGTGTTGACAGGTGGTGGAAATATGTCAGAGAGTTCAAGTGACACCGAGTCCTCCTGCGGGTGGACAATCATAAGTAATGAGGTACTTTGTCCCCACACTACTTTGTTCGCATACAAGTCTTGCTGCTCGGTGAAACACACTCCTTTCAAATAAAAAAACAAACATGATATGGCTTTCAGCTGCTGTTGTGTAGCAGTTCAGGGAATGCATGCAAATGACTTTGGTCACTTTTGCACTTTTGCTCTCATCCTAATCTTTGAGTTCAAGTAGTATCTATGTGATCATGCTAGGACTCGGACCTGTGCTGTCCTCTAGGGTCCTCATCGCATCTGTCCCTGGGTTTGACTTGCACTTCATTATATGTCGCTCTGGATAAGAGCATCTGCTAAGCGCCTGTAATGTAACATGTCGGTGAAAGTTAGGCGGTGTGTGCGGGACTACTGTTAAATGTGAATGTTGTGGCTGGGTGAGCATTAGACGTGTTCTCTCCTGCAATGCTTCATCTCAGAGGCCTACCCACTGAGTGCAGGGTAAAGACGGCAGGCGTGCGTTTTGTGATTCCAAGGGCTCGGACATCGAGACCCTGGGGCCGGACCATGGAGCGGACAGCAAGCCCCAGCTGTCTGAGGGTCCGGAGGGGAAGGAGCCGCAGGAGGAACCACAGCAGGAGGAGGAACAGGAGGAGGTGCAACAGGAGCCATCTGTGCTCCAGGGTAGGTGTCCACGATGGCAGAACTTTATACCGTGGCCTTCTCAACTGTTGTTTTGTTTGCTTCAGCGTAGATTTATGTTCTTACATTGACCTTGCATTTCCACTGTAATTGCAGGAGGTGCTCTTGGTGTTTCCTGAATTTTTGTTCAGTTAAATATAGCATAGAAGATTTCCTTTTTCCTCCTGTAGGGAATTGTAAGCTTTGATTTATTGCAGCCCTGCTGGTGTGCAGGTCACAAAAGTTTGTTGAATTTTTGCATATTCATATTTTTAAATGACTCCAGCTGCCATGCATATTTAAAATTTTACCATTTAATGCAACCTTTCATCCGTCTTATTATTATTATATGCAACACACGCTCATACCGGCACACCTACATATCTACATATATAAAGTTGTGTCGCAATAATGATCATGCATTAATATTCCAGTTTTGGAAGCAATAATTATAATATCACCTGTGTCTCATGGAGGTACTCTACATCTGTCCATCTTCTTTACTTTCTGAGTCCCCACCAGTCCTCTGTTCCTTAGATATTTCACAGTACAGAGAGGAGGCTGCATGCCAGACTTTCTTTTTAACTCAACATTTATCAGTATTTTGGAAAAAATGTTCGATGTCAAAGTAATTTGTTGTCCAACTGACATGATTACCCAAGTCTTTTGGAGTGCTGTCTCCTCTATTTTGTTGGCTGTCCAGGTGACTTGAGGAAAAGCTAGTGTCCCGCAGTAGCGTGCTCAAAGGATGATGAATTTGCATCGGGAATTTGAACCAAAGCCTCTTGACCTATACACTCAAGCTGGTGCAATTTAGTGTATGTGACTATTTGAACTGTACTGATGGGTGAAAAAGCTCTTCTGTCTTCATATGCTTTAGCTGAGCAGCACAGTGAACCATGGGCTGAGTCATCTCTGGACAGTACGCTAAAAGTGGAAGAGCACGAGCAGACAGAAGGTGTTTCTGAGGTAAAAATAAAACAAATCCATACACATCACAAATGCTGAATGTTTGATAATTGTTTTACATACCTTCATGCTTTAAAGGTACGATAGGTCATTTCGGACTATCGGTCAAGAGAGGAATAGCAGCAACAAACACCTTCAAACCAGAACACTGTTTATCCCTCCCCCTTCTCTGTAAATGCACTGAAGTTGAAACGCCATTGGTTCTGGCAATTAGAACCAATTTTCAACCAATGAGCTTGTATTATTGTACAGTTATACACTGTTTTGGAGTGTCGGGCCGTCAACTGTTTATTTTGAAACTCAAATTTAAGGACTATAAACACAGGCAGAGGATGAGTCAACATGTCAGTGAGCCTTTTTCAATGATAGGAAGGGATTTACAATGGTATTGTAACAATGTTTAACACAAAAATTGTACATATACTGTATGAAATTGGACCTGTGACATATGACTGCTGTGTGACTGGTTCCGTCAGGACGTGCCTGGGCGCCTGATGTTGTGCTCCTCGAGCGAGCACTCGGACATCATGACTCTGGAGCCGTCGATGGCGGCCGAGCCCAGGGCATCCTGGGAGGAGCAGCAGGAGGTGCGGGAGGAGGAGCTGGACTTGGGCAGCTCCTCCAGCAGCCAGTACACGTTCAGCGCCACGGAGATGACTCGTAAGTCTGGCCTACCCACGCTTATGTCTCCATCACTTAAAGACGTATGCCCTCCCACCCTGGGGCATGTGTGATACCAACAAGACCTGAGAAAAGTGTGACCACAAAGTGTTGTTTAAAATAAATCATACATTTGTTATATCAATATAAAATCAGTATGAAGTGCTCTGTTAATAGTTAAATTTAGAAAAAAAACCAGAAAAAAAACATTAACTCAATGTGCATGAAAATTATCATTTGAAGAAATAGGCTGAAGAGAATGAAAAGATCCAAACAAAAAGAAAGCTAGATGTTGCTTGTTTTCATTTGAAAGCAGGCTTGTTGGTGGGCCATTGGAAGCTTCCAGAAAGTCTGAGGGACTTGGGCAGTCGTCTGAAAGGGCATCTGCCTGGCAGCTGCTCGGTCTCAGGTGGTCTGCTCTGGGCAGTAGTAAACATGATAGCGTGTTTGACTTGTTCAACCTGGCCCAAGGCTGCAGGATCTCAGATAAGCTGCTGTCAGGAGTAGTTCTGTGTGCTGTTGTAAACATGTTCAGCCATGTTGAAAAAGGCCTGCTGGTTTTGCAACCCTGCTACCTGTTTGGTTTTGGACCTAACATTTTCAGCATGTTTTCTTTTTTTGGGGGGGATTTGTGTGCAGTGGAGGCTGTTGCATACTTGGTTCACCGTGCCTGAAATTGTTCTGTCTGTTGAAACTCTTGTAATGTAATGATGGTTCTTATTGTCTTGCTCTTTTACAAGGCGGTGGACTTTATTCAGAGTAACCTATCGTAACCTTTCCTCTGGCGCAACAGCAGTGTTCTACGTTGCCCAGTCAACTTTAGGCTATTGAGTCACTGCTTTGGCCAGTCTGTTTCCTAATACCAAATCTGACACTTAACGGCATCTTTTTTCAAGTTTCTTGATGTGATGCCTGACTGATTTCTTACTAGCTTTTGTTCTCAGTGAGGAGGAAACATATGTTTCATTGTTTACCGAATCATATTATAGAATCAAACTCTGCTGATTTAATTGTTTTCTTTGACTTGACTTTGAAGCTGGTTGCTGTATTCGGCTTCAGAGTTCAGAGATTATGTTGCTTGATAGCAGAGCTCAATGGAGTGTGTGTGGACTGAAAAACCCCAGCCACGTGGGCTGTTAAAAATAGCATGTCGTTTATCATAGTAACTGCTATAATGGCTCCATTTAGCACTTTATCTCGATCTGCCAGACAAAGCAAACTTGGAGCGGTCCATTTATAAATAATCACAGCATAAAGAGGATAACCTTAAAGCTGCAGTGTGTGTTTCTAACACTGAATGGTATAAATATGGACTCCATGTGTTTGTAAGTTACAGTATGACCCTGCTGTCCTGTACTTGTAGCTCATTCCCTGTTCTGGTGTGTGTGTGCGTGCATGCATGTATTGTGTGTGTATATGTGGATATGTGTATATGTGTGTGTTTGTGTGTGTGTGTGTGTGTGTGTGTGTGCGTGTGTGTGTGTGTGTGTATGTGTGTGCGTGTGTATGTGTGTGTTTATGTGTGTGTGTGTGTGTGTGTTTATGTGTGTATTTGTGTGTGTGTGTGTGTTTATGTCTGTATTTGTGTGTGTGTGTGTGCATGTCCTTTGGCGCAGCCTCTCTGCCCGTGGAGCCCTCAGGAAGAGACTCCAGCAGCAGCAGTGGGGAGGAGGAAGCGCGAGAGCCCGGCCCCGCTCTGCGGAGGCGCAGGGGGAGGAGGAGCACAGCCTCCACATGCGAGACAGAGGAGGCGCAGGGCCAGCAGGGGCCCGCCGTGCAGGAGGAGCAGCCTGAGCAGAAGGTGCAGCGCACTCTCAACAAGTGCATCTTCCTGGCTCTGGTCATTGCCGTCAGTATGGGCTTCGGTCACTTCTATGGTGAGTCTGCTAGGGACATATTTAGTCAGTGAATTCATGTTTTGCTTGTTTGTGTATAATCCAGGGGTGTCAAACTCTAGTCCTGGAGTGCTGAAGTGTGTGAGCAGGGCCCTATGCAGAATGAAAAGAATACGTTGGTCAGTGGTGAAACCCCACCTCTAGGGGGTTCAGGGGCAAGCTCCCCTGGAAGAAAATGTTGACAATTCTAACAATGAAATGCATCAATCTGACGTACTCTGAAGTGAAAATGGAAATGCTTTGATTAAAAATATATTATTGAAATCCTGAGGTCATGACCTCACACGCAGACACACATGCCAAAAAAATACTGACCCCAGTGCCCTCGATGGTAGTTCCAGGCCTGTCTGTGAGTCACTGTTGCTTCCTTTCAATCAGCTGCAAATTAAGGGATTAAGAACAAGGTGTGTGGGCCATTCAGCCAATCACAGGCTTAAATGAATCACTGATGGTGAATGTGCAGACACTGCGGCCCGACAGGACTGGAGTCTGACACCCACACAGTCGTGGGTGTAGTTAATAAACCGGGCTTGCCCGTCAAAGGTTCTGGGTTCTTTTCATACTTTGGGCACTTCTGTTGTACCTTTGAGCATGGTACTTAGCCTGAATTGCTCCAGTTAAAATATCCAGCTGTATAATTGGATGTAAAATGTCATTTGTTTTGCTGAGTGTCTGCCAACATGTATTTAAATGTGTGTACGTAGTCAGATCTGGTGTTATTATGTAATTGATTTTTTGATCATTGACAAATTGAGATGGCTATATTTGGCAGAAGATACAATATATTTATCTGTAGGCTAGTTTTGAGGTATCAGTGTGGGCCGTGGCATGTACAGTAGCATCCAGTCTTCAGAGGGCTTGACATTTAGCATTTCGGTCTATCAAGGCACTTTCCATCTTAGTAAGAAGACCAAAACCGTGTGCAATTCACCATTCAAAAGAAATGTCAAATCAATGGAACTGTCAAGTGGAAGAATAGTCCCTTCTACAAAAAATGTCAAATATGGGCAAGCCATGGTGGGGATTGGGGGTTCAGATTACTTATATTGTAAAGGCCGTGGCCATCAGCACAGCTTGTTCTGAGACTTTTTGAGGCCGTGAGTCTGCACAGCTTATGTGGTTAATGTTACGAGGGTTTGATTTTGTCTTTGTTCTGCTCTTCCTTACCAGGTGCATTTGAAGGTATGAAGCAATGCATGGATAGATAAGTCAGAAATAACTTATCTATCAAATATAATCAAATGTTCAGTAATGTCATTTGAATAAATCGTCAGGTTAGTTGAGTTTGAAGCATTTATAACGCAAGTGAATATTGTTTGAAGCTCTTGGCTGTAATTGCTTCTGTGGGTGTGGCATTAATGATGCAGCTGGTTCTGCCAGATGCCATGCAAGCTGATTTCATTGTGTGTTTCTCGACATTTTGTTAGCAGAACTGTGTAAAACTCAGTTAACAGTGGGTAACTGACAAAAACAACTGTACACTGGCTATATGAAGGATGCATTCATATCCTAGGCTGCTGATTGGGTTCATATTTAACATCCCACTTCCTGGTGGGCAAATACTGGCATCTGGTTGTTCTGGTTGTTTTAATGGGATACAATCCATCTCTTTTCAGGTGATTGGAAATAAAAATGGACTGTGCTGACATTGAAATGTTGGCAAAAATCAACAATTCTTCAGTTTTCAGTCCATTACCGTATATACTCAACGAGCACTTTATTAGGAACATTTCATTTCTTTGTTACACCTACTTATTCATGCGATTATCTAATTGCGTGGCAGCAGTGCAATACATACAATCATGTAGATACGGGTCAGGAGCTTCAGTTTATGTTCACATCAATTTTCAGAATGGGGAAAAAATGTGATCTAAGTGACTTTGACCATGGAATGATTGTTGGTGGCAGACAGGGTGGTTTGAGCATCTCAGAAACTGCTGATCTCCTGGGATTTTCACGCACTCTAGAGATTGCTGTGGGCAGAAACGCCTTGTTTATGAGAGACGTCATAGGAGAATGGCCAGCCTGTCAAAGCTGACAGGAAGGTGACAGTAATGCAAATACATTTACATTACATTATTGGCATTTGGCGATGTACAGTTGATTAGACTAAGCAGGCAACAATCCTCCCCTGGAGCAATGCAGGGTTAAGGGCCTTGCTCTTATGGTGGCTACACTGGGATTAGAACCACCGACCTTGCGTGTCCCAGTCATTTACCTTAACCACAACGCTACAGGCCGCCCAAATAACCACACATTACAACAGTGGTATGCAGAAGAGCATCTCTGAACACACAACGCATCATAACTGTAAGTGGATAGGCTACGGCAGTAGAAGTCTAAAAAATAAGTATTAAATACCTAATAAAGTGCTCACGGTCAGTGTCAGTGTATCTTTCACTCTTAAAAATTAAATCTACGAGATAAACCAGCTGATAATGAAGAGGTCTTAAGTGTGGTTGGGGTATATCATACTTGTAGTTGGATGAATAGCATTGTTTCCATTTCTCATCCTCCATGTGCGAATAGGGAATGGCTGAAGAGCATTATAAACAGCACTAGCACACCAGCAAAATGAAAGGGCACGTCTCTCAGCTCTCAAAGAACAGGAACTAAAATCTGCATGTCATGCTCCCATTTTGCCTTTCAAAGCATCCTTTGTGTTTGGTGCGTGATGTTTATTCATGCGTTAGACTTCAATTGATCGTCATTCCTGGTGACAATTTTCACGTTTGGTGTGTCCCATGAATCCATTGTGGCACTAAAGGAACAGTAAGATTTGACCATAGGCACAATTTAACCCTTCTGTAACAGTACTCTCCATCTCCCTCCATTGGCAAAAGGTTCTGCTGATTTCCTCCGTTTCTGCAGGTACAGTCCAGACCCAGGAGAGGCAGAAGCTTGTGGATAAGATGCGCGGGTTCGAGCAGTGTGGCGTGGATGTATGCCTGGAACAGTGGGAGGGAGACGTCATTGAGCAGAGCAAGGTCAGCCACTCTCCTCTTCTCTGCCCCAGCCGAGCTCACAGCAACCAGACACTCTGCTCTTATCTGCCCCATCCCAGCTCACAACAACCAGCCATTCTGCTCTTATCTGCCCCATCCCAGCTCACAACAACCAGCCACTCTGCTCTTATCTGCCCCATCCCAGCTCACAACAACCAGCTACTCTGCTCTTATCTGCCCCATCCCAGCCAAGCTCACAGCAACCAGCCAGTCTGCTCTTATCTGCCCCATCCCAGCTGAGCTCACAGCAACCAGCCACTCTGCTCTTATCTGCCCCATCCCAGCTCACAGCAACCTGCCACTCTGCTCTTATCTGCCCCCGCTGAGCTCACAGCAACCAGACACTCTGCTCTTATCTGCCCCATCCCAGCTCACAGGAACCAGCCATTCTGCTCTTATCTGCCCCATCCCAGCTCACAACAACCAGCCACTCTGCTCTTATCTGCCCCAGCCAAGCTCACAGCAACCAGCCACTCTGCTCTTATCTGCCCCATCCCAGCTGAGCTCACAGCAACCAGCCACTCTGCTCTTATCTGTCCCATCCCAGCTCACAGCAACCTGCCACTCTGCTCTTATCTGCCCCCACTGAGCTCACAGCAACCAGACACTCTGCTCCTATCTGCCCCAACCCAGCCGAGCTCACAGCAACAAGTCCAAAAGCAATCCTGCAAAATTACTCAGCTGTGCATGGCACATCCCACAGATTTTTGGATTCTACTTAACACCACCTTATTATTATTTAACACCAAAATGAGTTTTCAGTGCTATGTGCCATCATTTCAGAAGCATTTTGTATAGCATTGTCTGTGCAATGAGTGTTTTTCTGTGTTATGTGGGCATCTCACTGCGCTTCAGTAGATGGTAGATACTGGCGTAGTATCGTCACTTGCTTTGCGGTTTGTACTGTCTCCATTGGTGAACTTTGTTTCAGCTGTAACTGCCTCTAAACATTCCCTACATGCGCTCTCACATTAAGGGTGAAGCTGTTTTTTTTATTTTTTAGAAATAGATATCAATGTTCATGAAAAGTGGATTATCTTTTTTATACCAGACCTTTTCACATTAAAGAGACTCAAGAGAGATTCAGTAGCATGACACATGTTCCTGTAATGAAAGTAATCTGCCAGACAGATCAAAGCCTTCTTTGAGGACTGAAACTGTTTTACTGTCGTAGTCTCTCTCATAGTTCACATAGTTATTTTCTTTGATTTGAATGTGCTCACATCAGCAACGCCGTTTCTGCATGTCTAGGAAGTGGTTCAGCAGCTGAGAGAAGACCTAGAGGAAAAGCAGGCCACCGTGCTCTCCCTCACTCAGATTATGGATAAGATAACTAAAGAGAACCATCATCTCAGGTTGAAACAGTCTCAGCAACAGGTAACTGCCATCCACATTCTGAAAAGCGAAATGCTCACCAATACAGGCCTGAGAACACAAACACGTACCCGGTTACGACTGTGATGCTGCGACAGAATTCACCATCCGTCTTCTTGTTCGGTTCATGTCATGTTGTAACAAATGTGACAAACGTACTTTTGCTCCCCTGTGCCATTTTCATCATAAGTTACAGTAGGCACATTGAACACATTGATCTAATCTAATTTATGGTAAGTATTTTCTAAGTATGAAGATGAAAAAAGCAGAGCCAGTTTCCATTCCACATACGCTATGACGTGTAGCTTTTGTTTCCCCATTGAAACCAGGCCCAGAAAATCGAGCTCTCCGAGAGACTGAGGCAGAGCGCACAGGAGAAGACCGAGATGGAGTTCCATCACAGACACCTGGCCACGGAGAACCAGCAGCTGATGAGCTCCCTGGAGCGTGAGGAGCAGTCGCTGTCCGCCCTGCGGGAGGAGCTCCTGGGCCTCCGCGCCCAGATCCAGGACCTGGAGGGGAGGGGCGCGGGGGCCGACTCTGTCCTGTCAGAGAACCAGAAGCTGAAGCAGCACCTGGAGGAGGAGAAGCAGCGCATCCAACTGTTCCTCAGCCAGAAGGAGGCGCTGGGGGCCGAGGCCCAGGCGCTGAGGCTGGAGCTGGACCGGGAGCGGAAGGCCACGGGCCAGCTGAAGGACGAGCTGGAGCAGCTGAGCATGCGGGGCGCGGCGGAGGCCGGCCCCGAGATGGAGGAGCTGAGGGGCAGGCTGGCCGAGCTGGAGAAGAAGCTACGCTTCGAGCAGCAGCGCTCCGACCTGTGGGAGAGGCTGTACGTGGAGACCAAGGAGGTCCGGGCCAAGGGCGACCAGCAGCCCAGGGCCAAGAAGCCCAAGGAGGGCATCATCGGAAAGGTGAAGGAGACCTTTGACGCCGTCAAGAACTCCACCAAGGAGTTTGTGCACCACCACAAGGAGCAGATCAAGAAGGCCAAGGAGGCTGTGAAGGAGAACCTCAGGAAGTTCTCAGACTCTGTCAAGTCCACCTTTCACCACTTTAAGGACTCTGCCTCTCGCGTGTTTGAAAAGGCCCGCCGGCCACAAGACAGGAAGTTCCATGAGAGGAGAGAGGCTAAGACAGGACGCTACGAGCACCAGCAGGACCATTCAAGGCAGCAAAAGCAGGAGAAGGATCACAGGTCTTCTTGGAAGCCTCGGTCCCACCAACCCCTACATCAGCACCCGCGCAAATCTACGGCCGATACCTTTCAGGCGGACCATAACACCAGAAAGCCAGGGCCTACTGGCTGGAAGGGCTCTGAATCGGCACGTCACAGGAGGAGGCCTAAGGGCTGTTCTGGAATATTTGACTGCGCCAATCAAGAGTCCATGAGCCTGTTTAACAAGGCCCTCGAGCCCATCCGAGCAGACGAGTTCAACCAGCTCATCCACAGCTACCTTCAGCAGGAGGTGGACCACTTCCACCACTGGAGGGAACTGGACAGTTTCATCAACAGTTTCTTCCGCAACGGCGTGTTCATCCACGACCAGATGCTTTTCACAGACTTTGTCAGTGGCGTGGAGGACTACCTGGAAGACATGGATGAGTACCAGACCTACAACGATGATGTGTTTGAAGATCTTGATGACTATGTCTTCAAGCACTTCTTTGGAGATAGCTATTCAAAACAGTATGGGCCTAGGTGAGTTTTTTTCCCCCTGTCGGGAACCGGTCTTTTGGTAAGCGTTAATGATCCTGGAGGGCGTGAAGTACATCTTGTGCATGAGCTGAATCCATTCTTGGAAAAAAAAGGTGTTGAAAGTATGGAATGTAGCTGACATTTGGTGGTCGCTAACTGTGGAGATGGATAAAAGTTGATCTATAGTAGGATTGGGCCGGCTTTTTGTTTGCTTGCTGTTAAATCCAATTGCTTATGTTTTCTCGTTGGTGGCAAGTGTGCTATGCAAACATATTAACCAAACATATTAACCATTCAGACTTTGGGCCCAGTGTACAGGCCTGGAAGGCCTCCCCTTAGCCTCCCCAGAGCCTGCCTCCATTTGGGGACACAGGTTTAGAACAAGCATTATTTCAATAGTTTTTATTATAAGAAAAACAAAATAAGCTACAGATTGATAGGGTAAGACACCTATGACATTGATTCCCAGTTTTCTTTGTTCTGCATGGAGATGGTCCACATGGTCCATCACACACCACGTGGACTAAGATTGAACAGCAGATGCGAATCTGCTCATGAACAAAGCAAGGTGATAATTGGCACCATTGGCATCAACTTCAGCATGTGAAGATAGCTGTGGATTTAAAACCTTTTTTTTTTTCTTTTTTTTTTTTGCATGCAAACGACTGCCGTTTCAGCACAGATTATAAAGATGTGGAAGAAGCTTATGTGATAAGCGTTTGCACGATGCAAAGATGATATTTTTTTTGTTGTTGCAAAATTGCAGTAGACCCACTGCAAAGCCAGCCACAAAAAGGAAACCAGACCGACAGTCCCGGCCCCACTGTCAGCAACACAGGGCTCATCTTCGCCCACAAAAACAGAGGAAGTGGAGCAAGCCAGGACGTCCCACTGGCAGACATATGGCAGATGTCAAAATTGAGCTTGGCCCCATGCCTTTTGATCCAAAATATTAAGTGTCCTCGCAGATTCGTTTCGATGATCGCTTCATCCGAAGTGGAATTTTTTTTGCTGTAGTTAAAAAAAAAAAAGAAAAAGAAAAAAAAAAGCTCATGGCTGGCTAAATGGTTTCTTGCTTTCTTATGTTATGCTTATGAGTCTTTGCACTGCTAGATCAGTACCTCATCATGAGCGGTCATGTGGTCACAGACACACTGCTTTTCTGTACATTTCTGCAATAAGTATGTTCAGTTTCAGTTGTGGGGAGTGTTTCTGGATTACATTGTACCAAAAGCTTTATTGCAGATATTGCTAAGGTTAGATGTCATTTCCCGAGGGTTTTGTCAGCAGTATAATCCACTCTCATCTCTTGTCAAATTGGAAGGTTATACAAAAGATGTATAGTGCAGTCAGTAAGTATTTGGACTTCTGTTCTTTTGGCTCTGTAATCCAGCACCTTGGATTTGAAATGAAATGATGAATGTGAGGTTAAAGATGGATGTAAATACCCCTAAATTAAAGATGACAGTGTGCACTTTTCATTGTTTCATTTCAAATCCGATGTGCTGGAATACAGAGCTAAAAGAACAGAAATAATTCCAAATGTCCAAATAATTACAGCACGGTAATACAACTGAGAATCTCATTTACACCCAATGAATACATCTGGATATTAACAATTCCCACTGAAATGGTGATGATAATTGGGATAACAATACAGTGCAATAATTCTACAGAACAGATTTAGACCAATATCTGAATATCAATTATATTTCATGGCAGGTTACCACAGATTTCTGGCAAAGGACCAAATTATGTGTCAGATTTACTTGTGTTGTGGAATGTTTGATGTGCAAGTTGATTTTCTCTTAGATTAAAATGGTGATTTATGAACCTATATTTTCCCTACAATAAATAAGTAAATCATTTAGAATGAATGCACATACAGTTCTTGGACCACAATAGTCCTTCCAAATGCTTTGTGTGAATCTGTCTGTTTCGCTGCTATTTTAGTTTTTAAACAGATGTGCAATTGCAATATATAAAAGATAATTTGCCTAAAATTGCCTAAGAAGTGCAATGTTTGTTTATGCTGTCACCTATTTGTCCAATAACATTCCAATCAATTGTAGTTTCTCTTTCCTGCGCTGATTAAACATTTGTTTCCTTACAGTTGTGGTGATGTTCACAGTAGCTATCTAGTAATAAACAGGATAAAACAAAGTTTGGCTTTGTCATTATTTCATTATTTTGTTGGTGTTGTTCCAGTCTTCTGAATAATTCAACAAACATGTTAGGAGCACATACCTGGAATCCTCAAGAAACAAATGTTACACTGACACTGAACGACTTCTGAATGTCCAACATGTCAGCTTCTAAAGAACCATAGTTATTTAGCTGATGCTTTTATCCAAAGCGACTTACAGTTGATTAGACTAAGCAGGGGCCATTCCCCCCCTGGAGAAATGTGGGGTTATGAGCCTTGCTCAAGGGCCCAACAGCTGCGCTGATCTTATCATGGCTACACTGGGGTTTGAACCACCAATTTTCTGGGCCCTAGTCAAGCACCTTAGCCACTAGTCTACATGCTGCCCAACAAGAAGATGGGAGGTAGCTGCAAGGCTATTGATTTTCAGTCAATATTATCAAAGGCATATGTGGAGACCATGCAATCCTGAGTGAATGCTTGGGACCAATTCAAGTCCCGCAGCCCAAGACTAAAGAATTGCTGTGCGAGACATTCAATTAAACGCTTGCGCAATTTGAATGTCATCACTGCAATAAAAGGTATTCTGCTTTTACAGCACTAGATGGCGTTGTACGAAAACACTCATTTCGCAGTCTACCCGAGCCATTTTGACAAATTTTGCCTGCCATTTAAAGTCTTTTGTTCTTGGGAATATAAACATTGAACAAATTAAACACCTTTCTAAAATTATTGGCTGTTTTTATTTACGCTGTAGCGTCACAGGATTTTTACTCTTTCAAAGTGTAGCCTATTAAAAGGGCAAACTTAAACAACAACAGCATCGTTCCTTTACTTTGCTATGTAGCTATTTATAAATAAATAAAAACATTTATTTTATCGAATAAAGTCATGAGTTATTTGCACATGAGATTCCCACAAATCTACATAAAAATACAAATGGACACATGTCTCAAAGAATTCACTAATCAAACATAATAACAATGGTTTAATGTTTGCATTCGTCTTCCACATAAGAATAAACACCTGTAAGAACAGCTGGAGGACCACGAAACACGCAGCTGGGGCGGTGCTTCTGTTCTCTGAACTCCAACGGAGGTCTCAACATCCTGGGTTAGTATACCGAAGGAGGGGCTCTCCAGTAAAACGGGAAGTAATTTTGCATTGGTGAAAAATATATAATAACTTTACACGACATTAAAACTCCGAAGGCACAGTTGATTGAACTGCGCGGCGAAACAAAGTAGCAGGTAAGATCATTTTTACCTCTTACCTTTTCCACAGAAACATATTGTGCAGCGACGCACTGTATCAGAGAACAACCTTACGAGACCGGTAAGTTGGATTTTGCTAAATTCTTGCGTGCATTTATTGTTTTGGTCATGTTTGGGAAGAATTTAGGCTACTTTTTATTTCTGGATTTGATTTTGAAACTTGTTTGTGTGCTCTACGAAAATAATTTCCGCGACAAAGTGAAATCAACTATAATTGAATCTTGTTTTGAACTTCTAGAGGACTTAAGGCGATTGTTGGCTCAAGTTTGCGCGATTGCATTATTTCTATACCCGACGAATCCCGCGTTTCGAGATTACTGTATACGTGGCCTAATTTAGTTAATGAAATATCACTAACGGAGATGAATAACGATAATCGCAACACCTCTTGGCTATCGGCAACGATTACAAGTGCACCATATGGTAGGCTATGCGTCATTATAAAGTCTGGGATTTTGAAGCTATGAGGAACCTGTCATCCCATCGGTCCGAACGTTATTATTCACTTTGGCGTTGCATAAAATATAAAGCTTGGAAGCTACACGACAAAGGTGGGTGACTGTTCTTTATGGAATCCACCTGGTCCTACCTGTCCATCCAACAACGCAGAACTCCTGCCAGCAGAGGTGGAAAATCCAGGTTCAGCAAGTCCTCCCCAGTATTTTTTTCCTATCATGTGTTTGCTAAGTAGCACAATATGTGGGCTACTGTGCAAGCCTTAAGTTAAGTTTGATTAACCAGAATCTATGTACAATTATTAATACTGAGGACATGTTAATATTTATCGAGAATCACTTAAATATAATGATTTTCTAGCCCCTAAACCATTTTGCAATATGCAATATTGATTTGATCCAAAAAAGGGAAAAAGAACAGGAGAACAAGCACAATTTATATTTGAGCTTAAGCATTAAATATGACTTTACTGGGAATAGTGGTTACTGATTGTAGTGCAGATGAGACGTTTTATTATTGTTGCAATGGTTCCACAATGTTTTGGCAGCAGATGTATTTGTGTGTGCCCAGCATGAAATATTGTAGACCAGTCTGAGTTTAAAAATAAGGAAGAGGCTTTCAAAAGATTTTATCAGATTTGCAGGGTTCCTTAAGTAGTAGCACAGGCCATTTTAAGATGAGTGGTTCTGACCTCATGTGAACTGCTGTCAGTCTTGCTCAGTCTTGCTTTTTCATGTGTGATCTTGGATCATATACATTCACAGTTAATCACAGTAAGATAAAATATAAATAATTGATTAAAAAAATTAATAGATGTATAAAACAGAATAGACTAAATAAATAATGGAGTAAGAATGCTATTTTTGTTTCAAGCAAACACAGAATGTATACAGTATAATCTTGGATTGTGTGCTGTTTGCACATGTATCAGTTAAACCAACTCAATTAGAGATAATTTAACTGCTTTAACAGGTTCAACACTTTCTTAACGCAATTATCAAACAACATTAGAAACTGTAATGAATAACTTTTTTAACGTTCATGACCCAGCCATACTCTTTGTTTCAAAAAGTGTCCTTCCCTGAATGTCAGCAGTGTGGAGTTGGCATTTTGGGGGACATATTTTACAGGAAATTTTGCTTTGTGAAATATCTGTGGTCACATGAGGAACAGCTGATGGGTATTACAGGACCAAACTGTGCTTGTTGGAGAAAATCCTGCTTTTTCACAGACAAGTCTGTTTTGCTGCTTGCAATTCCTTCAGAGAGGACTCTGTAAATCAATTCAATTTCCCCCCTGATTTTTTAAATGCAAGTTATTGTTCTTTTGCGAATTACTTTTTTTTTTACTCCAGATACTTATTCATTTAATGGGAACTTTTTTTGTTTTACCTTTTGACTTCAAACATAATTCAGTATTTACTGTTTACATGTGTCATATTTGCTACTGCTTGTAACATAGCTGGTTTCTTATCTGACATTAGCATTTTTGATTGTGTGTGTCACTACCACCGAGTAAGACTGTTTCAAATTATTCAAATATGAATCTATGCTGAACTTCTGATCTCATAAAGTGCACACTTGGATACCAAATATAAAGAAATACATTTCCATGTCATCCTCAGAACTGTTCCCATAAATCTTGTTTAGCATACATGAAATGGTTCACAGTGTCGCCCATCCATATTGTTCTAGAAATGCTTCATTGGCCTGATATCAGCTTTGAAAATACTAAAAAAGAGAACATTGGAATTGTATGTTCGTACAGTTTCCTGTGTCCATCCGATGTTTACAACTACTGTAACTACTGTAACATCCCAAATGAATGTAATTCAGTAGTATGTGAGACAGCTGGTCACAAGTGAAGCTAGGCAGTTTAAAGTTTGTACAGACATCTCCTATTAATGAACATACAGTATTAATTAATCAAATATGCTTGGTGTTTTGAAGCCACGTGACAGCTAGATGAAAAAAGCATAATCAGTAGGTCAATACAGTCCATGTTTGAGTAATCCATAAATGTATCTTGGGTCAAGCTATATACTGTATATGTGGAGCCTGAGCAGCCCCACCCTATCACAGAGCAGTAGGGCTTGTTTACGTTCCTTCCATTTCCATATCCGCCTTCTCCTTCACAGAGCTCTCCTTTAGAGTTGGATCACTGCCCAGGCTGGGTACTTCAATTTCGCCTTTGCAACAATGTGCAGGAAGAAGTTCTGTCTTTCTGGCTTGCCTGCCACCTTGCCTACTGCAACTTTGCCTAGCTTAAAATAATGGGACAGAGACAGCTTTAGTATTGGGATAATGTATTAATTTATTAGGGTGGTAATGAAATGACAAAGCACATAATTTGAGTGGGAAGAGAGATTAGAGTTTGATTGTTGTAAGTCCATTTTACCCTTCTGATTTTGCCCAGGTAACAATCTTTTACTAAAGGGGGTGTTAGATTTGGCATTATCTTGAGAAGGTGGAGCTGCTTCCTCCAGATTCATTTTAACAATCATCTCTAAGAACTGTACAAAGATATTTAAATTATTGTTGCATATGAAGAATGAGTGTATCATCCAAAAACTGTGTAAACTGTGTGACTTCATCTTTCCAAAAGATATGATGGTGGATCATATTGGAAATGGAAGACTCTGCATTAACTTCCATTACTCAACTTCCATTTACCAAATATAGTTATTTTCAGCTATTATTTTAAATATTATTTCTTGGTTAAAACAAAGGGATCAAAACGAAGGAAGGGGACTTTTTCTGTAGGAAAGAATGAGGAAAGAGAGACCAACAGATGATTCTCTTTTTTTGAAACAGCTATGGGAGATTTAATCATTTTCAAGTAAAATATTAGCAGACCAAGATGGCGTGAAATGCCAACACCCCTCCACCATCTTATGGCCAGTTACGTGAGCTGGTGATCAGATTCCATGCAGTGAGCTCTGAGCAGTGTGAGCTTTCTGGGAGGAGTGGACATTCCTGTGACTGATCCAGTGCCCTTTAGTGCCAGTCCTGGGAAGCCCTCAATGTTTCCTTTCCCCTTTCAGGCTCCATGCTCAGTATGATGGCTGATTGGTTTTCAGGGGTTAACTTTAACAGTTAACCTTTGAAAAATGTCTGATGCTGGTTTCGGTGTGCTTGGAGAAAAACGAAATTAGACATGCGGCTAAGATTAGCTATTTATGTATTCTCTGAAACCAAATTTTGGTTTTGTCTGAAGTTGAAGAATGTGTAATTTCCTTTAGAAATACTGTGATGCAGTATCTGCTTTCTATATCTTTTTGTGATGCAGCAGAATTTCTTTGCTTATGAAGACACTGATGCTTTGCAGATAATAATAATTAGACTAAAGTCATATAACATATCGAGCTGTGGTCTGTTCCTCACTTGCAACACATGTGGGTGGAAGATTATTGCAAAACTTTGAGGAAGGGAGGAGGACCAACACATTAATATTGCACACTTTCAGTTCATGGAAAGTGAATTAAAAAGTGATTTAAATGTTTTTATTTTACTCTCACAGATAATCAGGAGTGACTTGTGGCCATAGGCAGCCTGCCCTGGGTCTCAGCAGTCAGTGAATTTCCCTTAGTATTGAGTAAGCATACAGCTTCCAAACCACACTCCATGTCATTTGCTGTGGAAGGAGTCATTTTCTGTGTTCTGCAGTGGTAGTCTAAGCTCCTGCTCCTCAGTGCAAGCATGCAGACTTGTTTTAGCGGTTCAGTTATTGCTCAGAACAAACATCAGAATGGGGAAGAAATGTGATCTAAATTACTTTGACCGTGTAATACTTCAAATTAGATTGAGTATCTCAGAAACTGCTGATCTCCTGGGATTTAAATGCACAACATTCTCTAGAGTTTCTCTACAGAGACAGGTGCCAAAAAACAAAAATAGCATCCAGTGAGAGTTAGTTATCTGGACAGAAACGCCTTGTTAATGAGAGGTTAGAGGAGAATGGCCTGAAGCTGGTTCAAGCTGATGGGAAGGCGACAGTAATTTAAATAAATGTCACAACAGTGGTATGCAGAAGGGCATCTCTGAACACGCAACACATTAAACCTTGAGGTGGATAAGCTATTACAGCAGAAGAACAATAAGTCTAGTAAGTAGCAATACAGTGATCTCAGTGTATTTACTGGGTGTATATTTATTGGGCAGTTTTGGAGACAGAGACAAAACAACAGCTTGCATTCATCAAAAGCACAATCCTATCAAAACAGGATTTAGTTACTTAAGTAAAGTCTCCCCCAGAACTTCTCCACTGTTGTGGTGGTGTTGTTTCATCATTTGTTTCCCACCTACATGCAGTGCTACTGAATGAGCTCCTCTCTGGGCAGTCCTGATCAGCAGTGTGAGCTCTGTAGGACTGAGAGCAGCAGTGTGAGCTCTGTGTGACTGAGAGCAGCAGTGTGAGCTCTGTGTGACTGAGAGCAGCAGTGTGAGCTCTGTGTGACTGAGAGCAGCAGTGTGAGCTCTGTGTGACTGAGAGCAGCAGTGTGAGCTCTGTGTGACTGAGAGCAGCAGTGTGAGCTCTGTGACTGAGAGCAGCAGTGTGAGCTCTGTGTGACTGAGAGCAGCAGTGTGAGCTCTGTGTGACCGAGAGCAGCAGTGTGAGGTCTGTGTGACCGAGAGTGGAAGACCGGCGTTGTGTTCCCAGTAGCGTGGGTTTCTCTATTCTATGTGTAGCTCTGCATAAACACTGTGTGGTTCTTCTGCTGTCTTTTATGCAAAGGCTTTGGTTAATGCTGACCAGCTACGAGCCTGTGTGATCGGAGCCAGCCATGTTTCCTTTCTGAGGCTGAGATAACAGCAGGCTTCCGATTCGACCACACAGAGAAACGCAGGAGCACTTCTCTCTTTAATATACTCGGCCCCTGACAGCACACCAGCTGCCCTTTTTATTTAAGAGTTTGAGTGGTGAAAACAAAGAGGAGATGCAATTGCAGCCCCAGGCTTGCTGTTTTGGCCTCCCATTTGGCTGCAGACTTCACTTTGGCCATGCAACACACCAGACGTGTACAAGATAAGGATCTGCAGAATTCATTCTGATTTTGCACTTTAGACCCCTCACCCACACTTAGTCCATATGAAGAAAACTGTATTTTTGGGGACAGACAGCAGGCAGAAAGCTGAAATGGGTCTCTGTTGAGCGCGATGTGTGATGTGCCAAATAGGAAGGCCTAGCGCCTCTCTCTGTGGAAGGCCAGCAGTGCTGTGTAGGGATTGGGGTGTTGGTGCTGCTGTTTATCACAGAACTTGGTTCTCCTCCAGAAAATAATCTCCTTATGCTCGGGGTCGGGACTTAAGTGCTGGTGAAAGTGAAGGAATGTTGCACATGGTGTGGTCATGTGATGGCCTCCATGCTTCGCTGTGGGAACCCAAGCCAGTTTCCATGAATGCCATTTGATAAATATCCATGTTTTATTTGTTTGGCTGAACTGAGCTCTCCCTACTGAAACCATTTAAACATACACAGACCTGCATGCACACGCATACACACACACACACACCCTCAGAGTTCACTTACACTGCATTGCGTCATTTGTTTGCTTGGTAGGCTAATATGCTAGTGCAGGGGGATTCACACTTGGGGTATACATTGTCAATTCATTAAGGAGGTAAGAGAGCAATATAGTTCAACATGCAATATAGTTTATGAAACATGCAAGCGATAACAACACTGATGGTACCAAACAAATCTTCTCTGCCAGTGTTGACAATGCTTTCATCCATAATATTTAAATGCTTTGCAGGATTAGCGAAATAGATTTCCCGGTTTATTTACCCACACACTCCTCACAGAACTGTTAGTTAGTTTTCTGTCTAAAAGGATCGTTAATTTGAGAGGGTTATTCCAGATTATGAAATGGAAAACCTTACTCGGTGAAAACAGGAAGTGCCTGCCATAGGTTCAGGTCTAAGCCCAAGTTCTTTAGTTGTGGTGAGTTAAAATGAGGTAGGGTTATGACTATGTCCCTCCCCCACTTTTCTCATGATGGGGACAACTCTGGGCCGTTAAGATCTTGTTGAAATCGACTGAATTTTTTTCCCCCCAGCTCTTTCAAACACACACGCATGCACACTCATTGAGCATTCTGCTTGTGATTCGACACACAAGCGACTGTGGCTTTTCTGAATTAACTGGAAGTTCCGCAATGAATAATTGTGTGTGGTGGGTCTTACCTGATGGGGAAATCTAACTCATTGCAGTAACTGGAAATATTCAGTTTGCTGGTAAAACAGTTATGAAAGAGTGTATGCGGCACACATTGTGGTTTGTTCTTTTTGCCCTTCTCCGATGTCCCGTACCCTATCCCTTCATTAGTGCGGCTGTGATCAGGTTAAAACAGTTATGCTACTTTCCTGTGTTGTACCGAGCTTCTCTTTACCCATCTCTCCATAGCTGGTCTTTTATGGATGCAGTATTGTTTGTGCTTGGCTTGCAGGTCAGAAATAGTCGCTCAATATGTCTGATGGGGACTATGATTACCTCATCAAGTTCCTTGCCCTCGGCGACTCTGGAGTGGGAAAGACCAGTTTTCTCTACCAGTATACGGACAGCAAGTTCAACTCCAAGTTCATCACGACAGTGGGCATCGATTTCAGAGAAAAAAGACTGGTGAGTTGATCCAAGTGGAAGCTCCTTGTTACCCACAATGTTTTTGGTCAGATCAAAAGGACAGCGGAGTTGTCCTCTGACACAAACTGGAGACCCACCATGTCCTGGTCTCCCTCCCATCCCCACCCCCTACTCTCCTACCATTTTGTACTGATTTTGGTGTTTTATATGGTTTTATGGTTCCCTTCTTAGGGCTTATTATGGCTATAGTCGATATGTATTTGTATATTGGTTCTTGATTAGCGTGGATATTTCTAGTGATTTCATGCTGTTTCATCAATAATTTCTGGTCTAGGAATGTGGTTAGAAAGGTCTGGCACTATTGCTCAAATTAATCAGGTGAATGTATGAAGGTTCCTCCTACATTGTGAGTCACTCTGGATATTGTATGTGATGATGTATAAAATCTGAAAAATGCTCATTATTTTATGATAATAAACTACTGTATCAGTGAGACTCAACTTTCTCCATAGGTGGGCTCCTTATGTTATTATTGAACTCTTGCGTATTATTCATGACCACAGTATCATGAAAGAGCAGAATAAGTGCCCTGGTTGGGGATTTATCTCTCTGCTCAGCCTCCTGCAGTATAATTCTGCTGCTCATGGCAGAACTGAGTTAATTTCAGTATTCTCCAGGTGCTAACCATAATGTCCACTCAAAATGCGCTGAGGTCAGAAAGGAAATGGCAGTCAGAGTTAAAATCACCCCTCATTCCATTCCATTCTCTTATGCTGATAGGAATCTGAGTGTGTGGGACTAAATATGGAAACTAGTTTAAAGAATAAAGCAGACAACGGTGAATATACATCAGTTTCAATGTGCAAAAAACATATTTTGTTTAATACCAGATAACTTTGCTTTTAAATGCTCAAATTCTAGAAAGGGAGTTTAAATTGTGCTGTCGTGTTTTAATATTTATACCAGGATCAGGGTCAGTTCCATCTCAATTTCGTTAGCTCAAGAAGCATATTGAAATTCTCCCGGCTGAAATTTTTCCATTGAACATTATAGGCAAGACATTCCTTATTTATACATGCAAATGGTGTATAAACGGTGTGGGATTCACCCCTGAGCTCCCAGTAGTCAGGGTACCCTGCAGCTAGGTAAGGGTGGAAAAGCTCAGATATGATCTGCAGGCTGGGCTCCACGGGTGAAATATTAACAGACATCTCAGTGCTTCTGGTGTCCGTGGATTTCGTGGGACTCCTTGTGCATGACTAATACATTGTTGAGTTTAGATCACTCCTAAAAGATAAACACTGAAGTCCACATAACTGAATGGAGGCGTTGTTTATGGCTGTTTGGTCACCCATGCCATCGTGGCACATGGTGGAATCCTGCAGTAAAACTGGTCAAGACGTTTTAACCTTTGTCTAAAGAGGAACAGACAAATCTGAGAGAATCTCAGTCAACACACCAGCTGTATCTGCCTTGCCTCTATCAGTCGGTATGTCTTTAAGGTTGTCCCTCCTGTGCTTTGCAGATGTACAAATCCAATGGTCCGGAGGGAACCTTGGGTCGAGGACAGAGGATTCACCTTCAGCTGTGGGACACAGCGGGACAGGAGAGGTGAGGAACACAGGACATATATCAACATTCACCCTTATATACTGCGATGAGAAACCAATTCTGATCGTTCAGATTTTTTTTGGTTTATTAACTGAAAATCTGAACTGTATTTCTTCTCTTTTCAACATCTTTTTTGGAGCCTAAGCAGGATATTTTGTTTCTGCGATTTCAGGTTTCGCAGTTTGACGACAGCTTTTTTCCGAGACGCCATGGGTTTCCTCCTCCTGTTCGATCTCACTAACGAACAGAGCTTCCTCAATGTCCGAAACTGGATGAGTGAGTCCCTGTTCCCCCGCTTTATCTGCCTCCTTCCAGCTGTGCTCGCAACATTTCTTGTCCAAATGACGGAAAATGAAGTCCACTTACAGAATATAATGTGAGTCAAATATTGAAACTTTCTGATTTTTGATGACTTTTCCCTCCTGGTGGTCTCCTGCAGGCCAGTTACAGATGCATGCCTATTGTGAGAATCCAGACATAGTGCTCTGTGGGAACAAGTTTGACCTGGACGACCAGAGGGCGGTGAGGGAGGAGGAGGCCCGGGGCCTGGCGGAGAAGTACGGGTATGTACAGAGCTCCACTGATCCTGGATCAGTGCACACACCCTCTTATTGCCGCCATTTTGTGCTGATCCGAGATCGCCACTTACGGGCCCGTGCTCAGCTTGAGGTGTGTTTGCTCAGGGAGGAGGCAGGCAAACTTCACTCCTGTAAAGTGTGCTCACCTGTCATCTCAAGAAAAGCAAATATGTTTTAATCCATGTAGTGTGTCCTGCTGCTGAACATTAGTCACTGACTGTGTAAATATTATAGGGCTTGATTGTGTTACCACAATTAAGACCGAAACCATTGGTTACAATGGTGCGATTAACATTTGGGACAAAGATAGTTTTTCTTGATATAAAGACATAGTTGACTCATCACAAACACCTGTGAAGCCATTTTTCCCAAATGTTACGGTATACCAAAGTAGGGGTACTGTACTGTATAAAAGGTTTTGTAATTGCTACATCACCAAAATGTAACAAAGTATGCTTTAATAAAACCTGAGAGTATGCACTTTAACCACATGTTTGATTACAAACCAACAATTTGGAGTACAGATCCAAACATTATGGAACTCACTGTATATTGCAAATGAATTCCAACATTTTCTAAATGTACAGATTTTTTTATTTAAATGACACTTACTTGCATCCATTCAGTTTGACCATTTTGCAAGATTGTTGTTAAATCTATAATCTGTAATAATAAGTTTAATAAAAAACACTGATCATAAAAATAACTAAAATCATTGATCATGACATAGGAACATGGGTCCATAAATCATCCCAGGTGTTTCACATTTTTTGTCAAATTTGATATAGGTCGTTATCTTGCTGAAGTCTCTTGATACAGAAGACTTTTTATGAACTTGTTGTATGCTGAAAGGACCACTTGTATTGAGGGGTCCTGTCTTGGAGTGACTCATCTTTCAGATCTAGCTACATGTTCAGAAACGCGAGCCAAACCCAAGGTTCCACCTCTCAACGACCTACATTGTAGATAATGGACTGTATTACTAAAACAAATGAAGCATTTACTGAATGCACTTGAATCTGTGGGTGTGGTACACGTGTGACTACTCCTTTCTCCTTTGTATGAGTATTGTGGAATATTTAGAAACCTAATTACATTATGATTCTGTTGTAGATTATCCTCAATTCAGAAGTCCAAGTCAAAAGTACAGCATTAGATTGACCAAAATAGTTACTCCACTGAGTAGCTTATTACCTCTCAGATATCGTATTGCAGATATCAGAATTTCTCAGATTGTAATATTGTAGTGAACAGCTTGTGTAATGAAGGCAAAGGTATTAATGCTCTATTTTTATTAACCCGAATATAAATTCAGCAAGATTCTTTGATCAAAATCAAAGTGATTACTGTTAGCAGCACATTCATTGAGATTTTGATCTGGTAGTTCCCTCTTTTAAGAAGCATTTCCCAGGGTAAAATTATCCTTCTGAAAAAATGAAAGGTCTTATTGTCTTAGCCGGTGGATTTGAAAGGGTAAACATACAATATCTGTATATCTGTGTTGGGTATAATTTATAGAAATAGTGTCCAGCAGATTGGTGGGTGCATGTTGTGAGTTACTGTAACATCCTACAGTAACACTGAGACATTCTTCAGCAAACAACTAAGACAAACATCCCCCTTTTACAAGAGGAAATAAAACGTTATTTATGTGACCAGTTCATTTCAAATCGTGAGGTTGGTCTCTTCCCTTGCAGAGTCCCGTACTTCGAGACAAGTGCAGCGGATGGCCATAACGTAAGCGAGGCGGTGGAGGTCCTACTGGACCTCATCATGAAGAGGATGGAGCGATGCGTGGACAAGTCCTGGATGCCAGACAGCACGCTGCGGTCCAACGGGCACAACGGCAATGAGAAAATGGCTGAGGAGGCCAGCCCACAGAAGAGCAAGTGCGGTTGTTAACGTGGAAGCCACCAAACTGCTTTTTTTTACAACAAGTTCCACCTGTTGCCTCACCCTTAAAATGTTCCACAAACTGTTTACCAAATGTGGTACTGTGTGATTTGTATCCAGCCGGAGCAGTTTTTTTGTTTTGCAATGAACATATTTTCACTTTTACACTGCTGCCTGACAACTGACTGCTACCGCAGTTTATATCAATGCTTCAGGAAAAGCTTTTTGTGAAATAATGTGGGTGAACTGTATTTGTAATTTTACTTTTAGTAATTATGTTTAATGGTATTTATAATCCAGGTACGGAGCTGGATGAAGTGCCTTTATCAACAACAATCCGTTAAGAAAAACATCACCAAATGCGCAGAGTAGAAAACTTTAGAAATGTGTTACTGTCCTCTGAATTTCAAAAAAGCTGAAGTCGGTGCCATCGTAGTGTTGTGTTCATTGTGCACACTTTAACCATTTCGGTAGGAAACTGCATCTGTCCTCATCTTGCAATACATGGTTTATTGCTGTTTTCAAGTGGCTTGACACACACTTTATTTGATGAAGAACTGCCAACTTCTTAATAATAACACGTGAGACATAGTGCCAAATAATTCAGCAGTGATTATCTGTCATCTTGGCCTCATTTTTCAGATTGTATTATATTTAGGGTGTATATGTCATTGGTGTCTTTTCCGAGGTTATTATAACCTAGGGCTCTTATATGTGGTAATATCCATGTGTTTCATGGGGTGAGAATTTGTTTTTTGTGTTTGTTTCCAATGTATATTTGTGTCTTGTTCTATAATTAATCCCAGTACTATGTCTATAGATTGGAAAGCTGTGGACATGATCTTACTATTACTGTCACGTGTACTGGTTTGTTTCCAACACTGCATTAATGCCAAAACACTCTCTTGATGTCAAATATATTAACTATGGTCTTGTTTGTTTTTCATGCATATTGTGTTGCACACTTTAAAGTGAGTTCATTTTCTTCTGAACTACAGCTTGAATACATAAAATATCAAAGTCCAACCTTCTGGTCTCTTAGAAAAATATTATGTTTATTATATACAATGGTCATTGGTCGAAGATCTGATATTTAGTCAGAACAGAAAATAGCTTAATTATAAAAGCTTAATTATAAAAGGCATAGTAAGAGATAAGACATCACCAGTGTATTCATATGTTTGCAGCCACAATAACTGATTACTTACCATGGCACTGTGCCACCACTAATTGCAATTATCAAGTTATGATAATGAGCAGACTTATTCCAGAGAGCAGTCTTTCATCTCTCCAAATCTGACCATAGTTTTAAAGATTGTTTTACAAATGTATTTTGTGTAGTGCAGTAAGCCAAGTTACAGGTTGATGAAAACTGTTGAGTTTGCTTTTTAAGATAGAAGTTTCGAATCATCTTTGTCACAGTTTCAACACTAGGTGAGGGAATGTGTTATATGCACATGTGGACACTTTTAAAGGATTGTGAGATAGTGAGTAATAGGGTAGGGCTAATAGTGAGTAATAGGGCTTTTAGGTTTCCTTTCCCCTCACTTTTATTCAATCATATTTATTTGAACCCCCCACCCCCACCCCACCCCACCCCCTTGGTGTTAAGAATGTAAAAAATATATTTGTGTACATTATGAAACTATTGCCTTTCACATTCTAAGGATATTCTATAAGTGCCATATGTTACTATACTCCACAAAGACTTAAATGTAAAAACTTGTGCTGTGCTTCTACAGAAGAAGTGGAGTTGAATGTCAAGAGATTGCATCTAATCATTGTGTCACAATTATATTTTTGCAATAAACACTTGTCACTGAACATATTTTTGTTGTGAATTATATATGATTATATTCATTCATTCATTATCCTAATCCGCTTATCCTGAACAGGGTCGCAGGGGGGCTGGAGCCTATCCCAGCATACATTGGGCGAAAGGCAGGAATACACCCTGGACAGGTTGCCAGTCCATCACAGGGCACACACACCATTCACTCACACTCATACCTATGAGCCATTTAGACTCTCCAATCAGCCTAACCTGCATGTCTTTGGACTGTGGGAGGAAACCCACGCAAACACGGGGAGAACATGCAAACTCCACACAGAGAGGCACCGGCTGACGGGGATTCGAACCCAGGACCTCCTTGCTGTGAGGCGGCAGTGCTACCCACTGCACCATCCGTGCCGCCCTATATGATTATATAACAAAAGTAAATAAGCTCTTGTGGCTTGAACCCAAACATTTAGGGTGTGAGCTTGGCTGACACTAACCAGTGAGTGCAACATCACTGAAAATTGTAGATAATTACAAAGATGTGTTATGGATGAATGGATGGTTGCTTTTGAATTCAACAGGCAGGTGAAAGATTTACCTGTTTTGTACATATTATTCACACATTGTTGATAAAGATTATGCTTCCTTAGAATGTAAGTTCAAAAAGAACACAACCTATATTTTCACTTTCCAAATAAGCAGTCACTTACACTTATTGATTACTGAATAAGTTACGATATATAGTGAATATAAATGGTCTTGTGAATAATTGTATTCCTTGAAATGATTAATAAATATGATCAAATATTGCAAGTATTACAAATGTCCACCGGGGGGCAGCAAGGGCAGCTCTAACCTCTAACTCAAGCTACTCTGCTCCATTAAAATGGAAATCCTTCTTTATCGAAATGAGATATTGCTGCCAAATCCAATTAATACATTATTTTCACTGTTGGAAAAAAAGCTTTCAATAGTTTTAACTGTGCCTAATAAATGTAGAACTCTGGAGAAATTTTACATTTACCGGAACTTCCTGAGTCAATTGGGTAACGTTAACTAAATTCGCTCCATCATTTTTGTTTTTGTTTTATAAGATTTGTTTATTTTAATTTTTTATTTTATTTTTTTATTTTAATAACCTTACTACGGGTTTATTTGTAATATATATATTTAAGAATTTAAATAAACTGTAATCTCCCTAGTAATGTTTATGCATCTTTTCCCCGGAAGCTCGATGTCGCTACTTCCTTTTTACAAAACGTGCGTTTGTGAGCGAGAGGGCGAAGCTCCAGTAGCACGTAAATAGTGCCTCAAAATATAAAAAATGCGAATTGAGAAGTGTTATTTCTGCTCCGGACCGGTATACCCCGGACATGGGATGATGTTTGTACGGAACGACTGTAAGGTAGGGGTCCTTTTTCATGTCGATATCAAATATGGTAAATCTTAATGCAACGCGGTAGTAGCTAGCTCATAGCTTAGACAGCTAGCTTTAGGCCTCTTCAGCAGCCATGTTGTGAACGATTACATTTGTTTATACGTCCGTCTTTCATACATTGCGTTGGAAACGCTTTCCAGAAAATATAAAAACAAAATGCAATTTAAATCTATGTCACTTAAGTTTGAACACGCAAGACTGTAATTTCTCCAGTTTAGCACATTCTTATTAAGTGTCAATATAACCTAACTGGGATTGGGATGAATATTATTTATATACTTGGCCACGTGTTACAGAAGTTCAGTGGACAGTAAACTAGCATGTTTAACCAAATAACGTTACAACTCTAGCTAACTACTGTACTCCACTCCGATATTTAACATTACAAGTAGTCCAAAGTAGCCTATATTGTGTAAATTACTAGCTAGCTAGCTTCCTACTGAACTGGAAAGCTACACAGATGGCTAACGTTAGCTGTATGGGTCAGCCAGCCTGTTCCCACAGTTCATGTTAAACCTGTGTAGTCACCGCAAACGTGGTCATGTTAGGTTGTTCTAAACCAGCGTCACCCGTGCTCTTTTTAAAGGTATTTCGGTTCTGCAAATCAAAATGTCACAAAAACTTCAAGAAGAAGCGTAACCCAAGGAAGACCAGGTGGACCAAGGCTTTCAGAAAGGCCGCCGGCAAGGAGCTGACAGTAGTGAGTAACTAGCCAGTCATTTAATCCCAAAACACTCGTGATGCTCCGGTTCTGATGGTTTTGAAAAAACTGTTTTCTTCCCCCGCAGGATAACGCGCTTGAGTTTGAGAAACGCAGAAATATTCCAGTTAAATACCAGAGGCAGTTATGGAACAAGACGGGTAAGTTAATCAGTGGAGCATGTTTATCATGTCAAAATGAGGTTGTTGCTGTTTCTGTTGGTTGTTTCCCCTCATGCCTGTTACTTTGGACCTCTGGAATTTCATTCAATTGTACGGTCTTTCACTTAATGTTACGTTTATACATGATTTTACACCATGATGCGACGCATGCGAAAAGTGCGTGTTGTAGTCATAGTCATAGAAGATGATTTAAAATCCGAAAAGTATCTAGCTTGACGCGATGGATTGCAATCAATGTAAGGTGCATTCTGTAAAGTATGTTTTGTATTCACCTTGGTCCACTTCAGTGGAAGCGATGAGGAAGGTGCAGGAAATCAAACAGAAGCGGCAGGCGCGGTTTATCCTGAACAGGTGAGCATTCGCCGCGTCCAGCTGGACATACTGATTGTAGCAAATGTATGGCTAGAGCAAAAGTGATGTCTCGTCTGCTGTTTTGGTTAATTACGTCAAACTAATTCTGCATGCATAGTGTTGGTGCCTTTTAATATATAAGTGAAATGGAAGGCTGCACATTTACAACCATCAATATAAATTAAATGTAAATAAGTTGTCCAAGAGCACTCTAAATACTCAGTTCTGAGTCTGCTGATTTTGCTTCAGCTTTTAAAAGCTGTTGAAGTATCCTTGATTGCGGAAGGACATTGGCTAATTTTCATGTTTGTTGTATGATGTAATGACATACTAGTGTATCTAATGTAGTGGATCCAAAACCATCTTCAGTTCTCCATCTGGAATAAGCCCTTATTTGGGATATTTAATCAGAATATGCTGTTTACCTGCCCCATATCTTATTTGGGATATTGTCTTATATGAGTGAGTATGCATGTAAAATGAGTGTGCATGTAAACGTGCCTAGTGAGAAAATGGACCCTCAGTCAGGGAAGGTGACGGGCACAGGACGTATCTGCAGTTTCTCATACTTCAGTATTTTCTCCCTGGGAAAATGTTCATGGAAAGTTGTTCAGGGCTCTACAGAGCTACCATTTTGTGAGCATTTGCTCCTGCAAATTGGATGTGTGCTAATTGGGGTAATAATCTAGGAAGGCATCTACTAATTGGGATTTATTGCTGTGCTCCTAAATTGTTCAACTTAGGAGCACATCTGCTCCTTGGAAATGTTGGTGTAGAGCCTGCCTGTAGAGTCTTATGGCTGGACAGTATTGTTTACATTGAGCGTTTTGATTGTGTCCAGTTTCTGTTTGTTGGGACACCCTGTGAAGGGCCGTCTATAGCATTGAAACTATTACTTGCACACCCAAATAACAAAAGAAAAAATATTTAAAGCGAGGATATTTGGCCAGCATCCTACACCTGTAGTTACACTTTTTCCTCTGTGGATGGCGTTTCTGGTAGTATGGCCTGTAGCTGTGCTCCAGCTTGCGGAGCAAAGTCGCAGTGTCCTTCGTTAAAAGTCTTTTAAATGGGGGAAACAGATGGGGCAGGGTCGTCCTACATGCATGTTGCCCCATATTTATCATGTGGGGAGGGGAACGTGTTAGTCATGCACATGTCTGGCCTTGATTCTGATACACTGCTCTGCCTCCCGCTCTCAAAGACTGAAGAAGGGCAAAGTTCTGGAGAAGGAGGAGGCCATCAGCGAAGTGAAGAAGAACATTCACCTCATCAAAGCTCCACACGCAGGTGAGTCGCCATTGTTGTCGACCAGAATCTTTTTCCATTACATTACACCATGTAATTTGCCTGACACTTTCATCCAAAGCGATTTACTAGAGTAAGTAGGAGACAATCCTCCCCTGGAGCAATGCAGGGTTAATGCAGGGTTATGGGCCCAACGGCTGTGCGGATATTATTGTGACTACACCGGGGATCGAACCACAGACTTTGCGGGTCCCAGTCATGTACCTTAACCACTACGCTACAGGCCGCCTTTTCCCTGTCCTCCGTTTGATTGTGTACTACTGCGTCTACTGCTTAATGGCCATCTCTGTTGTCCCTTCTGCATGGTAAAGTATAGATGGCAGTTAAGTCATTTGTGTAGATTTTGGCTGTTGGTGACGCATGCCATTTAGAATGTTTTTAGCTGTTTGTGCTTGTGTGTGTAATTCCTGCTTGTATGCGTTATGTCCTGTTGATATAGCCTAGATAGGTTATTGCCTGTGGGGCTCTAGTTCAACTGAACAGCAAATATTAGCTTTTCGGCTATTTGGACGCAATAACGCTTGGTTTCGGTGACGGAATTACCAAATTTGTGTGTTCGGTGTTTTCGAGCATGACAGCGCATAGAATGTTTTTCTAACAAACAACTTAATGCCCCTATAAAATTGACCAAGTCTACTATTGGGACATATGGCACTGTTGGAATGGGTTCACTGCACAGAGAGGCTTATATATATATATATGCTGTATGGACTTTCTACATTGCGCATGTTTTCTTTGCCTTATTGCGGTCTTTCAAAAATCCCATCCTATAATTGTGGTTTGTGAAGGTTAAGCAAGCCCTGATACCCATGGTACAACAGTAACAGTACATGCATAATGTAGGGGATGGAGCATTTATATAGTGATGTTACTGGCGAGGAAAAATATTCTGTTTGCTTGTTTTATGTTAGAGGATTGTTTGAAGGTTAATACACGCCCAGGGTAGCTTTTCATTGGTCTACCAAATGGAGAATGAAGTCACTGTTGCCATTTCACTGTATACCAGCAGGTGGGGCCGTGTAGCTTATTTTCCTTGGGGTGTGGTCATGGGTTAGAAAAGGCTTGAATGCAGAAGCACCTGTGTAAGATGAGCCTTTTACCAATAACCCTGGATGCTGTCTGTACGCAGGGCAAGCCAGGAAACTGGAAGAGAAGATGGTGGAAAAGCTACGAGAAGACGTGGAAATGGGTGACGATTAGATGCTGTCTGCAGCTCAGCACTCAGATGAAATTAGGTGACCTGAAGAGAAAAAAACAACAACAAACCAACCCTGAAAATGCTCTTCAGCTCTATAAAGACTTTTGGAAAAATACACTTTCCCCTTGTCAGCAAGAGATCTAAAGGATATTGGGGTGAAAAGATCTTCTCTATCTGATCCATTGAAAATGAATAAGTGGAAGTTGCATCCGTTTCCAGATTTTTAAGCAAAACAAACAATAACTTGTACTATGAGCCCTCCTCCCTGCACAACAGAGGTAAATGTTCGGTTGCGCATAAGGTTTAATAAAAATCTTTGTCCAATCTGCGTATGTATACATTTTCTTTTACAGAATTGCCATTTTCTTGTGTAAATCTTTTTGCTCTTCAGTTGGGTTGGGTTCAGTCACGTTTTGTCATTAATTTGCTCTTGAGCATTATTTTCGTTTGCTTCTGAAGTTGGATATATTGTTAAAGCTTGAATAACCAACAAATATCTGCATATGCCCATGTCTCAATCCAATTAGGCCATATGCAATAAGCCCTTATTTGGGATATTGCTGTTTGTGACCCATTTCTTATTTGGGATATTTTCATATTGGGTATAATATTGGAATATGAGTCTTCATCTACAATTTGAAAATCAATGTATCTGGGGTTTCTCATAAGTATTTTCTCCCTGAAAAGATGTGATGGTCATGGAAAGTTGGAAAGTTATGTTTCACTTTCCTAAATCATGAAATCATTCCAAATAAAAGAAGCCTTCATTGTGAGCCAATGCATCCTTTTTTTCTGACTCTCAAGCTTGATGTCACAATCAGCAAGCACAGTGTGTTCTTGATCAAAGTGTGCAAACAAATTTGACACATTTTGGTATTTGAATTAGTCTAAAAATCTGTTACTATGAATGTAATCGGTCACCATTTGTAGATGCAGATATTTTGAATGAAACCACAACGTGGTTTGATGAGGTGACCGTGATTAGCGATTGGCCACACTATGCCACCTCACTGATGGAAAAACTGATGTAACCTGGTTGTGTTCAGGATCCTCATCACACGACCATGGCAGGTATGTCCAGGGCACTAATGATGTGTAACAGACTGATTGATTGGAAGATCCCGGAGTGAAAGTCTGCAGGATTGCTTTATTTCAAAACAACTCTACTGTTCGTGATTGATGGCAACCTTGCAGGTGCTACATTGATCAAATCGAGAATCTGTTTTAGTCGTCCAACCTGAGAGGCTTGGATCAAGACCGCAGTCCACTGCCCGTCCTTGTGAGAGCTGTGTGTCTTCATTTTAGAAGATATGTTTGTCACAGGTGTAAGCAAGGCCTTTCTTCTCATGTACTCTACGTGTACATTTGATTAGGTCTTAGGCTTTCCTGTCAGTTCATGTGTTTTATGCGTTTTCTACGTTTGCCATTTTACGGACAAGTTGATAGCATATCACTCACACACACGCACTCTGGTTTTTTTTTGGCTGCTTACGTCATCACGCAGCTGACAGTCCCTCGAGGGTGCCTCTGATTGCCTTATAAATGAGCTCCAGGTGATAAGATGTGGGGGCAGAATTTTGCATGAAAATGGTGGAAAAGTTTGAAGTGGTTTGTCTCTTAGGAACAGGAGAGGAGAGGGTGATAGTTTGATCAACTTGTGGGTTGTAGAAAGGTATTGTATTAGAAAGGATAATGTGCATTTTTTGAATAATAAAAAAAAGAATGGTCAACCATAGAGCCACGCCAGGAAAAGATGCTAAAATCCCTTCCACTGTTTGAGGGATTGTGTTCACTGTGGTGCCATTCACATTGCTTTTAGAGTAGGTGAAAAGAAAGACTTTAAGATCGAACCGAAAAGACGAAAAGGTCTGACTGCCGATTTGGGCCAGACCAAGCTGGCCCAGACCTACGCCAAGATTCCGGCTTCTGCAGGCAGTAGGTATGCTCCAATGCTTCCGTGAGCAGTCCAGCGCCATTTTAATTTTGTTCGTTTTGTTTTTCTTTTCTGCACAATACATTCATGTCAGGTTGCAGTCCTACGTCTCACATTCACATTAGAGATCATGAGCCAGTGAAGTGGTCTGTAACTCTTGGCAAAGACCTGCCTGTGGGAGCTAACCTCCCTCTGTGTGTCAGTTTCCCACCTGGGTAGGTGATGTCAATGATGGTGACCTGGGACCACTGCTTCGTAAGCAACTCTGAGCTCTGCACGTGTGTCCTGCACATTTGCTCTGTACATGTGTGTACTGCCATGAGCTCTGCACATGTGTATTGCACATTAGCTCTGTACATGTGTGTACAGCCATGAGCTCTGCACATGTGTATTGCACATTAGCTCTGCACGTGTGTACTGCACATTGGCTCTGTACATGTGTGTATTGCACATTTGAAGGTGTTGTGCTGGTGTGATTTTATATGAGAAACGGTGTTGCAGCCTTAGCTGGGGGACTTGGCACAACCTTAACTGTGCATTTAGTGTATCCAGGTGTAAATCCAGGAGGTGTTTAAGTCGAACCAAGTTCTTTGTAGTCACAGATTGCAGGCTTTGATCGATGGCTGCTTCACTGCTGAAACTTTAAATTATCAGCACATTCAGGAGCGCTTGACCTGGCCTATGGCCAGAGCCACACACACACACACACACACACACACACACACACACACACACACAAAGCACTATACGGCACTATATTAGAATATTTACCATTTTTATCTTGCATTACTCCAATTGATTTATTGGATAATGATTGCATGAAAATTAATGTTTTGATAACCTTATGAGTTGTGTGGGCGTCGTTCATCGCAGTGGTGCAGTGAAATGCATGACTCAAGCATCGCTATGCACACCCACCAGATTGCGGAGGGGACAGCATTGTGATTTCCTTTCCCGGGTCAATCAAGTTGAGAGAAGTGTGTTTTGGAAGGGAAGATTGCATTCCACCTGAAGTCAATACAGCCGTTCTGAAGGCAGCTCTTCCGCACTGAGCCAATTAGAAAAACAGGATTGGAGGTCCGGCTCGCACAGTGGCGACTTCGAGCAGTGGAGGTGTGTTGCCTGTGCGCTGATTCACTGTAGGCTGGGCTAAATTGAGTAATTCGATCCTCGGCTGTACTGTATGCTTTATCGATTGAACACCGAGCAATATCTCCCTATGGGCAGCGCTGTCATGAAAAGCCTGCTTTTGCATTATTAATAACGGGGGAAATGAATGGCACCGTCTCCAATCTCGCCGGGGGCGTCTGACATACAGCGCGCTGTGGGTGATCTGTTGATTGAAAATAATCATTTGAAACACAATTTAACCGCTGCCTCGTAAAATGGGAAATTGTTGAGTTAAATTAGAAATGCAATCTCTCTGCCTCCAGTCTTCTTTATTGACTTTTATCTGATGATAGTCGATGAGTATGATAGCCTTAATCTGTTCTCGGTTATCTACAGTACACGCAGTCCTGGATTAGTGTACGATTAAAATAAGTATTCAGGTTTGTTTTGTTTTTAGCCGTATGATTCGAAAGTAATGTAGTGTAGACAATCCTGAGTCCTGTGTTCAATTCAGGTCCCATTGCCTTTTGAACCAGTCCTATAAACCCTACTGGGCTATTCAAATCCATATCTATAACTATCTAAATCTCCATGCCCAGTTAGTGACTCTGGATGCTGTCCGATATGTGGAAAGTTTTACAAATTTTGTATATCTTTTATTTTGTGTGAATAATAAGGAAGTAACATTTTCTGGAACTCTGCCATGTTGGTATGCAACAAGTACTGTACCTGAACATACACGTGTTTAGTTCATAACTAACCATAAACAAGCAGTGGCATTTATTTCCTGATCCTAATATTTCCTTATTTCTTTTACAGGTTCCACATTTACAATTACGGCTTGTATGTATTTGCAGTAGATTAAAGATTACCCCAGACTACAGCAGGTAAATGAGGTACGGTAGCTTGTGTTTAAATTACGATTTTGCGGTCTCTCAGCAAATTTAGCTCCTTCGGCCTCCCCAATTAATGCACTAGAATTGGATCCTTAATTAATTCACATCACACCCTGGAAAATGTCTTCGTTTTAAAATGTCTCTGCCTCTACGAAGCCAATAAGGTGAGTTTTCCATAATAGAGCCTGCCAGCTTGCCCATTTACCACTGATGTGTGCTATCAGAGCAGAGCGTGATTTCTCTTACTAGGCTCTATGACACTGCCTCTTAGTTCTAGCGGGGAATTTGGCTTGTGTGTAACAATGGTTGACCCAATTCTAGGTTATAGCCTTGATGAGGAAAGTGCTGTAAACCCTCTTGATGTGCTAAGTGGGACTCAGCGCTGTACTTAACGCTCACTCGGTTCGCTCTCCCAGGTACTTGTCCCTGTAGTTGGAGGTTTAAAGTGCGTGGTATGAATAACAACAGTCTCGTATCCATTGCTGAAACTGTTATAATGCGTTAATATGGCGTATATATATTTTTTCTCCCACACAAGGTCAAGCTTGTGTATACGCTTTGTTCAAAGAAAAACGAGGTACATTTTGACAGATTTCCTTGCTTGTGACGAACATTTAAACTTTCCTATCTCTGAAAATGTATCCATTGCTTTCGGAATGCTTTTTCATATCCTTCATTGAAAGATGCTTTAATTCTAAAGCGTTTATCTATAAAGCACATTTTTTTGATGAATGTAGCCTACTGTTTCCAGCAAGCCACTGTGAATCGGCTCTGGTAATCAACTACCCGACACTGTGAGTGTCGTTACAACAGTTTTGTTTCTCCAGCAGGAATGATAGTTAATCAAGAACAAATGATTGCCTCTAGGAGAATAAGAGGGGGGAAAAAACAGTCCCTGTCAAAATAACGCCTCATGACACACACCACTGTACAGCCTTAGCACGATGAGTAGAAAAGCCTTGTTCAATTGGCTTGTGGATGTCTTGATGCACAACTTCACAATGCTGGCTAAATCCCAACAATACAGTGTTGCTCGTATATAAAGTGCATTTCTCTAGAAGGCCAGATGCACTTTACTTTCTCATTTCATGTAAGGTTGATTTCCAACCTAACCTTGGGTTTTATCTGTCACAAACCTAATAGAGTGTATTTTAAAAAAATCCTTAAAATAAAGACATAATCTCTCACTTTCTGATTAAGCCATCAGTTTTATTTCAGATATACCATATATTTGTAACTATGCTATTTGTCAAGTGATCTGGCTGCAGATACCACATTGTCAAATATCTCATTTGCATTAACTACCATAATTAACTCCCATAATTAAACGAAAACAACCAAGGTATTTGGTGGAATCAAGCATATGCATTTCCATTGGTATAAATTTATGCAAAATTAGAATGTCAATGATCAATGTTGTGTATGGACACGAATGAATAGCAAAAGCCAAAATCCATTGACTCTGACCAAAACATGCTCACTGCTACCTGGACTCACCGTCTAGAAAGCTAGTAAATTCAATTTATCTGTCCCTATAGAACGGAATAGGAACTGGTTGACCTTGCAATATGATGGCTTTGGTAACTAGTACAGGCCTGTCTTGTGGGAGGGATAACATGTCGTCCTCAGAATTAAGACTAACCATTCAGCCTGGCACGTAGCACAATGAGTGCGGTCTGTGTGTCTCTATGCGTGCAGAACGGCGACCCCTTTTCCCCGTGAACAGAAAGAACGGCAGCCGCTGGGGGACAGGATCTGGGGCTCCTGCCGCAGACCTTTCCCATCATACCGCCTCCCCTCGCGTGAACAGTGCTTGTTAGCGGAGTGATTAATGGCGGGACATCTCTGCCTGGAAGAATCCATTAAGTGGAGGAGTGGGGTTTTTCGGGACTCTGTGGGACACAGCCCTCATTCCCTGGAGGGGAGCAGCGCAGTTAGTGTTCGAGTTTGTCACCGGAGGGCTGTCTTTCTCTGTGCTGGAAAGTCAATGAGAAGGGCAAGGCTTTGTGGAAGCGCATTTTCATCATGTTGGCCCATTGGTCAAAGCGATGAAGGGCCTTAGTCTCTTGGGCCTAGTTCTATCCCCTATGCAGAAACCTGGCTGTGGAATGGCTTCCTGCAGGCTCCTGACAGCAGCAGAAATAGAGCAGCATAAAAATGGGGAATGTTGTCGGTCAGCGGGCCTCACAGTGAGAGGGAAGGAGAGCGAGCACGTGCTGTTCAGGCTGATGAATTGTCAGAAGTATGGGGTCTAGCAGCACTACAGCCGTGATGATGCCAGGCTCTCATTAGCATGATTCCCAGTCAAGTCTGATGAGGGCTCATTAGCCGCGGCCGCGCGCAGGTCAAACCAAGGGAGCCGACAGCATGCTAAAGACCAGGCCGATCTGCGTTCGCTCACTGCTGCCCAAACGTGTTGTACAAACCATCTCTGAGAGAACCCACTCAATGGTAATTTCTATTTCAGGTCCATCACTATTGATGACCTTGTTGTCCATCAAGTTCTGTCCTCCATCAAGTTCCTCTTCATGGTGCCTTTGGATGCCACATTGTTCAGTCTCTTATTGGGGTAAAGTGAGTGAGAAACTGGACCAGAAGGCAACCAGAAGAGTGCAAGTTACAACTTGTGTCATTGAGCACGCTCCTGGTTCTCTCTCTCTGTGTCCGGGTTCCCCCTGAGATTTCCTCCCAGCCTTTTTTCTCACCTCTGAGATTGTTGGGGGGTTCAGAGGGGGACAGTAGTAGCTGTAGAGCATCTTTGTGAAACTGTATCAACAAAAAGTGCCATACACATCAAATCAACTTAAATCAACTGTTCAATTATTATTTTTATATTATTCACTAAGTGATAATATTAATATAAAATGTTACCTGTGTGTCTTCCTAGATAAGGGCGTCTGCTCAGGTACATTAAGACAGCTCTTTCAGCTCCATATGGGGATGTCCAGTGTGCAGTCAAATCCAGCATCTGAACATTGTCCAAAATAATGTAGGCGGACAACCAAGGTCCTGCGATCCAATTAGCAAACTGTTCCACCTTGTGCTTTCTAAATTGTACACCATGGATTTGTTATACCGTGTCCGCAAAATGCCTGTAATGTAATGTGTATTCAGCCCCAGTGAAACCTGAGATATAATTACGCGCAATCTATCTGAGCACAAAACAATCACACAAGTCAACAAGAACATCAGCATAATCTCCAGCCTGAGAGAATGAAGGTAACATACACTTACACTGGAGACACAGCCATGAATGATCTACTGTATGTGTGTATTGCCCTACCGTACACAGAAATGTTCAGGCCTAACTAAGCCAGCCAGAAGTCCGAGTCTGCATTTATTTTCAAATCAAATTATAAATTGTCATGGTACTATCAAAGTACAATAGTACTTTGTATAAAGTATAAAATTGCAATAATACTCATAATAAAAATAAAAATTATTTATTTGAATTTCTCAACACCCAAGGTCACCTTAAACTTCGGCAAAACATGTTTTTTCTTTTTGTTTATGGAAATGAAGAATACAAAAAACATCCCTTTAAAATTTGACATCAGAGGGATGATTTCAAGATTTTAAGATTTTACGGCCACAAAGCCCTGGTTTTCGTGTTTGTGCAGGATCCTAAAATGGCAGTGACAAAGCAACTCAAGTCTGTCCAGCACAAAAGGCCATCCAATCTGAGTGCAAATACATTTACCTTCCGTATCCTCAGATAACGATTTTCAATGCGTTTTGTTTTGTGCACAATGCCCTGTCCCTCCTGTGAAGGGTAGTTTTGACTGCTTTTAACTTTTTCAGACATTGTTTAGAACATGATATTTCACTCACTAAATTGGGATTTGCTAACACATCGTAACACCTGTAAGTGCTGCTGTTCATCCAGACAGGTTTATTTGTGGCACTGGCAAATATCTCCCTAATTAACTACTTTGGTTAAAAGCTTCTGATGTAAAGATTGTGCTTAACTCATGCTGATATTCTCTAAGGAAAACAACCTATCACTGTAATGCATCACAACAGCCTGTACCTTTCACTGGCTGTTCTTGCATTGCAAAATTATAATGTATGTGCTGTGCATGCCTTATCATCAATATAAGCAACTGGGAATTAAAGGATCACAACTGGAGCTATTTATTCTTGGCAATGTCAAAATGCACTTAATAGACCCATTAATTCTGTAATCCATTAATTTAGCTTCCATACGTTTAGTTAATATGTATATTTAATATACTTGTGAGGTGTGAGGCTGGCAACCTGGATGGTTTTCTCCAGACTCTCGCTTGTGCTTCCTTGACTGCCCAGTGGAGGGCAGTATATTCCCTGTCATTGTGAGTCACATTCCCATGGCGCCAAAAAGAAATGCCCTGCATATTACAACCACAAAATAAGCACTCTGGCATAAACAAATCGAGAATGTGTAATTCTCGTTTCAAATGGACAAACTCCACTTTCACTCTAGGCTACACTCACTCAGAAATGTTATAAGTTTACTAAACCAAATTTAAAATAATTAAAAACGTTTTCACTTCACTGACACTGATCCTTTAATGGAGAACCAAAAATAATATTAAAACCCATGCCTACAAGTGTCAGTAGCACTAATTTGACAAAACATTTTTTTTGAAGGAACTAACTGTGAATATGAAAGCCAGATAAGATAATGGAATAATGTCAGCATCGATTATACAGGTTCACATACAAAGAAAATTACTAGCAGTCTCACTCAATGCTATTTCACTGAAAGGTGATATGACGCTGGCAGATTTCTTGCAAATTACATTACATAAAACATTACATTGCTGAAATTAATATGTTTGTGTCACAATTCTTCTAATGGACAGAGCATTGGCTTGGCAGATAATTCAGAGATAATGTACAGATGTAATTTACACCCCTTGCAGACTGATAAATGTGTTGCTGGATTTGCTATTAACATCCATTCTGTGAAGGGGACATTGAGTCAGTAATTCAGCCATTTTTCTCTGCTCCTGCAGATGTGATCACCAGAGAACTGTATGCATAGCAGTTCATCTGCATGCTTCATACTCTGATCATGCCCGGTTTTGTGAATGTACAGATGATTCGAGGCAGTTGTTGGATGGTGTATTGTCAGAACAGTCAATACAGATTGAAGCCAGGGTATACATAGAGGATCAGGCGTGAAGAATTGCTCTGTTCTCTTATTCCCCTCCCCCACCTTTTCCTTCGAAGTTTGTGCAGTGTGAGCTGATGCTTTGACATTTTTTCAGCTAAGAGTATTATTGGTGCATTTGTGCTTAATATCCATACAGTCAGAGTGTCCTAATATTTACACTGAGAAGAAAAGTGCAGTGAATATGAGCAGTTGGCATGGGGGGAAGGGTAACGGGGGGTTGCAGTGATGACAGATCTTCTGAAGGGGAACAAAAGGGCGAACGTGATTAAACAGCAGAGGCATGGTGATTATGATGGGAGCCCAGTGTTGACAGGAACACAGCGGAGGACTGAATCAGAGCCTCAGTGATGGGGAGATTATGCTCACTTCAGCCCACAAGCCTGTGGTCAAACCCTGCCCACAAAGCTCCATCACTGGATAAGCGGGAGACATGGGCCAAACAATAGGCTTACAAAAACAAACTGGAACATCATTAAGAAGAAAGAGAGTACTGGTGTGTTGTAGGGATCATTGGGCTTCATGCAAGAACATTTTATCGTATTCTTATCATAAATGTATCTTACTTTCTTGTACGAAGGGCTCATGCAAGCGTGCAACATTGGATTCAAACCTAACTTCAGGCAACTGTCAGACAGATGGCCAATGGGATTACAAGGGACCACTGATACCTGATTTGGTAGACTGCGGTTCATTTGTTTTTGAAAAAACATAATAATATGGCGGACCGATGATAAACCTTTTCTTTTTTCTCAAAACTGTCCACTAAAAGAAGTTTCTGAAAACATTTGAGCTGAGAAATAAGCAATGCCGTTCCAGAATATTGATTCATATTTGATCTGCAATGCCTAGTTTGAAAGTTCGACCAGAGTTGTGTGTGCTAGGTGAGCTGTGCTGTAATGCACTGCAAGGCTCTTGTTTACATCACTAGTATGACAGGTCGGGACTACAAATCTTGTTCCAACCTGAGAAAAAATTCGAAATAAGAAAATTGGTTCTCTTAAATCACTTGTTTTAGGAGATTTAAGTGATTTAAGAACAAATCTGGTTCTTGCATGTCTTGCTGCAGGATGAAGCACCGTTGGAGGCATTTGATTGAACTTGAGCAGAAATTATGCTTCTGTACACTACAGAATTCATTCTGCTGCTGCTTTCTGCATTTACATTCACAATGAAGGTAAGGGATCCAGCAGCCATACAAACTCAAACTATAACACCCCCACCACCATATTTCTAAGATTAGAGGGGTCCTTTGGTTCTTGGGCAGTTCTTTTAACCCCCACACATTTATTCAGCCAACTAGTGGTTGGCATCCTGCAGTGTAGCCTCTGTAGATCTATTAGGCTTCTGCAGATATTAGTCACTAACACATCCACACCTGCCTCCTGAAGAGTGTTTCTGATCTGTTTGACAGGTGTTTGGGGGTTTTGATTCATTATGGCGAGAATTCTTTGGTCAGTCTGCACAGTCTTCCTTGGCCCACCAGCCCCTTTGCAATTACTGGGCTCACCAGTTCTGTCTTTCGTTTTAATGATGATCCAACCCATTTATTTTGGTAAGCCTATGGTTTGGCCTTGGTATCTGTTTTTTTTATTTCTTAGTTCTCAGCCTCATAATGGCTTCCTTGACTGTCATTGGTACAACTCGGGTCCAAACTCCAAAGGCAATCAAAAGCCTTGAATCAAGACTAGATACTGATACTAGATAGATACTAGATACTAGATTCTTATACCTGCACTAAGGAAGTGATTGAATATCTGAACATCTGACTAATCTGAAACAGCTGAGAACTGTCCAATTACCTTTCGTTAACTAAAAGAGCAGGACTGTATAAAAAGGGATTCTATTCCTACACAGATCATTTGATATGGATGTAAATACCCTCTAATTAAAGGTGACAATCTGTAATTTAGCCTCTTATTCAATGTTCAAATTATTTAATAATAATTTGCTGGATTACTGAGCCAAAAAAGAAAAATGTTGCTGTCCGAATATTTATGGACAACACTATATATAATCCAAAGTCTATTGGTGTACACGATCAGCAGTTGCATTGCCAAGGTGCAGTGGAGACTGTGGGTGTATATCGCTAAGTGAAAGAGCGACACTTGGGAATGGCTGCCGTGTCAGGCTGACACAACCCATGCATTACAATGACCCAGTCTTTCCACCTGGGAGAAGGGGACTGTTCTTTTTATTTATTTATTTTATTTGGGTCAAGATCTTTTTAATGCGGTTTTCTGTTAAGTTAACATGCTCTCGGTAGCGCCGGTGGAAATCGGACAGGATTAAAAAGATTTACCGACGCACGTCCTCCGTAATGGCCCGAGTTCAGCGAAACCGTTACCCCTCTCGTTTATTTATGGCAAAGATGCAATCTAATTTTCCTGCAGCACACAACTCCTTTATACTTGTCAGTGTGCAAAAGGCCATCTTCTCCGAGGGTGGCGTGCGCGTAGGGAAAAGGCTAACTGAAAGTGACTTTCCCGTTTCCTCCACGGGGCTCGGCGGAGGACAGGGACCGGGCGTCTCGTCCCCTTCGGAGCCGTCTTCTTCAAGGTTCGCCCGAGCGCCCTGCTTTTAGTGATGACACCACACACGACGCGGGCGGCTGTCTGTGTTCCTGGTGCTGAGTAATTACCGCTGAGGCTCCCGGCCTCCTGGGCCCCCGCTGGCTTTGGGGACGCCTTTCCTTCGGCTCGATGTTCCAAGTCTCTCATTAGGGAAAGTGATTTCTTTACTTTGAATACAGATTGCTTTTCTGATGTGTTGTGCGACCCCTTTAAAAAAATGTTCAATAATAGAGCCGACACCCCAGTCCATGCGTAATATCTAGGTATAGCCCAGGAATAACCGGAGAGCATAGATTTCTTGTAATGCACAACATTCAAATTCAGTGATTTTTATTTTTATGTAGTTCTCAAAAATAGCATTTGAAAAAATATGTTATGAATGAGAAAGCATTAAAGAATTTAATGAGCACTCTGGTCTTACCGTACCATGTCCTAAATGCGGAAAATGGAAAGTAGTTTATTTCAACCACGCGGGGATTTCAACGTAACGATATAAGGCTTTGCATTCAATTAACAGGGATTGTAAATAAATGGTGTTTGTAGGAATTCCAGGGAGACACAGTCCCTCAGAGTGGAGGAAACCTCCACAGTGAGCGCATGCATAATGGAATGCAGATGTGCTTTCTGTGCACGGCACGTCTAAGCTCCACAATGTGACGGGTGGGCTGTCGGATTTCATAAAGTGAAAGGCTACGTTTCCTCTGAGCATTACCCCCCCCCCCCTCCCCCCAAAAAGGAAAGATATTCTCCATGTGCCAACGGAGAATGAAACCAGGTCAGCATGTCTACTGCATTAACAACTCCAAATAAATCAGAGAGTTTCAGAATATATATTTCTCTGTATTTTATGACTGGGTGCTATTGTGTGGCGGCCGACTTGTTTCACTGTACAGGGAAGGCGGTTCAGCGCATCAGTGCAATTGTGTGCAGTTTTACCACGGATCATGACCGTGATCACTTCCTCTTCTGTTTTACTTTGTATTACGAGGATTAGTTATTCAATTATTTCAATAGTTCATCACAATTATTTTTATTAATAAATGTGATTGAATCTTTTGATTTTTGTGATTATAATTACCTGAGTACATTGTGTACACCTAATTGTGGGTCGTTTTAATGTTAATTGAGAAGCTCGGAGCATTATATATGGAGTATTTCACAATAGACTTGCCTAAGGAGTGAATTCCTGATTGTTAGGAGGGCAGGTCGTATTGGAGTCCTAAGCAAGCACTCACCACTCCACTCGTATTTCAAAACAACAAGGTGCTGCTGAGAAGCACTGGAGAAATAGGATGAGACGGCATTTTCAAAGTTTTTTTCTCCTTTGCGTATTGATCATGATCTGAAGACGTGAAATAGATTTTAGACTCAAATTCATTGGTTGGGTGAAGCTGAACTAAGCATTTCATTGGTTGTTTAATCTTAACCTGATCACGTTGGGGGGATTTAAAACTACATCAGACAAATTTATTAGCAGGTTAACACAGAGGTACTGGCACACGTTAAATAGCTGGTGTCAACCTCTCAATGTGCGTTGTTTACTGAGCTTTTCATTTAATTCCCCCTTTGCGGTTTGTTCAATTTGCAGAGTGCCGCTCACTGGTTTTCATAGCACTATTAAGTGTACTTCACTGAGTTATTGCCTTTTGATTCCTGTGCTTGATACAGGGAGATGACAGAGAGCGAACTAGAAGAGGCATGGCCTCAGCTGTTCTATCAACAAAATCAATATCTCACATCTTCAATGGACAGTAGTTTATCACAATTTCCCTGCTTTCTCTACAAACACCGCTCCTGCCGACTACTCCTGCTGCTTCGGCTAATGACGCCGATGTGGCCGCCGCTGCTGTAAATGCTACCGCTAATACCGCATATATTATGCTACCGTTGCCTGGGCTCCACTGACAGGCGTCAGCTCAATGCATGTTGTTCCGCGTTAGCCGATATGCCAACTCGCTTTGAGGTTGATGGAGTCTGACCTTTATACCTTTAGACTTTGACCTTTCAGGCAGTGCCCCGTGAGTGCCTCCACTGCGTTTGTTTGTAGGGGTCAGTGAAGGACGTCCTGATGATCGTGGCTTTGTTATTCGGGGGTTGGAGAGGCAGTAGTGAGTGATGCTGATTATATGCAGGGTTTGTGCACAGGGGGGAGGGTAAAATGTTTGCCTATTTTCTTGTGAGATTTATGATATGTCAACATGACTGTGCCACCTATCCGGGAATAAGAGTTTTTGGCTACGATATTAAACACACCTATCTCTGCCTGCCTTGCCTGGGCTCCAGACTCATCTATTGTATTATGGAGTTGGCCAAAATTCTGCCAGCCCAGAATTTTCTTTTTAATGTGGAAATGCTGGTTCTTCTCAGATATAGCGCCTACAGCTCACTTTGGTTGTGGTTTGTTAAGCCTTTAATGGTCTGCTCAAACGAGGCGTTACATTTTTCTATGGGCTCTTGATGTGGATAACAACAAATTAAAGCTAATATTAATCATCCGTGCAGAATTAATGATGTTTACCTGCCACAATAATAATAGTTTTGCTTGTTTAGGCTCAATGTTAAAGACAAGTGGCAGCATTTGGCAGGGCATCTCAAGCCATCTCCAAATGTTGATGATCAAACTTTGTAAGAAACAGGGGTGTTTCGTACACTGTGTATTTACCAAGTGTTTGCTAAACAGTATATTTTAAAATAATGGGCTTCTTTCAGCTCCTGCCTGGCTATGCTGTGAAAATCTGGCTATTAGCTATAACTGCTGAACCACTGTGACCTCTTGCTCATGATTTACCATGTCAGGAATAATTAACCTTACGGACAGTATGAGCGCTATCGCGTTGGGCTGCAGTGGACAAATTAAGAGCTGGTGTGGTGTAAAGCATTACAATACATGAAAAACCTGAGCTGAGAGTACTAAGTGGAAAAATGTTGTCTGTTATACACAGAGGCACGGAACTGGTGTGGGAGGACTGAGAAGATGCTATGTGGCCTTACAATGGATCCTTCAGTTTGCGTTGATATGAAAACTGATTTGCATGAAAGCTGATATGGTTCAGTCAATATCAGTTTTCATATAAAGGTTTGATGGTTGACCTGTAACAAAAAAAAAACTAAGATCTAAGGAGGGTAACATCATTGCTGCAGAAACCCTCTGTGTGCCCTCTGTAGGACTGGGATTCACCAGTTGAACTTCAGTTCAAACGTAGCCTAGTTAGCTATAACTTTAAGTCCTATTAATACTCTTGATTTATGCATTACAAACATAAAAGCGGTGACAACGGAAATAAGCTACCAACATAACTAGCTAACACGTCTGTAGCCTACACCTACACTGTGTAATCACACACTCACTCACTAAAGGTGAAACATATTTTCTGCACACAGCATCATTTTTCGGTAACAACATGGCCTCTTGCAACTCAGCAATCAAGTAGAGGTTTCATTTATGGATATGGATATGGATATTTCATTGCCTACCTATATTGCAAATCTACCTTACTCTTCTTTCTGTTGACAACCTTAAATTTTCTTATCCCTGGTGGGTAATAATCTTTGGCAAACAAGAAAACGACTTGTGTCTCTCCCGATCAGCTTGATTTGAGCAACCATAAACTGCACAGAAATTAAGCATAATGAATCTGTGTTATTGCTGCTTAAATATGCCTTGTCGTTGACCTGAGTTTTAAAACACAGTAATTTTGGCAGAAAAATACATTGAGTTCTATGGACTGCTTGTCCTCCAACATAGTGGATGAGTCAAGGTCACATGGTAGAGGGGAGACCCTTGGTCACCCCATCTCTCATAACAAATACGCAGGTTATATATGGGGAACTAGACCGTTGATATGGCTTCAAATGCTCATATATTTGTGCTTTTTCTGCACAGGGGCTTTCTTTCACAGATTGATGCGCATTTGAATGAGGAAAACTTTCTGTATGGAAACTTGTCTGGAGTCTCTTCTATAGAGCGTGTCAGCTGCTGTCACTGGGACAAAGCCTGCCTTCCAGTGCTCTGTGATTAAACCAGCCTTCAGAGTGTCAAAGCCGGCTCGTCAGCGATGTGACGGCCTCAGACATTCCCCGTGTTTCTCTTCCTCCACGTTGGGAGGGGACCCTGCTTAAAATAAATAGTTGAAAAAAAATAAAAAGTGGTAAGTAGGAGTGAGAAGACTGGACAGGTGGGATGGGATTACGTTTGATTTCCGTTTTTTTTTGGAAGTGGACCGTTGGCCGGCCCATGCCCCTGACCTGAGGCGTGGGCCGGTACATCACCGTGTGAAACGCCAGGCCGTTTCCAGGCAAGGTTCTCATAATTTGATTGACATCGCACGCTATATGTTTAAGAAACGAGAGGGATGTCTGCGAGTGGAGCTTCAATAGACAACTGTGGCTAATGGCCCTCTGGTGGGGGTGGTAGGTACTGCAAAAGTGCACAGTGGCCTCCTTTCTGGCTGTGTAAATATCAGTGTTGGAGTACAAGCCATTAAGTTGGCCATGCTAAGAAACAGCGTTATGTTCCACCCATATTGCCACAGGTTATTGCAGAAGAGGCAGTGTTGCATTCTATATTTTTCGCATTCCATTGATTGAATTCCCTGATACCTTACAGCAATAGTTGTCATGTAAAAGAAAAACGTTCTGGCACTTTCATTCGACCTGGAAAAAAAAGAGAAAAAACATGCTCTCCCTAGATTGTTTTGTGTACATCTTTCTAGGGTTATCTTCGTATTTGTGTTTGCTTGAAGTATACAGTAGTTTGCCATGTGATTCCAAGAAAGGCAGGGCTTGTATATTTCTATTATAAAATAGTAGACTATAATTATATGTTGTCATCAATATTCAATAGGAATTATCAATATGTCAGAAATTATGAGCTTTATGATCTAATTGATATATTGCATGCCTGTGATTTAAGATTTATTTCAATTATTTTTTGTGTGGCGTATTGTCATTGGACACACCTTTTCTCCTTTTTCAGATTATGGGAATAAAGGGTGTTTTCTCTTGAAGATAATAGAAGGTACTATCACTGAAAAGTACAGGCAAGAACATATTTCAAAACAGTTCTGCACTTAGATTATTAAGATAAACCCATAATTAATGACACAATCGAACCATAATGCGCCAGTTACAAACATTTTTTATTTATGAATTAAAATGGTTAAATTGATGGTTGCTGGGCATAATTACAGTTTTTAATCTGACTAAATAAAAATAATATTGGAAAATAATAAGAGTTTATATCCTTCATGCTGGAACTGGCTCCATCATAGCAGTGATAAAGACGATGGCATGTGAGGGAGACAGCCATTATGCTAAACCATCACAAGTAAGCAATACAATAGTGTTAATGATGTGATTAGAATTACATGATTGATTAGATTCGATTTAGAATAAATTGTAATAACTGAACGCCAGGGAATTTTCAGTTGATCTGTGCTAATGCAAAACAATAATCACAAAATATGTAATGGTTATTGTAGAGAATAGAATAGAATGAATCCATAGAATGGTTTAGGTTGGACTGAGGTAGCCTGTCAGCCAATGGGAAAGGATGTTACATGCCCACTTAAATGAGTGACATGGACATAAGTGCCACTCAATTATTCATGAAATGGCTGCTGATTCAACTGAAATGGTAGTGCTTCTTCTTCTGGCCATCTTCACGGTTTCCAGTTTTAGCACATTTATTCCTGTTGAGGGGATTCTTTTTCCTCCTCAGAAAAGAATGAGACGATGATCTCGTGTTTTCTGACAAAACTTGAAATAAAGAACAGATTAATTAGTCACGCTCTCTGAAGTAGCATAAATTACATACTGTTTTTCTGTTTATTGTTGCATGGTTTACACTGGGGTTGAGAAAATATCAGTAACGTGGCGTACCATATATGGTAATGTAGTAGGCTAGCACAATAGTTTCTTCAACCATTGATGCAGTTGGCAAGAGCAGACATGCCACAAAACATCATATTCTTTCCAGGCTGACCCCCAAGGGGGAAAGTTTGGCAAAGTTTCCATAGGAAATGAACAACAGGAAAGGTCCTCCTCTGACTCCACTCAGCGCAACATAAGAAAAGTCAAACAGTCTTTAACTGAGCAGAAAATGTAGTTGTATATTCAAAATCATCACTATTTTCAAAATGCCAGAAAGCTACTGTGTGCCTTGCTGCACAGAAAACGGATTTAAAACTGTATGCTGTAATTTCTTCAATATCAAAATATTTAAAAGCCTAAAGTGAGAATTATGGCATAGATACACTCACTGAGTAGTCCTGTACACCAGCTTGTTAATGCAAATATTTAATCAGCCAATCATGTGGCAACAACAAAATGCATAAAAGCATGCAGGCATGGTGAAGAGGTTCAGCTGTTTTTCAGACCAAATATCAGAATGGGGAAGAAATGTGATCGCATTGACTTTGACTGTGGAGTGATTATTGGTGCCAGACAGGATGCTTCAAGTATCACAGAAACTGCTGAAACGTTTTCACGCACAGCAGCCTCTAGAGTTGCGAATGGTGTGAAAATCTGCAGGCAAAAACACCTTGTTAATGAGAGAGGTCAGTGGAGAAGGACCAGACTGGTCGAAGCTGACAGGAATGTGATAGTAACGCAAATAACCACACATTACAACAGTGGTATGCAGAAGAGCATCTCTGAACACACACTCAAACCTTAAATGGATAGGCTAAAAACAAAAACCTAATAAAGAGCTCAATGAGTGTACGCAGTTGTACCCTTTCTCCCAATGCAGGCTGGGATGGGCTACGGCACCTCCCCATGACCCTGACCAGGAATATGAGGGTTAAATAATGGATGGATGGATATGTACACAGTAGCTATGGATTTCATTTAACATGATCCATCAGACCGTACAGAAATTTACCGGGGATTATCCCAGGGATAATCTTTCTTTCTCTTTCTGAAAGACCTTTGATAGCCAACCCTTCACACTGATCCACGCTAATGAAGAGAAAACGTGCATCCACACACGATGCTTTTATTTATGAGAAGTTTTGAGTCAGAGCTGTGAATGTGAGCAGGAGAGGCTGATGTTCGAAAGAGAGAGAGAGATAGAGAGAGAAAGAGAGAGAGAGAGAGAGAAAGAGAGGGCTTTCACTGGGTAGGAATAACACCAGTCTACAAATAGAATCCCCTCTGTTCAGACTGTGCCACTCTAAAGGAGCCACCATTTCAGACCGCTAAATGGAAGCCTTTCCAACCGCAAACCTGGCTTGCATTATTTATCATGGGGGTAGCGCTTCCTCAGGGTTAACACAATGTCCCTCCTGAGATGAGATTCCAGCCCACAACCTTACCATTACAAGTCATTATTTGTATGATTACAACTAGTATCAAGTTCATAAAAAAATAAACCACAATGGCTTTGTTTCCAATACCAGAGAAAAGTGAAGGAAATGTAAAAGTATTGCATAACAGTGCATGCAATCGGTGCCCTCATCAACAGAGCCTTCATAACCAAACAACAAATAATTGAATATTAAGTTAACTAATTTGTTATGTATTTATTTAGTATAATAAATTATTTGACTCCCTTTCATTCATTTATTTTGCTGTGGTTGTTAAGTAAACATGATTTTCTATCCATCGGAATGAAAAATGCATATGATATTTGAAGTTTTCACTTTTTGGACTTATACAATTTCCACTGAAATCGGTTTTCATCATGCTTGTCTTCAAAATAATATTCATTGATTTCCTTTAGTATGGTTGTTGAATAAATATGATTTCTCATCCATTTTCTCAGACTTTTTGGAAATATGCTTATATAGCAGCACTACTCAGCTCCTGCTGCTACGCCTGAAGTTATTTTATTTTTATTTTACCTACATGGTTTAGGAAGTAAGCTCATTGGTGATATCAGGTGGTGTACTGCACAGTTGGAACGAATACCTGCAGACACTGTGGCCTGCAGGACCTGGGGTTGAATAGCCATGCTATATAATCTTATGCATTTTTACACCGAAACAAAAGTAATTAGACTCCTTTTGCTAATTTATTTCACCATGTTTATTAAACTTTTTTTATTTATTTAAATGCCTGAAAGCGGATTTTTCACTGAAACACATTTCTCATCGTAAACTAGTGTTGATATTACAATCAGGGTAGGAGTTAGGGCTGCTGTATGGTTGGGGTCAGGGTTATGTTTATAGTTAAGTCACAGCTTGACACAAGGTTTACGATTCGCGTTCGGGTTATGACAAGTGCTAAGGATAGTGTTAGTATTACAGTTATGAGAAGGGTTAGAGTTTTTATTAGGGTTCTGATTGATGGTTCTGGCTTTTTACTACACACATTATTTCACAGAATGCAGTTTGGACAACACCATCACTAGCAATGGCACACCCCTGGGAATAACATAAAGCTGGACATGGGCTTTTTCTGGTGTGTACTGTAAACAAATATTTATCTCCTCATCACAAAATCACAAACCAAAACAAAAGTAAAGTTTTCTGCCACAAGTTGGATTTTTGAGACCCATTTAGTTCCCTGCCACCCTCTGGCTCCTGTGTGGTTTCTCTTTTCCAGGTCAACGTTTTCTTGCACCCTTTAAGAAAACCTGCAGATCACATAAACAGACGTTACTTAAATACTTGACTTAAAGGTGTATTGGCCCTATAATTTAGACATTGTATCCACAGCAACGCTTTAATATCATCAATACTTGCAGATCGTGGCTTTGTATTATAATGCCTTTCTGCAATCTTTTCTTGTGCACATTAATGGATGGCACAGATGAGATCTCTGTGGCCAGTGTGACCCAGTTTCTCTCTTTGTTCTCCTGCGCTTCTCTGTGTGCGTGCATCTCCCTGAACCCTGTCTTAATCAACACTCAATTTATTCTTTGGCGACTTTTATCAGTGGGGCTGGAATTAGACACACAGACTCCAGCAGGGCCATAAAATCAGCAGGGATAGAAGAACAGCATCCCCCGACACAAAAATGTCCAGAATAAGGAATATACTGCATGTATAGCAAAACATAACGTGTACATTGTCAGATAGTATTTTTGTGATCTCATTAAGAGTGTGTTGTATCTCAACATACATACATATACAATAGCATAAATATTATAAACCAAATGAAGAGACTCCTGCCTTATACTAAATACAATAATGCACATTATTAATGAGGATCTTCACAAATCTGCACAAGTGCACGTAAGCACTAGCTCACTCCCTTGGGGCTGTTTGCCAGAGAAATGACAAAGTCCTCTGTATGACACAGAGGTGATAACTTGGTAATAGCAGTCACAGTATGACAGGATTTTTTTTTGACGCTCGTTTCCTTGCATAAACCAGTTTTTTATTTGGCACCCAACATGGAGCTGTACACATCCAATTCCCTTCCAAATGTGGTATGTCCAATTATTTACAATGGCAGCTGTGTTCATACACAAACCCCACTGCTGATTAGGGACAGTGTAGACATCTCCGTATCTCGCCTGAAACACATGATGGTACCGCCTCCTTCTTTTCACACCGCGGACAACAGCTGCGCTAAGTGGAGTCAGAGGAGGACCTTTATTTTGCAGCTTTAACGTGCTGCGCACTGGTGCCTGATCAACCAGCAGGGTCTTCAGAGTAGATTAGTGTGGAAATGTGGACCTGTAACTGACAGAACCCTCCCATGCCCTGAGCGATGCAATAGGCAATTGTGCATCACTCTATGGAGCTACCTACCAGAGTGGGCACTGGTCCAGATTTTGGCCTCACCCATGCCCCACAGCGTGGAGCCCGAACCAAATGAGCCACCCAGCAGCCAGTTGAGACCTTATTTCCTCTTACATTCTTAAATGGGGAGGTGAGGAGTGGCGGGCCACACTATGAGCTTAGTGAGACCTGCTCTGCATTAAATATTTACAGATGCTGAAGGTCACATGAAAAGAAAAGCCTGACACTGAATACTACAGCGCACAGGGAATATGTCCTTACATGTCCACCTTAGGGAAGCTAGATTTGGGGGTAATTGAAAAGTAGTAACCATATTCATCACTGGAACACTTATCTCATGATGACCAGCACTGAGTTCTGCTTGGAGATTCAGTATATATCAGTCAGGCCTCATTCGCTCCGAGAAGCTAAATTAATTAGCACTTGTGTGAAAAAGCATGTTTGTGATTGTGTGGGTGCATTGCAGACGCAAAAAATTATCGAACTAATTTAATTCTAATTTAATCTAACTCGGACAAACAGGTGGCTCACAAGGGGTGAGCTTACCAATTCAATTTCAGTCTAGATTGCATCAAATGGCTGGCCACTTAGAGAGGGAGTTAATATAATATAAAATAAATAATATACTATGATATATATATGTCAATAAATATTTATATCAATATGTATGTCATTTGCAGTTTAAAAGTTTCCTGATTAAAACAACAATAATTCAGCAATGGTAAAAAAAAAAATATGTCCACCATTTTTTAATCAGCAGTTCTATTATATTTATATCTAAAATGACTGCCCCTAGCAACAAAAGAGATAATTTTGTTCTTCTGCCAGGTTCCCTCTGAAGCAAACTTCATTAAACTTGCAACAGGGTAACAATCATATTTTACCTTCAATAGTGTAAAACAGTGCTTTACCCAGGATGGTGTTCAATGGTAAAACAAAGCTAATTTTCTCAATATGTGCAACGCTAATTTTCATGCAGGTTGTTTTCATTTCCAAACCACAAAGACAAAATTCATCATCTTATTATGAATAAGATACCTTATTCATACCTACCCTCCTCCCCCCTCCACAGTTACCTCCATCCGTGTGCCTTTGGAATATGATTTACTGTCAACTAAGGGCCTAACAATCACTCTGATAACTGCTGGTCTGTGCTTGCACAGGTTAGCACCTCTGTCACAACAGAGTCCGGCAGAGGCCTCCATCACAGTGGCAGGTTGTGATCGCAATGCAAGTTCCGAAATAAAGGCTACTAAATGTACCATACTCCCCCCCACCCCGCCCCCATTCCATCTCTGTCTGTAGGTCATTTGATACCACAAAAGAAAAAGCCTTCTTTCCTACATATGAAAGCTTTTAGTTCTCTTCATCTCGGGTTCGAGATCCACCTATGGCGAATGACACCCATTGTGACCTCCCCAGAAGCATCCACAGGGTGGCCTGTAGCATAGTAGTTAAGGTAAATGACTGGGACACTCAAGGTCGGTGGTTCGATCCCCGGTGTAGCCACACTAAGATCAGCACAGCCGTTGGGCCCTTGAGCAAGACCCTTAACCCTGCATTGCTCCAGGGGAGGATTGTCTCTTGCCTAGTCTAATCAACTGTACATCGCTCTGGATAAGCCATTCATTAAATGTCATTAATGTAATGTAATGTAATCCAATTGCAGCAAGTCTGGCTTTGAGAGATGGTCAGGTGTCCAGTGCTACAGGAGGCACCTGCCTATAGGACATATTGGATCTGCTTCTCACGACCGTTCTTACTCTGCTCACAGCCTTGACTTCGTATCTCATGAGAGCCTCTCAGTAAACTCAGATTAGCCTCCCCTCAGAAGGTTGAGAACTCGAGTCAGTGCTGAGAAGCAGTTTTTTATTGGGATTCTCAGCCTTCGATAAAAACGTGTCCTGCTCAGCCGCCCTCGCTAGCTGGAAATCAATTTAGCCAGGTGCCCACGCTGATACACTCATTGGTAACATGGCCTACGTTATGTTTGCAATCCGCTACATGGCTCTTTCTAACCCCACTTCCCTCGACTTATTAAACGAGCTACGCTTCTGTGTCTGCCTGGGCCGTGTGTGGTGCTCTCATTGCAGCTAGCAGCAACCACCCTCTCTGTGTCACGTGCTTGGGTTTAAACCATGCCCAGGAAGCCATCGACACTCCTGAGTTTGGTGCAAGCTCGGTTTACATGTTAGATACTATTTAGCTTTTAGGCGAACTTAGGGGTAGGAACATGCGAGCAACGCTGGGCTGGATGTCCTGTTCTCGCCATTACCTTATGTTATGTTATGTTATGTTATGTGACTTGGGTAAAGAGGACGATAGCACCGCGGCCTCTGGGCCACAACGAGGCCCTTCTACTCCAAGTTGGGCTGACTAGTCTGACTTGGGCTTGTTGCGTCTCCCCCTTTCCCTCTCCAGTACTCCTACACCGGAAGGAGAGGCACCTGAACAGGAGAACAACGACATGCCCGTCATGATTCTGTGAGAAAGACACCATTCCACCGGCCCCAGCAGCACCTGCTAGGGGAACAGCGAACACCCTACCCCATGCTGTGCTTCTGGAGGTGTGTAAGAAAGCTGCAGCCCGTCTCAACATCGAATGGTCAGCCCTCCTCAACCCCGCAGACAAGGAAAAGGACGTTTATGATGGGAAATGTCTTGGCCCTAGAATGCAGCTTTTCCCAGTCCTTCCTGCTTGCGCTAAGCATACGAAACACCAGAGGAAGGACCGCTGCACTGCTGTGATGACAAGCCTTTAAACTCTGCCTCCCCCGCAGGATAACACCTCACCCGCTGCCACCCACCTGGCCCCCACTGTGAACCCCCGTGCCCAGGTATGATAGGAGAGAGGCAAGCCCCAAGGAGACAGGTAACCCCCGTCTCAAGCCTTGGGGTAATATTTCCTTTGCCGCAGAAACCTTCGCCTAGTTTAACTGGAAGCGGCCTGCCTGAGAGACTCCCCTTGGGGCGCTAAGTCTATGTTCTGGCATGGCCAGCCCCGTGGACTCACAGTCATGTCTCCTCACTTTGTGTTCAGGGGGACAGCCCCTTACACCCAGGGGCAGACGCCCCTGGGGCCGACATGGCTCAGGCAGTAAGAGCAGTCGTCTGGCAGTCGGAGGGTTACCGGTTCGATCCCCCGCCCGGGCTGTGTCGAAGTGTCCCTGAGAAAGACACCTAACCCCCAAATGCTCCTGACGAGCTGGTCGGCGCCTTGCATGGCAGCCAATCGCCGTCGGTGTGTGAGTGTGTGTATGAATGGGTGAATGGAGAAGCATCAATTGTACAGCGCTTTGGATAAAGGTGCTATATAAATGCCTGCCATTTACCATTTACCATCTATATTCACTGCGGTCAAGGCACCAGTTTCTGGCCAAAAATCCCTTCACAACACTCCCCTGGATTTGCCACTAGGTAGAGTGTTATTATTCGGTATGGCTGCATCCAGCCGTTCTCTGCCCCCCCCCCCCCCAGTCCTCCATGCCAGTAGGGGCGCTCACAAGCCACATGAATGCTTGGCGGGTTTTGTCAGCGACTGACTGGATGACAGACTCCAGTTTAGAGTGAAACTATGAGTTTCAACTGAGGCATTTACTCTCAAACCGAAGAGAGCCAAACCCATGCTAGAAGAGGAAATCTCCTCCCTTCTACACAAGAGGCCGATTGATGTGATTCGCCGAGATGAAGCTCAACACGGCCCCATGGCCACCAATTTTCTGGTTTGCGAAAAAAAGGATGGTTCTCTACGTCATCTTCTGGGTCTGACTGTTTAACAAACATCTGATACACTACAACCTAAAAGTCTTAACATACAGCACTCTTTCACATTCAATATGTCAGAAAGATTGGTTCACATCAATCGATCTAAAATATGCACTTTCCCATGTCGGTATCTATCCCCCTCACATGAAATGTGACCCCATGCGACTAAACCTCATGTTGTATCAAACCAAACCCTCACAGATTGAATAGGGGTCTATGTTTTAATACAGTAATGCAGTTCAAAATCTCCCTGTCAAATTCTCAATGATGTCAACTAGCCACTAAAGGCTAGGTTCATGTTTCATGGTGCACAGCTGCTAATAATGCTGTCCTTTGACTCTGATGTGCTGGATGTTAGCATGCTACAGTGATTTCAACATGAACTTGTAACCCCCATTGCAACAGATTTTATCTGCAGAGCAAACATATATTTGACAGCTTCACATGTTTGATAAATCTACTGGGCTGATCTGGCATGAAATACATTGTTTCTGAGGTACCACAGTATTTGTAGTGCAGCTCAATTGTTTAACAATGTGTCGCTTTACTCTCGAGTATTCAATAAAGACATGCTGCTAGAAGCAGGTACAGGTGAACGACATGTTGACAGTGAATTTGTTCCTCAGAAAAATAATCTGATAAAATCAGTCATGATCTGATGATAAGCTGGAGTTTAGACAGAGTTATTAAAACATCTCAAAAACTGCTGAATCGCTGGACACATTCTTCTGCCACAAATAAGAATGGCTTCATGTGACTTCACCGCGCCAAACAAACCAGGTATGAAAGCCATCTTAACCATTTAAATTTGTGATTTTTGTGTGAAGGTGTGGTATAAGGTTTGCACCATTTGTGAGAACGTGGAGCATTCATGTCAAATTAGTGCAGTCTCTCATGCAACTGTGGAACTTAGTAGTAGTATTTTACATACAGTAGATTTCTTATTAGGCTTGTCACACAAAAATAGGAATCAACAATATAATATCTGAAGGAATTGTGGTAAAGAGGCACAGCTAATGATCACATTGACATTAATTCTGCCCTTTGGCTGCTGTCATTGTGTGTAGTTATTATATTGATACGATATGGTAGACACCACACTTAGAACAAATGAGTCAGTGTGTTGGTGATAAAACAGCCATTATTCATGCAATGCATAAAATGTATTTTATTACAGCTGGAAGGTTTCTGGCTAGTAGTTCCTTTAGTGAGGTATTTCAGTTTTTTTTGCTTATTTCGGGATTTTTTCCTCGATTTTGATTTCGTTTTGCAGCAGAGCAAACTTCCACAGGGTTGATTGGAGGTTGATTTGATTCACCTGCAGCTCTTAATTGGTAATTGGAGCAGTCTGGTGCGTTCCCCTCTTGGCCAATCAGGGTGTGACGACACCCTTGCTTTTGAGCTTAAAAGAGTTGGTAACCCACACACCTGGTTGGTTTCCTGATCCTACTTTCTTGCTGTTAAACCCCATGGCAGCAAAACCATAAGCCCTAGAAACACTGATCCTTTAAGGGCCTCTTGAGGGAATTCTTTGCTCCAGTTGCTGTCAGATTTGAGGTGTGTTTTGTGTCTCTATATTGCCTGCATCAGGGCTTGAGGGGGCCAATCATTGTAAATCCTCTTTTGAATTTAATTTAATTTTTTTGGTAATCAGATGGATATTTCAGTTTCCTTTATTATTGAAGAGGCATTTATTCATTATGCATCAAATTTTACTGAAAAGGCATTTGTTTATACATCTAAGTCCTTCCCTGTATTTTATGTGGTTGGCAACTGGTTCTTGGGATTCTTCCTGATGAGCTGAAGTTTGGTAATCAGTGGGCTACTGCCACAGAGTGATTGTAATAACACATAGTTTTAATGCAAATAACCACACATTACAACAATGGTATGCAGAAGAGCATCTCAACACTCATCTGTCATACCTCTTAAGTGGATAGGCTGCAGCAGCAGAAGACCAATAAGTCAAAAAAGCTCCAATAATAAAGTTCCTAATAAAGTGCTTAGTGACTGTATATCACAATCTACGCAGCCCACCCAGTTGTGTGTTCTCTTCCTGATCTTTTTTTTTTTTGTATGTTGTATAAGAGAGAGCGAGTCGAGCAGTGAAAGTGCACTGAGATGGGGTTGACTGCAGGCAGGAGTGAGAGATTCAAGGTTATCTACAGTCAGTCATGATGCGGGCCGCCTTGCCTCTAGGGCCCTCAGTATCGACCGGTGACAGGCGAGGGATGCGTCATCAAGTCCAGCCGGGATTAAAGATATTTCCAAGATAGCAAGGTTACTGTGTGTCTCTATCTACAGTACAGTATATGTAGCTCTGATAATGGATTCAAAGCTTTCATCGTTGAACACGCCTCCTTTCCCAACCACATACTTTTCATGGTGTGATAATTCACGAGGAATTTAAAGAAATGTAACATTCTTTTACATTTTACATGCAACGAAAATGTGAAAACTACACTTTTCTTGCCAGTTGAATATTGCTTCAATACTGTATGTGTTGAGAGGGAACACAAATATTTTATTAATCACACTACTTGATTTAGTATGTTGAGTCTTGCCTTGCATGCTGCTGGATATGCAATGGAGGGGGTGTGTGTAGGGGGCGGTGTGTTTGGGGGGAGGTTTGTACTTTTTCCGTTAATTAATTCACGACTGTCCATCAATAATAATAATAATGATAATGCACATTTCTAAACTTCACTTCTGCCTGTGGTGCAGACACATGATCGACACCATGTCCCTCGTGTGGCCTGTGAGCTGCCTATTGGGAGCACCTCCTCTAGATTGTACTTTAGACAAGCACAGTGCTTTTTCTGCCCAGTGGACAGTACATGACATCATGAGACCAGGGCAGTTATAAGTCTGGGTTCTTTCATTAGAGAGAGCATATTCATTGTTTCCACTTTCATTGACATATTTGCATGTTGAGTAGTTTTCACAACATTCTGTATTATATATTGTATTATGTATTGGTACTTGTATTGAAAGTGATTTACTTATATACATTTGGCATTTTATATTTGGTATCTGGTACAGGGTATCAGTGGAGAGGGCTCTTGTCCTGAGAGTGCATACCACAGAAATAGTTAATTTCAGCTACCAATGAAAACACAATGGGTTGTGTTGTAGTCTCTTACTTCCTTTACTTAAGAAATGGAATGACAGATGAGCCAGCTTTTATGATCCGACGCTTTTTCAGTGATAATAGTGAAACAATACCCTTGGGTTCTGTGACAGATTAGGCAAGTGCTACCCATTAGGAAGTGCCTTCCAAAGTTGATATATTATGAACTAATCTGTTGTAGCTGTCATTGCTAATGCAATACTTCACCTGCGAAAGGCCATGATGAATGTTTCTGTTGGTTGTCTTTGTCTAATCATATGCATTAGTTAACGTGAGAGCACTCTAACACAACTCAAGTCAGCATCTGCAGGAATGACGCAGGCTGTTAATTACACCGTACTCGTTTCATACTTAAACATATAGTGACACATCAAATTCTATCACTAAACATCCAACCCAATCTAATTAGGAATTATTATAATGCTTTTTTTCCCCCACAATGTCTTAAGAATTAAAATTATCTCTTTGTCTCATCTTCAAGGCCAGAAATGTTAATTTAGACATGAGAAGAACGCCTACATCTAGTATCAGATTTTAGGATTCAAATTAGGGCTCAATTTGTGTTAGGGTGAGAGAGTGTGTGGGTTGAGGCAGTATTTAGGGATGTGATCAGGAGCTTTGGAAATGGTTAGGACAAGGGATTAGTCTTTGATTTTGGGAGATCCCAATTTTTTGATGTGCAGTGTAATATTATATAGAGTTTGATATTTTTTCCTGCTAAAATAACTCCAAAAACATTCACTTGTATTCTTATTGAATGTAGTTTTTCATCAACATACCAGGGTTTTTGTTGCTGTCTCCTCCACTGCCTGGCTTGGCACCTGCCCACTTCCTGCCACATGAGCCCATGTGACCTGCCCTGCACGCTGCGCTGCGCGTGTGTATTTCGCTGGTTTTCCACTGAAATTTTAATCATAAATGTCTTCAAAATAATTTCCTTGCACTTACGTCCGTGTGGTTGTTGAATAAACATGATTTCCCATCCAACTGTGTGACAAAAATGGCATATTAAAGTGTTTTTGCTAAATGAAGTAGAGATAATAAGAGATATTAATAGACTGACACCAAAATATTTCATTTATTTTAACAACCAAGACACATTTTTCATCATTCCTGTAAATCTTTCACTGAAGGCCTTGAACACATTGATTTGCCACTGGTTGAAAGTGATTTTTTTAATAGTGCTAACTATTTTCTTTCGATGATGATATCATTGATATGATATTACATTTCCCTTGTAAAAGATATGTACATCTCTGGGACTATTTCCTGGTAAAATAAAGGTGAAATAAAAAAATAAAAAATGGTTTTCATCAAAGCAGTTTGGCATGGTGGTATCATCTCTTCTAAAGAGTTGGCCAGTAGGCATGTTGATTCAACCTGTGGGAGACCAGGAGGACTGTAGGCTCCCACTCCCAGCTAGTTCAGCTGAGCACCGCACTGGTCTTACACTGGCCCTGCCTGTCAGTGGGGCAGCTGCTTGTTCACAAAGCCGGAAAGACGAAGTGCGGGCGACAAGTCACCTGGGACAGACAGGATCCAGGCTGATTAAATCTGATCCATCACTTCCTGCCTGAGCCTGACTTGGACTGGGCTTCTCCAGAGAGTGGTGAAAGTCTCTCTTTGCAACATAACCAGTGACCCAGAACTCCTTTCCAGCGCTTCAGTTTCATTCCTATGAATTGAATATTTATATAACATACAGCGAAATGTATGTTTAAAGTTTAGTTTTTGAGCTAGGTTTGTAGATAAAAGGAAAACCTGGTTACTACGTAAAAACATGTCATGCTGCATTCAACAATGATTAATATGACTCCTTTATTTTAGAGCCAAAGTAATCTTTTCACATTATTTCTGCCTCAAAAAGAAATTGAAACGATAGTCCTGTTTTTATGATATCCCTGGGCATGCTAACAAAAACTTTTTTTTTCTTTTTTAAAATCTCCTCTGTGTTATCAAAAAATAATTATATTTTTTGCCTGTTTTTGCATCATATTAAAAAAATAGAAAAAGTCTTGTTTTGCCTTGGAAGATGCATTATCACACCATTTGTTTGGAGAAGAAAAAGCATGTGGCTGTGTTTTATCCTCCTTCAGTCTGCCAGACCTAGCAGCCTGTGAGAAGTTTCTGGAAGCCCCTTTCTGTGATTCCATTGCCAAAATGACTAAGGCAAAAAAGGCCAATGAAATGCTTCTTCTTTCCCAAAACACCTGTGGGGAGAATCTCATGGTGCTGAATTTATGTTCCTGAGTAGCATACATGGTGGTGAATTCTCAACACTGTTCGAGGGTTATTCTCCCCACTAGGGAGTTTTGATTTACATTTTTTACTTTATGTGCCTGCTAGTTGGGGGTTCAGGCCTGGTGTTTGCCCTTCTGCAACTCTGTGAAGTGTCTTTGTGACAGTCTTTTGTAAAAAGAGCTATACAATTAACATTGAATGAAATGTCATTTATTTTTTTTAGAAGGAAATGTAGGAATGTGATATAACCTTGGGCAAATTGGGACCAAGATGTCTGCCAGGAAGATGCCTTTAGACGTGCTTACCTCTGCATTGGGCCTGAAGGCCCTTGCATCAAGTGACTGAAACAGACGTGGTCCCTTGTTGCATTCAGATGAGCACAGACCGGTGTACTGCAGAGCCAACTGCTGGCATAAACACTCTGCTGTCCTTTTGGGCCACGATTATCCCTAGGCCACAAGTTTTTGCTTAGTTAACTTTTTTTGTGTAAGTTTTCCCCATTTTCCATGGAGCTGCACTCCAGCAGACGTTGGGAAGAGATGGCAGAGGCGTAACTCTTCCGATTCACGTGCCGCCCGTTCTCACTTTTTTCTTGCCCACTGCGGATGCACCACCCGTCACGCTGCCTGTACCGCTGGAGGGCATATTCTGAACGTGTTCACCGTTAGCGTGCCCGCATGTGCCTCATCTGACCAGGAGTAGCTGCTATGGAGCAATGATCCTTCCCTGGAGAGGCTGAACCAATTGCCTCACCAATGCGGACCTCCAGTCATAGGTGGCAATGGCGGCACACCAGGTCCCAGGGCCCCATGGAGGCCCCCACAATTCAAGTTTGAAAAATCCTTTTGGAACATGTTTTGATTGTGCGGTAATTTGTGTGTCTGCAGTTACCTGGTCCGTGATCATCCCGACCCGCCCCCCCCCTTCAGTCCATGGTCCTAGTCCTGGCTTTGGTATACAGCACTGCGGGTGTTCCACTGCAGTGAGTATGAGGAAGTCGTTCAGCTTGCATGAGACCAAGTCACCCTGTCTCTGCCTGCATGCTCAGGGTTGCAGGGACAGAATCACACATGAGGGTATGTACTGTAGTTACATTACATTACATTACATTACATTAATGTCATTTGGCAGACGCTCTTATCCAGAGCGACAATACCCATACCCATACCAGGGATAAGTGCGCTGAAAGACCCTGGAGGGAAGTACAGTTTCAACTCCTACCTGTACAACAAAGATAAGGACCAGTGCAGTGCCTGTTTGATCATTGAAATTTGGTGCCTATTTGATCATCAGTCGATTGGCTGCTTCAATACTACAAGACCGTGCACTCAGTGAGCACTTCGGTATTTATTAGACTTATTTTTTAGACTTAACTCTTCTGCTGCCGCAGCCCATCCGCTAAGAAGTTTGACTCATTAACAATGTGTTTCTGCCTGAAGAACTGCTACTCAGTGGATGTTTTTTTCACAATTCTCTGCAAACACTAGAGACTGTTGTGTGTGAAAATCCCAGGAGATCAGCATTTTTCCGAGATACTACCCTGTCTGGCACCAACAATCATTCCATGGTCAAAGTCACTTAACCATGTCTGTATTATTTTATGCATTTAGTTAATGCCACATGATTGGCTGATTAAATGTTTGCATTAACAGGCTGGTGTACAGATCTACCTAATAAAGTAATCACTGAGTGTTTATCTCAAAGGAAGTGACGACACTTATAATGATATTTAAAAAATAACTGTGGTTCTGACTTTGTTTGGACTGAGCCGGCTGGGAATGTATTAAATGTATGCATCAAATGTGAAGCTCAGAGAACCCTTCGATCCGTTCCATTCTCATCCATTTCCAAGGTAAAAATGGCCCTCATTCAAAGCTGTTCACACAAGGGGGCATTATGAGTTTTCTTCATTACCAGTGTAGGCGCATACGCATAAATTACTTGAACACTATTGCATCTTAATGTTGTACAAATCAACGGCGGCATATTGAATCATGTTTCATTAATGTGGCTTTCAGTAAGGTGAGGCCTAGATGTGAGCAAACATGCTGATCTGGTACAAAGCCTCCTCCTGCCTGGGGTGTGTGTGTGTGCGTGTGCATGGATATATATATGTGTGTGTGTGAAATGCCACTCGCTTGGCTAAAACTCATTCTAATCAGATGCAGGCATGACAAACTCTGACAGGTGTCAGCCAGTTGCAGATCTTGGATTTGCGTGAATAACCATCCGTATAGTATCGCTCTGAACAAATGGTCAGGAGGTGACGGGAGAAGCGAAAACACGGCGAGTTAGGAAAACAATAAAAAGTCAAACTGCAGCTAAGGTGCTACAGGGGACCACAGATAAAATACACCTGTCAAACTCCTAGATGGTTTTTCCCAAAGGACGGTGTAAGTGACAACCTAGGTGAGACCCCGCAGCATGCCCTGGGAGATGTCATTAAACCCCAGTGCATTGTCCAGAGTGTCAGCGTAACGCTGGAGCTAGGTTTTCAGTTTGCAAAATAGCAAGTGCGTGAGAGAAAACCGTTAGAGTCCTCTGACGGCGTTTAAGTGTACTGCTTGGGAGCAGTATGGATTTAGTGTTAACCATGAAAGTGACTGGAAAGAGGTGGTGGATGAAGCATTGCTTTAGTGTTCTGTATGCCAATGGCAATACAAGGCAACACGAAAGTTACATTGCAACCTTGGGTCTATTCATTTTGATACATTCGATTATTGCTTTTAAATTTCAAGTAAAAGAAAAAAAAAAAAATATATATATAAGATTCAAATTAATGAATGTTTTTTGCTTTTTTTACATGGTCTAATGCAGGTTGATTTTGTGCAGCATTTCATATTGATGGCCTTAACATTTACCCCATTATGGACCCATTAAGGCAGCATATAGAAAACCAATATAAAGGCCTAGGAATCACAATGCATTTCAATGGTCATGTGTCTTGAAAAATGGTTAGATCAAATACAATGCTGGCAACGCATCCGTCTGTTAAGGGAGATGTGACGTGCAGGTCACATCCGTCTGTTAAGGGAGATGTAACATGCAGGTTGCATCCGTCTGTTAAGGGAGATGTAACATGCAGGTTGCATCCGTCTGCTAATGGAGATCTAACATGCAGGTCACATCCGCCCATAAGGGGTAATGTGGGTATTAATTACAATTATTTTTTATTTAAAAAATAACAAAGTAGCACTTTTGAACCCCCCAGTGAAACATTATTTTTTCATAGGCTTTTGATAATGATTTGATAACAATTTTAATTACATTTTTGTGAAACGTAAATTAAAATGAGATACAAGGGTCCTTTTTTCTCTGCTTCAACAAAAATGGACAGAAGCGAACTGAACCAGTTTCAGCACAGACTAGGAACACAATTTATTTTTGTCCATTTTAAAATACAGAGCCTTATGAAAGGCTCTTTTCATGATTCAAAATCATCAACACCATCAACACCATTCAATACCTCTGCCATTGATCACCGCTGTAGGGAATTAAGGGGAAAAAAAACCTTAGGATCGGCAATCTCTCTCTCCTCATTAATTTCATCTCTATTGTGGGACATAGCAATGTTAACTCACCTCTCTGCATGTCCTCTTCGCTGTGGTGAATGATCCAGAGAGCTAGGGTTTCACACCTCCTGTCAGTACCGGGAACATCAGGACGAGGGCCAGATTCCCTCAGGTGCCCTTGTTTGGGCTGTCCTGTAGCAGAGGCGTCTTTATACAGCGCAGTGGAAAAAGCGCCGCATTAATTAACAAGCCTTTATTAATTATCACTGCCGAGCCCCACGCCCACAGTGAGCTTTGCTCCTTAATGGAGGAGTCCGATCAAAAATCAATACGCTTTGTCGTACTGCTCAATTACTTGGTAGAACGTTCACGTGTTCTGAGAGAATTAGCCAAACGTAGCGTCTGCTTTGAATATGTTTCTTCTAGTTCATTTGTAATATTATGAATTAATTCATGATCCTAACCCGCTTATCCTGAACAGGGTCGCAGGGGGGGCTGGAGCCTATCCCAGCAAACATTGGGCGAAAGGCAGGAATACACCCTGGATAGGTTGCCAGTCCATCGCAGGGCACACACACCATTCACTTACACACTCATACCTACGGGCAATTTAGACTCTCCAATCAGCCTCCGGTTTCCAATCAGAGGAAACCGGAGTACCCGGAGAAAACCCACACGAACACGGGGTGAACATGCAAACTCCACACAGAGAGGCCCCGGCCGACCAGGATTTGAACCCAGGACCTCCTTGCTGTGAGGCGGCAGTGCTACCCACTGCACCATCCGTGCCGCCGATATCACAAACTTATGAACATAATCGTTCATGCAACTCTTTGGCCTCGTTGTGTTTGATATAAGCTGTCAAACTGGCCTGACCTGGAAATGGGCTCTGCTTCCACCATGAGTCACAGTACAGTAAGCTAGCCATGTTGTGACAGGGTGCTGTTCTTTGATCAGACTGGTCATTGGGTCAGACTCTCAGCATGCAGGACCCGCAGAACGCTGATCATGCATGCAAATGAATAAATAAGGACAAATACTTTATTCAGCACATTTAACATTGATTGATGTGGGAGGCAGAATCTGTAGGAATTAAGTGAAAATAGCTTTAGTTCCTTTGTCAGGTTTTAGACGTCCTGGCAAACTAGTCACAGTAAAGCACAATAAAACGGTTCTTTGGAATGCAGGCTTCATTCTGAATGATCTAAATAATTATGCAAGTTGAAAGACTGTAAACTCCATCTGAACAAACGCCAACTGTTTTGTACTGGATTGTACACCTGAAAATCATTATTTTTTTGTATCAGATTGTGAACCATTTGTAGATGGAACCTTGATGCCATTTAAAAAAAAGATTATCATGTCATTTCATCTAGAAAAACAATTTTCATCTAACAATTAAAAATGATACAAACTGTGAACATCCAATGCTGACTGACATTGTTGTCCCTGAGATGAATGTTGATCGTGCTGCGATATGAAAACACAGTAATAAGCAGAAGAAAATGATTGCGTTTGCCTTTCAGGCTGACCTTACAGACCTAATCATTACTTCATTATCATTGTTTTTCATTATGGCGCACTAATAACACAGCCAATGGAAAAAAACTGTTTAAATGGCATTCTAATGTCCTATTACATTCGCCAGAAGGGACCAGAATGAAGAAATTGCTATTATTAGCCCTATCCAGTAATGTGGTGCTTTCAAGTAATCTGACGCACTTCCCAAAAGAGCTGTTTACTATATTAAAATGCGCATCCTTTCCCCTGTTTCCTGTCTATTTTCTAAGGATCCCGCTCTGATGACCTGACCTTTCCCAGCCACAGTGCTCCTCATGCAGGTTTTCCCCATTTAAAATCTGAATTTAAAGCTGTGAGTTCAGGTCACACCTCCAGCAAAAAAGAATGAAAAGTCCCATAGAAACCCAAGTTGTGGGCCTCTTAGCCTGTGTCAGACTCTGGGCGTACTGACATCGACCTAAACAGGAACCTGGAGGAGAACAAGAGTACAGTATGGAAATGGAATGGAATTCAAGACAAAGGGAGACTTGGACTTCCTTGATTTTATTATAAACTGTGGAAAAACTGAAACCGGTCTTTAAGAAAATGTGACTGATAACTGGTAAAGATTGGACAGTCAGCGTTCACAAATGGTAGTTGGTAGCTTTCTGTGTGTGAGAGAGAGAGAGAGTGGACAGGAGATTGCAGGGAATATAGAGATGGAATGCCTGGGATAACACAGTGAGAGTCCACACCATCAGGCATGTTGCCAGTTTGATCTGAAAGCCAAACAATTCAGAGGTCAGTAAACACAGACAGGCAGCCACAGGGCCCCAGAACTCACTGATAACAGCTGGGTCTGTAGAATGTACACACACAGCATGCATAATAACTTGAATTCCAGAGGAGACTACTTGCTTGGCAAAAGATCAAGCTTTATATTAAAAGCTGCATATTCCTTTTTCCAAGAAGTATATTAAGTACTTGAGTTGTAGTAGTAGCAGCTATACTGGTATTTGTAATTGTAATAGTACATTAGTAACAGTACTAGTCATAGTGGCTATGATGGTGGTGGTAGTCTTAATGGTAGGAGCAGTACTGGAAGTAGTAGCAGGAGTAATAACAGCAGTAGTGTAAGCATAACAGAAATTTGTGGGGAAAAAAGTAGTTAAATAAGAACATAAAGTGATAACTGTAACAGGCCCTTCAGCCCAAATTGGCTTGTACTGTAGTGTACCGCACTGTATTAGTTTTACACCTGCCCAATACATTATTGTTATATAGGTATCACACTATAGTATATCTGTGCCTATGTAATACATCACTTGTATCTATAGTACACTATAGATTTATTGTAGTTGTGTAGCATAAGTGTCATTTTACCTGCCAAATAAGTATAACAAGTATCTACAAACAATTTATCAGGTCAGGATGGACGCTATTGTGAAATGTCCAGTGTAAAAATGGGAGGTGTTGGTAATAATTCAATAAAAATGTAAAGCATGTAAAGCAAATTGTAGAAAAACTAAAATCTGAAAATCCCTTGAAAGGTGCCTGGATGAGGCAGAAAGCCACACTGATGGAAAACAAAGGCACTGCTTTTGGAGTTCTGTAGAAGATTCATATGCCCACAGTATTATATTTTTGTTGAGCTAAATATTTGAGCCTTCATTACACATTGTATACTCATAAGATGAATAGACAATTTCTTACACTGTCAGAATAAGATAAATATGTAAGTCAATTTGTAACTCGGTCTCTGACATTTCCAACTGGGATAATTGGCCCTTAGTCTATGTACTATAGTGAAAAAAGGATGAAGAAAATAAGACTAGATAAGTATATTTCAGTAACACAAGAAAGTAGGGGAGACCGGGGATGGTTGTCACACAGCTTGGTTGTCACACTGCTTATCTCGCCCCCTAGAAGGCGCTATTCAAAGATTTAATAAAATGTCAAAGTTTCAATTCATGTGTAAGCCACACATCATTGAAGTGAGGAGGGCTTTAATGTCAAAAAGTAATTGTTTTTATTATATACTTCTATGGTATTAGTTAATCTTCAAACCATTATTTATTAACTAAGACTTAAAGGGTTGCACTAGTGTTAAAATGACTTTTATATGATGCGCTAAAATTGAGTCAGAAGTGTGACAACCATCCCCGGCCTACAAAATAGCTGAGTAGTGAAAAAGTCTCTAAATTGAATTAAGGAAAAAAACTGGTTACACCTCATCTACTTTCCAATGGAGTAAAAGTGAACATTGGCAACACTAAAGAATTGAGCAGATTTTTCTTTATGCAAATCAAAGCCTGGGCATGCATTGTAAATGAGTGCCTTGGCACATATTGTAAATTAGTGCAATGCATTAATCTGAATTTTACATATAATGAAAAGCTCCAGTGATGTGATCATAAATTTAACATTTTAAAACCTCTTGAGAAATATACAGTCAAGTGTGCTATATTGCTATTCTTGGAGAAAAAGTATAATGTTTTAATTTCTGTTGAACTATTATTTAAAAAATTGTTAGAAATGCAAGATAATTTAAATGCAAAACTGATTCCTTAAAAAGAATGCCAGTCCATCTGGGTCCAATTCACTCCCATTATTTTGAGTCAGAACAACTTATTGATTACGTTTATCATATTTGTACTTGATCAGCTGTTTGTCTCTGAATGTTCCTAACAGTAATGATCCTGATGCTCTTTTTATGATGAATTTGGGATTTGCAATTTGTGAGCATTTCCTAGGTCCCAATACACCTGACAAGCTCAGTAGAGTGTAGAAAAGTATTTAAATCCAAAACAATTACGTATTTGACCCAGATCTGACCATGAGCAATCATGCATTCCATGATAATTTCAAATGGGTGTGAAAAACTGTCAAATGTTCACAGAAATGGAACAAGGGGGATCGAGGAAAAAGGAATGAAATGAGTTACTCGTAGTGTTAACTGAGAACCGATATCACTGATGTTGGCAGACAACTTACATGTTGCTTACTTTTAGCAGAGAAGACCTCTGTAATATAAAAATAGTAGCGGCAGAATACTTCGTAACCGTCCCATTTGAGGGGATGAGGCTAAACATACGCTTGCTTGCTAACATTACCTTCAAATGTGTTCTTTTGGGGAAGAGCTGGCGGTCTGATGGTTCTCTGCCACCCTCAGGCTTTTAGTCTCTCTGTGAGCAGGCAACACAGTGTAGACCCCAGGCTATTTCTGTGACACTTCCATATGTTCCTGCAACCAGCACATTTGTTGAATTAGAATTTAATTCTGTACCGCAAAGGCAAGACGGGTGCAATTAAATATGATGGACTAGTTTTGATGAAATTTAATTCAGCGAAATTATAAAGGGTTCGCCACAAATACTGTATGTCACATGACTAATGTCTTTAATCAAAGCCTATATCCATAAACTGAACAGCAGCTTGCAGTATAGCTAGAATTAATATGATTTTGCAGCAGCTCAGTTGGCTGCTATTGACATTTTGCCAACATTGCATAGAAACCACATTATTTCCTTAAAGAACCTGTTCCAGTAACATCAGCAATAAAGTTTTATGCTTTGTCAAAGCTCTTGTATAATTACCATGCACACCCAGACCCCACACATACAGTACAAATGAGGACACCGGTAAGCCCACATTTTCAGTGTATGTCTCATTGTTATGCTGTATTATGCATGTTTTCACATTTCATTCATACCATTATATCACATAATTGATATCAGAGCAACACAAATGAGCTATCATCCCTTTAGAATCACAGAAGTAGATCAGTGTGAAGTGTACATGTAAATGGGAAAATGAAGATTTTTATTTTATTATTTATTTGATCTACCCATTGAAGAACTGCTTTATATTCTGTTGAAAGTATTTGCAGTCCAGTAACAAAAAAGTGTCATCAGTGCTATTGCTTCTATAATATGAGATCAGTCCTAATGGATAATTAAATAAATAATGTATTCAAAGATTCTGAAGTTCACACTCAAGGCGCCACTTGAGGACACACAGGCTCATTGGTCGATGTACTGTATGGAGTGTATGTATGACATAGTGTATGGAGTGTATGTATGACATAGTGTATGGAGTGTATGTATGACATAGTGTATGGAGTGTATGTATGACAGTGTATGGAGTGTATGTATGACATAGTGTATGGAGTGTACGTATGACATAGTATATGGAGTGTATGTATGACATTGCAGTATATGGTTATTTTTTATGAGGTGTGTGCTTACTATGCTCTATGGCCTCCTATACAATGTCAGGTTGATGAAAGGCCAACTATACAGTAGATAGTTCATTACGGTGAGGAGAGGTGACGTATAGTTTCGCCTCTGGTGCCTGCGGGTTCATGGTTCTGTGTATGTGCTGAGGGCAGCGGTTGCTCTCAGCTGTGAACTTGGTCTCCATGGAAACCAGACTACATTCATACAATGCCCCAGCTAAAATGCAGGCACTGTGAGTAGTACACACGTATACAGTAGGGATTTGGATAGGGATTCGAAGCACATTTATGTGATTTATCACCCTGTGTCAATGCAGGTGTTGTCTCGAAAAAGGGCAATGCTCATCTTCTGAGAATATTTCAGGTGGGAATACACCCACCTTAGGTTCAATATTTCTAAAACAAATCGCACTGTCGGACTTAACATAGGCTTGAATTTCATTATTTTTCCAGAGCTACAACCGAAACATTTTCCTTCCAATGCATAAGTACGTACTGAATTTCATCACTGGTAGTTGGGATCTAAACCATTTAAAAACCAGAAAAGATGTTTCACAAAATTGCAAGGTTCACATTTAAAGTAGAATGCAATCCATTTTCACGAATCCATTTTAAAATAGTCATTCATTCCTGTTCTTCTTCTTTCTTCTCCTTCTTCCACAATTTGGAACCGCAGCTAAAGCCTGCGACAACCTCCACCAGTACTGGAGTGATAGGAACAATATGTACATCACTGTTTCCCAACCCGATTTCTACAGATCTACGGACCTGTACGTTTTCATTTCAATTCTACTTTGGCAACCAATTCTACTAATTAGCAGCTCAACAAGATCTCGAGCTGTTGAATGAGCTGTGCTTCGTTCGTGTTGGAGGGGCCTATGTGTTGGTAGATCTCCAGGAAACAGGGTTGGGAATACTGATGTATGTACATCATCCAAAATGCACCAGCCACCTTAACCTTTTTACTGAACTCTGCAGTCCGTCAGACAGGTTACCCAGTTAAAGCACTGGAGAACTGCAGCCAACACAGCTGGCACTGTTATACAATAAGCCAGGGAACATGTTCATCCTGTTAAATGTTTGTGATTGTGCCCCACCAGGAATGGCCTGTTTCTGTGTCAAAGCTCGTATAATAGTATTACCATGCACACCCGAGACAAATGATGACCCCAGATCTAACTAACTTTTGAAAATGTTAATTCTGTTAAATGTTTGTGATCATGCTAACACTACGCCCCACCAAGAATGGCCAGTTGTAAATGCCGACTTGCTATACACAAGGAAATAAGTTTGTGGCACTCAGCAATTCATTGTATTGAGTAGCCTTCTAATGTGAGGATTCTGGTTAATGGTTTCCTCCCTGAATATTGCAACTTCATGTTCATGTTCCTACAGGAGGTAATTATTTCATTCAATTATTTCATACTGTAGGTATTTTTTCAATATTCAAATACAGTATCTGCCGGTGGTTCCCTCTGTTGGTGTGAAGATGATGAACATACAATCCTGTTACTTGTGTCTGAAAATACGAGGAATATAAAAATATGAAGACAAATTCAAGTTGTCATGAAATGTGGAAATGGGTCACAATACGGATATTTTTTTCAGATGCGATTTGATGAATGAATTAGTCACATTCCTTTAAATCCCCATTTGACTCTTAGGCAATAAAAAAAACATGATAATCTTTGAATTTCTCACTAAATATATTTACATGACAAACAATTCGCCATCAGTGCAATACTCAGGAATGTTGCATAATTACCAAATGCTATACTCCTTCAAATAAAAATAAACATGACCTGGTTGACGCTTATACAACTAATGTAGAAGCAACATTTGCAAATTTAAAACTGGTTAACAGCTTCACAAAAAGAAAAAAGAAAATATCAGAATCACCCCATCAACAATCATATGTAGCACTGAATAAGTCATATCGCACATGTACATAGGTATGTATATTTCATACAGGTAATGGATTGCTCTTTTGTACAAACATTTTTATATAACTTTGGCAGTTTCTCAGGAACAGTTTTTTTTTCATATGAAACAATATCAAACTGACAGCAGTGTTATGTAAGCTCGCCTTCAAAAGCTCATGTTCACAGTGATAATTCAGAAAGGCAGGAAGCCAATGTAAAATAAATAAATTGATAATAATAATAATAATAATAATAATAATAATAATCATAAAATGTAAAAAGAAAACCAATGTTTCCACCCTTTCCATTTACTGATTGTGAGGGAGGCTGTCCTCATTGTTATAAAATTACAAAGACTTATGAAGGTTTACATAGCAGTCATTGCCTTTTTTTTTCTAAAAAAAATATTTAGACTATTATTTTAAAACTATTTTCAGGTTGCAAAATGTATAGAGTTGAGACATAAGACCCAAGCCAACGTTCGTTGTCAGATAATGAGAAGACGGGGATGAGAACAGGACATGCACAACATGTGTTGTGGAGAGCACTGTATCAAAAGATCACTGCAGATGAAAATATGTAACAATTCAAATGCTAAACCTTTGAAGGAAGAATGAATAACACTGGACAAAATAATGGTACCTAATTCACCATGGATTATTCATACTTTTTTGTTTTGTTGTATTTTTTTTTCTTCTGGTTTGGCACTTCATCTGAACAAATTTCAGTTCAAAAAGACTAAATTTAGTACAAAAATGTATTTAATATCTCATTAACCATAACTCGGAGAATATAGTACTTCATAGCAAGTATCGGTAAACACCTGTACGTACTGTACTTTAAAATGAAACATTCCGACAGATGTTTTACACACATGCACGAAACGAACGACACACAAACTGCTCTCCGCGGTCCGCACACGGGCGGTCCGCACGCGGGCGGTCCTTGGGGGCGTGTCCCGGTGCGCTTTTACGACACTTCCTCCGCGGATCGCGTTTCGGACTTGAGCCGTACGAACTCTTTGGCCACCTCGTCGGTGGTCCTCTGGGAGAGGATCCTTATGATGGTCAGGCCGGTGTCGTCCATGGAGATGCTCCTGACCAGCGGGTGCCAGGCTGAGGAACTGCCCTTCTCGGCCAGCTCCCGCAGCTGGATGACGGTCGTGCCGACCACGCGATCCTCCCGGGCGAAGCAGTAGTCCTTCACCGAGATGTGGAGCTCGTACGCCTCGGGCTCGTGCTCGTTGCTCAGGACGCTGGCCAATGAGAAGACGAGCATGGTCTGAGTAAGGCGGAGCGCTTTTCACCACGTGGCAGAAATGATACAGCAATAGGACACAGTATATACGCTAATGCACATTCATACTACGGCTACCACCGATGCAAGAGCTTATTTCACTTATTCCAATATATGTATACATATAAGTCCACTCCTGCTATGTGTTTATACTCGGACCTCTCTGATATTACCGAACTGGAATATATGCAGGATTAAGAGATAAACTGGGGATCAGCCTAATTTTGTATCAATAAAAAATGGCTAATGCATCACAAACTCAGTGCAGTGACTTACAACTGGAACATTTCATTGTACTTCGGAGACCAGTTGTTGTTCTTGGTCTTGGTGCCGAATTTCCTCTTCTTATCGGCAAGCTGGGGCCCCACGGCGTTGACCTCCACAAAGGGCCGGAACATGGCATTGGTCTGCCAGATGAGATTGTTCACTGCAACAACTGCAGGAGGAGAAGTCGCAAGGATATGGCATGAGGGGACAGCTCTTAATTACATGACATTTCAGGAATTCAGCAGACACTCTTTTCGAGTGACTTAAAAACTTTTCTTTACATATTACATTACATTACATGGCATTTGGCAAATGCTTTTTTCCAAAGCGACTTACAGTTAATTTAGACTACACAGGAGACAATCCTCCCCTGGAGCAATGTAGGGTTAAGGGCCTTGCTCAAGGGCCCAACAGCTGTGTGGATCTTATTGTGCCTACACCGGGGATCGAACCACCGACCTTGCGGGTCCCAGTCATGTACCTTAACCACTACACTACAGGCCGTCACACAGTATCCATTTACTGTCTACACCCAGTGAGGAGTGTTCAGTTAAAAACATTATAATCGGATATTTGTTCCTTGCATCTTAAAGGCCTAGGGGTGTGTTTCTTGGCTGATTCCAAGGTCTGGACACAGCGGACACACCAGTCCTGTAAAGTGCCATTACAAATCTCTCTTTCAAGGTCACGACAACAAAATGATTCTGGAAAGTCTAAGGCAAAGACCTCTAACATTTTCCATAGGCCTGGACAGAAAGTGTGTGTGGTTTGCAATGGAAGCCACACAGAAAGAGGGAATCTGCATAGGGGTTGAGACCCATGGTGGAATATCTAGGGTGAGTAAACTAACCCTTTAAAGTGTAAGATTTGTCATACTGTATATGATCGGAACAGCAATAGAACTGAAATCAATTGTTCTTTTTTTTTTTAACTCAACGGGTTAAGTGTGAACAGAATACAGTGAGTGCAGGGGTGTGTCACTCGTGAGTTAGTGCTATGTGCCTATACTTATACCAACCTTATGCAACTGACTTTTCAACACTGACTAGCCATTTCAGCCTAGTGCTTGTCTGTTTTTTTTTTTATAATGTAGAAAATAAATCCACAAATGACAAAAGTTTGACTTTTGTGCAATTGGGTATGCCTCACCATTACCATAACACATTTCTTAAAGTACTTCCTCTCAGATAAAAAAATTCCCCCCCATATTATGCACCGTCCTTGGAGTGACAGTTCTTGAATGTAAAGTTGACGTGGTTCATTATTTATTCCTGCTGTAAACACATTTATGAGGGCTGCGGGTTCTGACGGAGAGTTCTGGAGTCTGCCAGGCTTACCCTTCACGTTGACTTTGTGCTCCCCGGTGCCAGGATGGGAGATGAGGTCCAAATGAATGGACACCTCACCCACCGATCCACTGGATGTCTGCACTGGAGTTCCCAAAACAAAACAAAGCAATCAATGACCAATGGGTCACCAGCCCGGCTTCTTTCCTCCAAGTGCAAACTGGTTTGGGAAACACTGGATTCGTTTAACTTCATTGACATTCAGTTAGCCCTTAATGTTGACTCAAATAATTGAACACAACAGTGAGTCTCATTTAATTCAAGTAACTGTCAGCACTACAGTCATGCTTCCACATTGCCTTTTCAATAACTACCAAAGCAGCCATTATTTGACTGTAGATGACTGAAGTTACAGGGGTTTTATGATAACGGTATATTACATTACAAGGAAGAGGAACATGCATACAGTCAATGCTGAGGAGTGGTTTAACTGTATGTAACGTAGTGTAGTTCAACTAGCAGTTCAAGCCCATACTGTATTGCAAAGGTTTGTTGGTATAGTAGTTCAACGACATTCAAATGTGTGTAGTGGTTGTAGTAGTTAACGACTTTTTGTAATTTTGAGGTATAGCAACTACAGTAATGAACCACTACTTTTTGCCATACAATATTAGGTCTTTCCAAACCCCTTTGGCGAAATAGCACCTCGTCCCTCTGTTTTTCCTCTAATCCTGAGAATCAGTCTGCTCTAGTATAGTTGCCAAGAGTCAACACATTGCTGGGCTGGCTCTCCCCATGTACAAAAATAAGGCACTGCTAACACACACATCATGCCTGGGGAATATGATGATGATACATTTTAGATTGTTTTTTTTGTTTTTTTTCACAAAATAGTTTGAACTACATTTTTGGTGTAATTATAGTTTTAAAAGCTGCATTTCTCTTTAGGGTAGCTTTGCTGTAGTTCAACTACTTCCAGTGTGATCTAATTGTTAGTTTGTACTATGCTTTTACAAAACTGCATACTGTATGCACAAAGAATAGTTTTAGAACTGGACTCTGCCTTCAGAAAGCTGAGTAAATTACGTAATTACAAACAAGATTGCTATTAGGCTAACGACCACAACAAGTCAATACAAACAAGATTGCCATTACCTACCACAGCAAATGAAAAGAGGCAAATTCACTGTTACCTGCAGCAGAATTACATTACATTACATTACTACATGAAGCCTACACATGCAAGCTCATCTTTACCTGCTGCACCAAACGGAGGGGGGAAGCAATGGTCAATGGTTTTATGGTCAAGCCACATTGTGTGCAAAATACCATTACAAACACAGTTTATTAGCTGCACTGATGCACCACTGCATGAAAACTAAAGTGAATCTTTTATAGAGCATGAAATTAAATAAATAATGCTGCTTAGGTTAATGGGAATGCTCTGGATGTTATTAATTTAAGAAAATCAGTCAATTCTTATTATTCTCATTAATATGATGGAAGGTTTTTGGTGCCAGAACCATAACCCCACTGCCACTTTGCCCAGTGTAACATTTTTACCTGAAATGGCTGTATATACACTCAGTGAGCAATATATTAGGTATTTACTAGAATATCTTTTTAGACTTATTAGTCTTCTGCTGCTGTAGCCTATCCACTTAGAGATTTGATGCATTGTGTGTTCAGAGATGCTCTTCTGCATTCCACTGTTGTAATGTGTGGTTATTTGCATTACTGTCACCTTCCTGTCAGCTCCGACCAGTTTAGCCCTTCTCCTCTGACCTCTCATAAACAACGCATTTCACATTTCTTACCCATTCTTTACAACAACTGAACCTCTTGACCACATCTGGCTTTTATGCATTTAGTTGCTGCCACATGATTGGCTGATTAAATATTTGCATGAACAAGCTGGTGTACAAGTCTACCTAATAAATTGCTTACTGAGTGTGCATACATGAAGTAAAAATAAAATGTATAAAAATTGCCTTTATTGAAATATGACAATGTGCACTTTAACCAAATTTTTTCATTACAAATCTCAAATTGTGGAGTACAGAGGCAAATTAATAAATGACGGATCTGTCTGCAAAACATTATGAAGAGCACTGTAAGTTAATGGCCTCTGGAGTGAAATATTCAGCAGTTACATTAAAGAAGAGTGCCTATGCAATTTCAGAAAGAAAAAACACATATCACATGGTGTTACAGCATTACATTTAGTGCGTTTTGCACTTTGGCTGAAAGGCTCCTAAGAACCGGCCATGATGCATCCTTGACATTTCCTTCACACTTCTAATTGACAAAATTTGAAAACATGAATAGGCAAGCCTGATGGATAACTCCAATTAGCTGGTATCAAGCTTCAGAAAATAAGTATCTTCTTGAAGAAAAAAAAGTGAAACAAGATGACACCGAGCTATATGAGGACACTGGGAGATGCTGTAGTTCAGGGTATATCAGCACATGTAGAGGATGAGCGCACATGCTGTAGTTCAGGGTATATCAGCACATGTAGAGGATGAGCACACATGCTGTAGTTCAGGGTATATCAGCACTTGTAGGGGATGAGTGCACATGCTGTAGTTCAGGGTATATCAGCACTTATAGAGGATGAGCGCACATGCTGTAGTTCAGGGTATATCAGCACATGTAGGGGATGAGCGCACATGCTGTAGTTCAGGGTATATCAGCACTTATAGAGGATGAGCGCACATGCTGTAGTTCAGGGTATATCAGCACATGTAGAGGATGAGTGCACATGCTGTAGTTCAGGGTATATCAGCACATGTAGAGGATGAGTGCACATGCTGTAGTTCAGGGTATATCAGCACTTATAGAGGATGAGCGCACATGCTGTAGTTCAGGGTATATCAGCGCATGTAGAGGATGAGTGCACATGCTGTAGTTCAGGGTATATCAGCGCATGTAGAGGATGAGCACACATGCTGTTGTTCAGGGTATATCAGCACATGTAGGGGATGAGCGCACATGCTGTAGTTCAGGGTATATCAGCACATGTAGAGGATGAGCACACATGCTGTTGTTCAGGGTATATCAGCACATGTAGGGGATGAGCACACATGCTGTTGTTCAGGGTATATCAGCACATGTAGGGGATGAGCGCACATGCTGTAGTTCAGGGTATATCAGCACTTATAGAGGATGAGTGCACATGCTGTAGTTCAGGGTATATCAGCACATGTAGAGGATCAGAACACTGGGAGATGCTGTAGTATATCAGCACATATAGAGGATCAGGACACTGGGAGATGCTGTAGTTAAGGCTATATCAGCACATGTGGAGAGGTGTCAGGTGTGTTGCAGGGTGATATTTCACAGCCTGTCTAGCCCAGCTAGTGGAGAGGGGCCTGGTAAATTGCTCCTACTTTCTCTCATTATCTCTCCTCTCTTGAAGCATTGGTGCTTGGAGCTTGAAAGCAAAATATAGAGCTGTGCTGGACACCACGGTGCACTCAATTAGATCACGGTCATTTACTGTTCAGTGATATGGCCCAGCAGTGAGTGAACTCTAACCCTTACCTATTCACATTCTACACCGCAAGGATAAACATCCAGGGACTGTCACACCAACCCACCTAAATCACTTATAATTAGCATCACTAAGCAAAGTGATACATCTTTAAACTCCCATAGTTATTCATGCTACAGTAATTCCCCCCGCCCTAACCATCTGATTTGCTGCTTAACCTATAAACATTTTTCTCTATGGCAAAGCTTCCAAAATGACCACATTTGTCCAGATCTTAAATCTGACCGAACACTCCCGAGCATAATCAAGTATATTGAACCATTGGACCAGACTCTACCCAACTCCCATAACATATTAACATTTTCTCTCTCAAAATCCTAAAGCAAAGCAATGACTACTGTACATATGTAGTCTGAGCATGGCATTATTTGGGAATTACAGAATTATAAATCTCATCAAGTGGAATTACTGGATTCAATCAATACATGAGATTTGAGAAATGAACTGGATGTTCAGACATTGCTTAATCCTCAGCACCCGGATTCAGATACAGAATAACAACAGGGTAAATTCGCCCATACCTTGCAAGAGTAGAACAAGGTTTTCTGTAACAAAGTGTCAGATTATTGACACTAATTCCAAACACCAAGTGCATCTCTGCATGTGATAATTGTTGTCTGGCTGGAAATGGATTCATCACAGATAAGACGGTTAAGTTTAAAAGTCTGCAAATTAATTTGGCCAACCTCATCTATTTCCCAAAGTTAATTACACATTTCATTAAGTTCTTTTATCTTTCGCGAGGCTGTGATGGACTTGTGAAAAACCTGTGGGGATACTGCTGGGAGCTGTACTGTCTATTTATACACACCAAGAGGAACGAGCCCGTGATTCTTTTGGCAGATCAATTGAGATTCTTCACTGTAAGGTTACTTTGTGGTTTGAACAAATGCCCAGGAACAGGAAGTGGGCTGTGGCAGCACTGCCTTTCAAGTGCCGGTCGTTTTAGAACACTGTCATTGATGGAGCTGTCACACTAAATTAAAAAGGCCTTTGTGTTTTTTTTCATTCTGTTTCTTGGAACAGGAAGTCTTGACCAGTAGCTTTCAAAAGATCTCTTTTGAACATTGCCTACTTTCCCAAAATAGTCAACCCTCCCCGCGTCCTTATTCTTCATCTGGCATGAAGAGATGAAATGCATGAATGACTAATTATTACCACCTTTGACGGGTTGTCATCACCATTAGCGTGACTAGCATGGATGAGTGTCCATCCTTGGGTTGCCTTTGCCCCCGCAGAGTGAGTAAGCAACAGCAAAACTAAAGTATACTAAAGCCAAACGGCTGTCTCTGAAGAGGTGAAGTGCCACAGCAAGTAGCTCTTTAAGATGTAAAATATTGTAATGCTGATGTAACAATCTGATGTAAATTACAGCATTGCAGTTCTCGAACAACAAAAAATATTTTAAAATCCAAAAAAACCTACTCTTCAAACAGTGAAATACCAGTAAAGCGAGCATCCTTTGAGGCACAAAGAGGCATGATCAGCAGTCAAAGACTCCCTTTACGTTGAGACTGAAGACGCAGTCATCCACACTGCTGAGCACACAGCGGCCAGCGGAAAGGGGGTGGGCGCATGAAGCTTCCGTAAGTGGGGGGGGGGGGGGTTCTACATTTGACAGGACAGCATTGGGTTCTCTCTCTCTCTCTCTCTCTCGTCACAAGGAGAAAACAGCAAACACTTCTAAGGAAATGCCAAAAAAACCCCCCAAAAAACTAAAGGTAAAAATAACAGTGAGTGGGTCAAAGGAAATTCATCGGAGGGGAAAATGACATCATGCTGCTCCATGCTACCCCCTCTGGTAATGCTGTAGCAGGAAAGGTCACAGCGGAGCCAGGATTGTGCCGCCCACTGAAACTTCGCTGGGGCAGGAATGACTAACTGTGGCAGGGATGCCAGCCGCATTCCCCACAACAGTGAGCAAGGCCCAGTTTATTTAATCCCACTGTTCAAACACAGCTCTCAGCAAAGGACAAAAACAAACAGACATGTAGATGTGGCAGCGACTGAGGCATTATGATCAGCAAACACGCTACCCTGACACATCCAGAGGTGAGACTCTTTTTGCCTCCTGATTAAGGTCATTTATATTGCTGAGAGAATCATTATTGTATCTCCATGGTTTTGTGGTTAACCGAATCAGAAGCTAGGTTTTGAAACGGCTGGTAGCTGATTGACCAGTTAGACCTGCTCTATACTCAACATGGTTTGACCAGCTCAAGCTATGTTTTGAAACAGCTGGTATTTCAAGCTGGTAATATCTGGATTTTACTCCAGGGTATAGCTATACCTACTTCTAAGACACCAAGCACAAATCTTCCTCGAAACCATACCACACAGTATACAACAGAATAGATACTAAATAAGTGTTTATTGGGATTAATATTTGGGTGCACAATGCAAGAGGTGCACACAAGAAGCCAAAACAAGGAAATGCTACTCCAAGAAACACACTGATAAACAACATAGTGATATTATCTTGGCTCAAGTAACCATCCCTGTAAAACTACGCAGACAGCATTCCTACACATTCGAGATATATAAACATTATAATTTCTGTTAGGAATTGTTGACAGGCATATGGAATGAGAGCAAGCAGTAAGTGTGTTCATAAACTATGGAGGCCTTCCAATTAGAGCATGGGTCTTATACTCTGGAGGAACAGGAGCTCAGAATGCAAGCTTGCTTGTCTGTAATTGAGTTAAACTGCATGCAGTGGCTTATTTTCCATCCATCTGAGCAGGACCGACTCTGCAGCTGGCACCATTTACTACAGTGAGTTAGCACACAGATGCCTAAGACGCTGTAATCCTGTCCCCAGTGCCATCACACCCCGTGCCAGTCTGGCTCCTGTCACTGCACTGGGGCCCGCCAAAGTTTTTAGGCACCAAGAGGATGAATATTGGCATGTCTCATTCACAACATTCTTTAAAAAAGATTTTGCTGTGGACACTAACCTATTCGAGTGTGCATATTGACATACTGCATGTTTCCGAAGCCTGAGACACAACTGGTTGAAGAACATGACCTAACACAGTCTTTAAAAAGTAACAACTTTTAACTTTTAAAATCTTTGCTGTAAAGCACTCCTCAAATGAGTAGCAACTGAAGGAAAATCTGTGATTTCACTGCTTGAAAAAAATCACAAACCACCCAAATGCAATAACACAATTCACAAACTCCAACTATTTTCCACATCCACAAAACAAGGCAGACAATATCTGAGCACTATATATAATATAGAGTGCAGTAAATTACACTGTTATTTATTTTTAGTCTCTATGGCTATATTGCCGCTGAAAAGCTAAAAGCTAAGTCCCCCCACCCCCCACCCCCCACAATTCCTGGCTGAAAGAGGACACTCGGCCTGGTTTTATGGATATCATATTTACATTTGCACTACAAATAATGAAAGCAGCCTAAGATGTCTTTTGTATTCAATTTCCAAACAACTGTATTGAAAAAAAAAAAAAAACTTATTTCAAACAAGTACACATCTTCAAAATGGCCCTTTTAAAGTAAAAGGACAGAACAAATTTAATAAATGCAACCAACTCAAATAAACGAAACCAAACATACAGCAGTAGTCTTACCTTGGGAGGGCTGGGTGCTTACATACTTCTTGATCAAGGCATCTGTAGTTTGTGTGTAAAGGCTAAGAGCATACTTCAATGACTTGAGCTCTGGACTTTTCTCCAAGTAGTTCTTCTTCAGGCCGTTTCCTCCAGCGTGGAAATATTGCTATGTAGAAATGACCAGAAACCATTCAGTCCCTATTCATGTCAAAATACAGTAAATGGCATCTGCAGAATGCAGCACACAGTATGCGCACATTCAGTACATTGTAAATGGTAAATGGTTGGAATTTATATAGCACCTTTAGCCAAAGCGCTGCACAATTGATGCTTCTCATTCACCCATTCATACACACACTCACACACCAACGGCGATTGGCTGCCATACAAGGCGCCGACCAGCTCATCAGGAGCATTTGGGGGTTAGGTGTCTTGCTCAGGGACACTGACACATCCGGGTGGGCGATCGAACCGACACCCCTCCAACTGCCAGACCGACTGCTCTTACTGCCTGAGCCATGTCACCCCTATTGTGCCTGTGCATAGTCTTGCACTTTCAATCTCCATCTCACTGTTTGCCTGTCTGTTCACAAAAATATCATATACATACATCTAGCTTCCCCCTGACAGGATTCCACCACTGAGAAAAACAGAACTGTATTTGTAACCATAACAATAAAAATCATCAGTATTTGCAATAATTCCAGGGTGACATTCAACACATAACTTTCTATAAATAGAAGAATTGCACTATTACCCCACAGCTTTGGCTTGGGGAAGTGTGATGCACTTCTGATAGCAGCATGAAGGGAAAAGGCAAGAATAATAATAATAAAAACGTTTTTGCAGTTTTATTAAGACAGATGAGGTTCACCTCATATCAGTCCTGTCGCAACCGTCACCTGAACCCCCCTTACCCCCCCCTTCCTCTGCACAAAATGAAGGTGAGTATCTGCTCCCACTGTGCTATCACGTTGCAGACTGAGACACGCCGACAGACGTACACACGGCCTAACATATCAAAAAGAGGTGGAGACACAAGGCCTACACCAAAATACTCCATGTCAGTGTCACAACTGCTACTTCATTCTACTGCAGACCTCACTTACCAATTACATCAGGCAAACACAAGCCGCAATGTGAGGACAATGAGATCGCGGTTATCTGTGGGCAGGGCTTGTGTGCAGATTAACGGTGTGTCCTGTTTGCTTTGTGGCTTTTGTGTTTCTGGTTCATTCAGTGCGCTTATTGATTTGTCAGGTGCTGTAGATGCATAACTAAGATTCTTACCAGAGTAAACACAGTGCGACTACTTGGCACATCTCAAAATCCTGCCGCAAAGCTTATGAGTGTTTAGTTCACATAGAGACCATCAGGGAAAGCGCTTATAAATGAATAATAACACAGATGTAATTGCATTATTACTTGTATGCTTTTCTGGAATTATTCATGGGATTATGATAAGAACTCATAAAACCTGTCAAACATTAATGCTTTCGATCCTATTCATCAAGTAGGGAGTGAGTTAGTTGGATAAATCCCTTTAAATTCCAGTGCCACCAACTGTAAAATTGCCACAGATAAATCACCTACATTGGTGAATATACCATGACATGTATTTTCACCGAGGAAGAACCTTGCCAAGAAGCATCACTCGGGAGGTCTTCCAGGACTCTGGACTCTCCAGATGTTCCATTCAGAAACATGAGCATTATTAAAGATCGCAAAAGGAAATGACCAACAACATCTCGTATATCAGGCCCATTATGGGTTTTAACATTACAAACATTTCCAAATTAAAATGAATTACCGTACACTCCAGGAAGCACAAAATTAAATCAGTTGGCTTTTCAAACAACAGTCTATCAAAAGTTAAAGGCCACACAACTCGTCAAGCCAGTTACAAGGACCTATAGTAGCCTATTGTAATAGCAGCCTGTGCACATGGTATGACTGTTCATATCTCTTCCAATATAGTCTCAGTATAGACACTGACATTTCCTCACACCTGCCTTATAACCCACCTGTACTGTAGACACTTTACTCAAGGCTTGCCCAACCATGCCCTGGTTAAGAGTGCTGTCCCCAAACCACACCCATGATCAGTACATGCTCAACTTCATTTACTTTATGTCCACAGGTAAATATATATATATTTTAAAAACACAATGTAGCATAATTACTTCAGAATAATTTGTTTCCATGGTGTCCACAAACGCTTGGTGCAAAGCCAACAGCTCTCCATCACACAGACAGTTTAAAAGGATTAAAGTAGTACTCTCATTCTTCTCCCTGTTTAATCAGAGATCATCCCCACTGCTCCTGCTGCATGGTAGCTAAGTAGCCCTGTCGACAGGGTTTATTGAACCTTCAGTGCGTGGTAAATCATTGGCAGTCTCCCACTCTCTCCTGCCTCTCCTCTCCTCTACTCTACTCTCTCCCTCTACCTGTCTCTCCCTTCCCATTCCAATGTACAATGCTATAACATTGGTAATACACCATGCTTCCCTCTTAATTTCCTGAACTTAATATCCACTGAATACCGGACCCTGCCGTTTGGCCGGTTTCAGCATTTGGTCCAACCCTCTGTCTGTCTCTCTACCAGAAGAAGGCTCTGTTTCATACTCTTTTCTAAATGCAGACAATGTGGCCTCACTAGACACCTGGCATTTCAGTCACACTCCTTATGATGTGGAACTGCAGGAAGGTTTGAGCTCTGTGGTGGCATAGTGTACGTGTCGTGGGGTACAGGTGGGTGCGTACGTGTCGTGGGGTACAGGTGGGTGTGTACGTGTCGTGGGGTACAGGTGGGTGTGTACGTGTCCTGGGGTACAGGTGGGTGTGTACGTGTCGTGGGGTACAGGTGGGTGTGTACGTGTCCTGGGGTACTGATTGGTGCGTACGTGTCCTGGGGTACAGGTGGGTGCGTACGTGTCCTGGGGTACTGATTGGTGTGTACGTGTCGTGGGGTACTGATTAGTGCGTACGTGCGGAGAAAGGCACTGTGCTTCTTTAATGTCGCATAGTGGGTCATGCTAAAGCTGTGCCGTGATGGAGTGACCTGATACCGTGTGGAATATAATTGATTTTTGTCATTCCCTGAGGAGGCCTCCGCCCTGTTGGGATCAATCAGGGGGCAGAAATTCTCCTCATCAGCATTCCAGAGGGGGAGGACTCCATTAAGAAAGCTAGGTGAGGACCTGCTGGACGCTTTTGTCTCAGAGCATCAAAGACGATGCCTGCATGCTTATAATTATGTTGTGTTTTGCTACTGCTTTGTACCGAGAGCAGGAGAGGAGACGCACATACGGGTTCAACAGGTAAGAGGAAGATCTGCTGTTTGAGACGTGCAACCTTTGCAGTGCATGATGGGTACCTTGATGGTGGGTAGGACCAGATCCATGGCTGCGCACTGCCGGGGAGACAGGCTTCGAGCTTCCTCTCGGATCACATGCTCCTACACGCAAGAAAATACAAAAAACTAAATCAAAACAAGCACATACTCATTAAGTTCACATGCCTGATGGGTCAAAACCATATATCAGGCATTATTACTATTGAAAGCATTGCAGGAAAGTGTAACTGATAATACTGGTTCTCTTCGTAGGAAAATATTTTCCTCAGTGTGCTAGACCTATAGAGTCTCAGAATTTGAAACCCCATACAATTCCAAGATTGAGAGTAATTCTGGATAAGAGTCTGTTAAATTACTGTCATTGAAATATAAATGTGAAAGACAAGAAGCAATACATTTAAAATATTGGTGCATTTTAACAAGAGCACATTCCAAAGCAATACGACTATATTGTAGAGTCTGGCAGCGGAACAGATGCATGCAAATCCATGCTTTCCTCGCGAATCTCCCCATTCTTAAACGGGAGCACATTTAATCCTCCGGAAATACCACGGACACGAGTACATAGCTTGGGGAGAGCACGATCGATACGGCAATTGAGACGATCATCTTTGCAGCATTTAATCCAATCTAAACTGCAGCCCTAGATCAGCGCCCACCTCAAGACAACGTGTGTCACGCAAACGATCTGCTTAGCGAGGTGATTACGCTTCCCTCGCGCCGGGCGCGGCCACGGAGGACGAGCGGGGGCTGACGTGCGATCCGCCGGGTTTCCCACCGCCGTCGCTCTAATGCTAACGCTGAGCCTACTCAGGCCGCTTTTTTTAATCAAACAGGGACGACTCTTAACACGAAAGAAGCTGTTCATCGATTTCCCTCCCTTAAAGGTCACTTTTTAAAGAGCGAATCCCATGCAACGGCTTTAATGCTTTGTCGAATCTTATTGATTAGGTGTTAACGCTGCGTGAGTGTATACCGACAGGGCTGGGATTAGGAAAGTCCAAGTCTGCCTATTATTCTCTATTAAAGTCAACCCATAGCTCCTGGCCTTACAAATAGGTCCTGATCCTGGCACTGCCAGTCATTATAGTTCATTAACTAATATAGTTAGGATAAATTACTCTGCTTGAAGGACCAATTCAATGATTGCTAAAAGATATAAGCCTTGGCAGAAGATCCAATTTTATTCAGAATGGCTAATCATTATGCTTGAGTTTCAAGTGTGCACAATGTATAAAGTGTAGGCATGATTAAAGACTATATGAAAATTATATATTCAGCCATGAATCATTTGACATTGCAGTGGAACTGGGTGAAGTCTTCTCCACACTACAATGCCTCTATTGAGAGCTCGGTCTCCACTCAGCCCAGTTCCCCTCTACCAGAAGTCCCTCCCAGGAGGAGAGGTGCTGACCCAGAATGCACTGCAGGAACATCAACAATGGAAGACACACTGGGGAACACTAAATCTGAACGGAAAGGACTGCAACATGAGAGCTTTATGTAAAAGGCCCAGCTGAAAACCATGATAGAATTTCATACTTAAGTCAGTTAAGAAAAATGCTGCTCGAAGCCTGCACATATGACTTCTTGCAATTATAGTTCACCTTAAAAATACCATGTATTTTGTTTGAAAAACCATGTTAGTTAATGAAAGCAGTAGCAGTGCAGTTAATATCTACCCTGGTGTAAAATCCAGCTATCATCAGCTTGAAATACCAGCTACGAGTGGTATCAAAACCTAGCCTGAGCAGTTTTTTTCAGCAGGGTAATACTGCATGCATTTCTGATGTAAGCTAATTTAAGTTGTCGGTCAATTATAAACATTCAAGAAGAGCAAGGGCTCTGATAAGAAGCTCAAAGTGAGATGATTAGTAGGTAAGCTCATGGCCCTTACATAGCTTATTTACCAATACCCAAATGCTCATTGTCCAACCAAACACATTCACTGTGTTCTTCTCACAGAAATACCTCATGGCCCTTGTATAGGCTAATCTACAAATACAGCCATAACTGTGTATATTTTAGAACACCGATTTAATTTGTGAAAGAACCCTGCGTCAATCATCAGCGTAGAGCAAGATGTAATGAAGCATGGATTCTATAAACATATTTCAGGGTTTTAAATATTTTCAACAAGATGTAGTCTCACTGAAAAGTACAAATATTTAATCAGACAGTAAAGAGCTGTGTTTGATTAGCAGGTTATTTTAAAATGACCTCAATGCCCTACTTATCTCTGAAAATACAAACTTTTCCACAGTAGGAAGTAATATTACCACGATATCTCCAGATATCAACTTTAAATGCATTTGAACTTGCATTTCAATGATAAATTCTCAGAACCAGTGAATGATTTGTGAAGGCTTTGTTGAAGTCCAACATAGCGTTGACCATCAGAAGGAAGATCTTCAGAAATGGTTCCAGAGAAAGATGTTCACCCTCTTAGGATAGCAGCAGTCCCTCAGAATTCCAGCAAAACCAGAATCTCATCAGCAGTGGGAAAGGCTGACTGACCAGTGGGATGCCAGCAGTGGGAATGGCTGACTGACCAGTGGGATGCCAGCAGTGGGAATGGCTAACTGACCAGTGGGGAATGGCTGACTGACCAGTGGGATGCCAGCAGTGGGAATGGCTGACTGACCAGTGGGACGCCAGCAGTGGGAATGGCTGACTGACCTGTGGGATGCCAGCAGTGGGAATGGCTGACTGTCCAATGGGACACCAGCAGTGAGGAAGAGTCATACCTTCAGTTTGGACAGCTGTCCCAGGTCCTTGGCAGCACTGAATATCATCTGCGCTCCCTGCTGCTTGAAAAAGGAAAATATTTACATTTTATTTCCTCAGAGGAGATTTGTTGGAAAACATCCACAGTATCACCTGCCCTCTCAACTCCAATCAAGCACTGCACATGCTGCCACTGAGATGAGTCATTAGGGCTAGACCAGATATTATCACTTAACACCCTTTCCAAAGAGCGCTCTTAGCATACGCATGTGGAATGAGTGAAGAACAGATGATATGGTTCCTCATTATACAGTACCTACAGTAAAAGTTAGACTTCTAGGTTCAGTGGTCATTTAAGGCCCTGAGAACGTGTATGCGGAACGTGGTATGTGGAATGCACAGAAAATCGACAGATGCTGCAGCCCTCTAGGACTATTATATTAGACACCCATAGTTGAGGCCGAACAACTTCACCAGCATTTCCATAGTATATATTACTGTAATTCTGAAATATGTATGTTAATTATGTAGCCTAAGCTCTAGGGGGTGAAAGGTCTGTGGTAACTTACACTCTGATCTGTTAGGGGAGGCAGCACGATCTGTCTCTCGATGGTGTTCAGCACAATCTTCCACAGTTCTTTCAGAACCCTCTTCAGAACAGTCTTCTCGCAGATCTTAGCAAATAAAATTAAACTGCAGGGCAGGATAGGACAAAGCACAGCATCAATACAAACGGCAAAGAATGAAATGGCTCATTCTCAGAAATTAAATCAAACGTTTCTGAAAATTGAGTTACAAATCACAAGAAACTGGTTTAGTTGAAGTACCATACAGACAAATCACTAATTGCAATATAGTGCCCTCCAAAAGTATGGGGACAATAGAGCGAAATTTAGATGAATGTATTTCATGGTATTTTTATATGCACCGTTTTCAGCTGTGCAAGAGTAAGTTGACGGAGACAGCTGTTCACTATTGCTTAGGTCTTTCCTTTTGCATAGATTGGTCATATAAAACAGCAGCGAGTATCTAGTCTTGGTTTTAGTTTTAATCTGTAGAGAATGCATTTGGAGTCATTAGGAATACACCATCATATAGTCCAGAGGACTACAGTGTAATCAGAGTGGACAGAATATGTGAACAGTGGACAGAATAAGTAATTTAGATGAGTGGCACAAAAAATGGTTGTATTAAACACAGCAGCTTGGAAAGACTTGACCACTGGTGAATTCGGAAATGAACACTATACAGGTCAACTTCATGCAATGACAGACAAATCCCAAGAACTGTGAAGCGAAATCCTAAAGCAAAAGTCAATGACCTCACCAGCAGTCTCCAGAGGGCAGGGGTCGAAAATATCACAAGCCGTTGTCCACAGAAGACTTTGAGAGACTTTGAAATTATACCTACACTGCAGGCTGCAAACCTCTTCTCGGCAGCAAGAATTGAAGGTCAGAATAGAAGTCACCGAAAATACAGAGATGAGCGAGAGGAGTTCTGGAAGGTGCGCAAAGCTTTATGGACATATAAGGCCAAAATACACCTTTACCAAAGTGATGGAAAGCCAAAAGTGTGGGGAAAACCTGTCTATGCACAAAGAAACCCTTCCAATCTCACGGCACTTCCTCCAAGACATGCAGCAAGACAATGATCCAAAAACACTGTCTATGTTACTAATGCATTCAATCAATCAAAGTTCTGGTCTTGCCAGATCAGTCACCTGATTTAAATCCAATCAAGCATGCATTTCACTTGCTGAAGAGGAGACTGAAGACAGAACCTCCCCAAAACCCAGATAAACTGAAAACAGCTGCAGTAAAGGCTTGGAAAGACCCAAGAGACCAAGATACCAAGGGACTGGTAACGTCAATGAGTTATAGACTAGATGTAGTTATTACATTTAAGGGCTATGCAACCAGATATTAGACTTTATTGCTTTCATTGACTTTTTAATTGATTTGCTAACATACATTTGCATAGCTGAAACTGGGGGTATTCAACACACAAACAGCAATTTCTGTCAAATGGTAAAACATATGGGTATGTAAATTCCATGAAATTAAAGCTGACTTTTGTCTCATTCATATTTTGATCTGAAATCCAAATACCTTAAGAATATTCACTCTACTGTTCCCTGTTGCACTTTCAGAGGGCACTGTTGATAATATGTCTTGGATAATTATTAAAATATCTGACTTGACACCTGTATTGCATATTATTTCTGCAGCCTGTAGATATTTACACAGGCACAGACCTTTAAAAACCGCAAAAAAACATGAATGTCAGAATTCAATAAACCTCAATATGTGGAGTAAATGCTACGGCCTTACATTCTAATCCTCCTGAATTATGAATTTGTGGGCTTAGGGAGGTAGAAAAAAAAATTTGGACTGGAAAGGATTTAACATTTGCATATGATTAAGAGGATTCCCAATAATACCCTGTTGGCCTAAATGTTGCTTTGATGAAGGGTCCACAAGGCAATTTCACAAGCAGATATGAAGTTCACATATTATCATTACTATTATATTTTTAATGAACTTCAGAATTTACTCCAGGACAATTGTATGCAAAGGCCATTACAGAAGTCAATCAGCAGAACATTTCGACCAAATACTGACGCCTACAATGTACCACTTCTTGAAGAATAAATGCATATGCTGTCTGTACAGGACTAGACCTAATCTCATTCAGTATTTAGCCTTACAGTAACTATGACCAAAAAGTACATGCAACTGCTAAAATGCGTGCAAGCATTTAGTCATCAGTAATACTGTAGTTGAGGACTGAATCGGTATGGTATGCGGTATGTTGCTGTGGAGTATGAAAGTTGGGTGCTCAGGCACTTAGAATGGGAGTTTGCAGTGTGCAACCTTATGGCGTGTTGCTGTGGAGAATGAAAGTGGGGTGTACGTGCAGCTCGAATGGGAGTTTGTGGGCTGCAGGGTGTTTGTGGCATGTTGCTGTGGCGAATGAAAGTGGGGTGTTTGTGTGGCTCAAACGATGTTTGCAGACGCAGGCCGTACTTCTTATCCAGCAGGTCCATCAGGGGTCTCAGCACCACCTCGGCATCCATGGCTGCGTTGCTCTTGTTCGCCCCTCCGTTCCCCTTCATCTGCACCAGCTCCTGGTTCATCTGCTTCACGCAGTCTTCAATTACCGCCTTGAAGCTGCGGGAGGAGGGGGGGAGAGACAACAGCGGCAATTTCGGCTGTTGACGCGGGCATGCATTACCGCTAATGACTGCTGGGGCCCACCCACTGACCGACCCAGCCCATTCTGTTGATTACACTGACTGCTGGGGCTTATTTTGTGTATTATAATACATCTCACGCTGAACACCAATCAGCAGATTACCAATATGCGCCCAAGCATGACAGCTACTTTCTCTTCAGCTTAAGCGGGAATATGAACTGAAGTCACCTTTTGTTATTGCGATGGCATGAAGAAACGAGGTAAGCAGGAAACGCTCAGCATTGCACAGCAAATCAGTTGTGGAGGGGAGGGGTGCAGTGGTGGGTGCGACCGGGGGCACTGGTTTAAGAGAACGGGTTTTTGACCAGGGATGAGTGCTGGGATTAATACCCCTACTTCAATACAATGGGATCATTGTGAAGACAGCGTGTGAGGATTTGAGAAATAAAGTCGGTGCCTTGCATGGCAGGCCATTAATTGTAAAATGCTTTTGATAAAAGCCCTACATAGATGTAGTCCACTTAAAGCACCTGCTACAGCACAGTGCCCACTAGCCTACAAACATAGCTTTCAGGGCTTCAGGTGTTTGGCACAAGACACCTCCAGTGTGGTATGGCTGTTGACTGCGTGTATTCAGAGTGCCTAATGCCCAAAACATTACATTACATCACATTATTGGCATTTGGCAGACTTATCCAGAGCGACGTACAGTTGATTAGACTAAGCAGGAGACAATCCACCCCATGGAGCAATGCAGGGTTAAGGGCCTTGCTCAAGGGCCTTGCTCAAGGGCCCCACGGCTGTGTGGATCTTATTGTGGCTACACTGGGATTCGAACCACCAACCTTGTGGGTCCCACTCATGTAACTTAACCCATACGCTACAAGCCGCCCCAAAACCATGTTAACCCTTTGATGCACAAGCTATGCAAAGAAAATAGGAACTTAGTCAGGTCACTTTTGGCCCATCAGAGGGTTAAGAATTCTGTCCCTTTACTGTATTGGGGATGGATGTAATTATTTGATTTGCAGGGAGATGGTGTAATTTGGTTTCGGCCTGCTTTGCAGTGAGACCAGCAGAAAGGACCATTGCTTACCTGGACCCGAACACACCGCTCAGCTCATCTAGGACCGCGTTCAGCTTGTTCTGCAGTTCCTTCAGCAGGTCACTGGCCTCGGCATCCAGCTGTAAGAGGGACACACTTCTTAAAATGTGCCCGGCGCTCCGCAAGAAAGGTCAGCTTTGACAAGGGGCTAGGTGAGGGTCGGCCCCGAGAGACCAGACGGACGTGTCCGCGCCACTCGGCTTCCAGAAAAACGACCCTGGCTCTTTTCAGCAAGCCCTTCAGTCAAACGCACTGCGGTGGGGAAAGGGGCTCGACTGCCTCACAGTCTTTTATTGCAATTTGATAAATATCAAAGCAAGGCCAAACTCAATACAAAGGGTGGAGTCAACAGGAAATGAGGCTTTGTGGCGCATGACATCTAGTGGGCAAGGCCTTCCTTACGGGGCTGACGGTATGCACAGTGTATTTGTATCCCATTCAAATTAATTTTGATTTCCGAATAGACCTCTGCTCCTGGGAACAGAGAGGGGCATTTAATATGCCTGTGTGTCTAGAGCCATTTTAAGGAAGAACACAGTCTATTTCTGTTTTGTTTTGGTGGGGTGGGTGGGGGCAATGTCCTTTGTACTTAAATAACACTGCACTAACTGCCACTGCATTAAATGCATAAATCATAGGCAGGTGTAAATGCATACCTGCTGTAGTCACATTGTAACCTCTGACATGCAACATCCCCCTCAGTATTTATTTTGAATGAATTAAATGGGTTTTTCTCATTATCTCTGGCAGTCCGCCTGGTTACTGCATAATGGGTTATCTAAGAATGATGGGGCATCTGTGGTGGCCTTCACACACTGTTCCTGTGGGGTCGTATCCCCATCATAAAATCAAAAACTCCGCTCTGATGAGACGCTCTCAGGAGAACTATAATAGCTTAGCATTCAGAGACCTAGGTTTGAAGATTGCAGTTTCGGCCATGGAGATCTGTTGTGTTCAAGCCTTTGGCAGAATCACATTATGATGGGAATATTTAAGGACTGTTGACCCCGCCTATGAGTCAGCATATTGAGAAAGACATGAACCAAGAAAACTGTCTTTCTGTGCACAACATTTAAAAAGTGTGATCAAAAATAGCAGCATTTGTTTTGGATGGACAAGCACTGTATTCTAAATCAATGATGCAATTTTACATTCAATGGCTTTAATTTGAAATCCATGTCAGATATAAAGCCTTAATGAAACTAAAGGTTTTCTGTGATTAATTTTAACCATGATTCCCATTTCTTGGAAATGGAGCGTGCTTAAATGAAGTAATGGTGAGTCATAGATGCCCAGTGGGCGTAACTGTATGGGCCCATAGTCATTACACTGCCATTGGAAAGCACATTTATATTCACAATAATGGCTGTATCAGCTTACTCTATCAACAGTCAACAGGCTTAATGAATCCCACGACTCCTATTCCCGACAACCAAGCAATTATCATAAAACAAAAATACTTCACGGCCACGTTCATAAAATGCTCAGATCAAAACATAAATAATTCATATATGGCATCAACAATTTCTCTTTACTGTAGTGCTATGCTCATTAGACAAAATTATCATCAGATAGAGTTGCTTTAAGTCAACCTCTAACTGAATTAAACAAAAGATGCTGCATACAGTACATTTGTTAAAAAATAAATGATTGATGTTAGCATAAGCATAGGGTAAGATGATACTGGGTCAGTTAATGGGGGACAGGCCTCCATTAGCGAGAGCAGCCCAGTGTCTCCATGGGCAAAGATGAACAAATGATGAACTAAAATGGCGGGCACCCACATAAGTCTCTGATAAAGGAGCTGGAGACATTGCGTGACCCTTAGAAAGGGGCGACTGGCTAAGTCCACTTAGAGTAACCCTGCAGGGTGATGGGAGGACAACCTTTATATCTTTATACTGTCCACTGCTACGCCTCCACTATGACGTGCTAGGCCACGTGAATAGATTGCCTCATGCTCCTCCAAGCCATAATTCAGAAGCGCTAACGGCACCGTTTTTCAGTCAAACTGCTTACACAACCTATGACTCTAGGCCTATAATTTCCAACAATGACAGGAGACTAGCACTACAAGACTGTACACACCACTGGAAAGGTATACTGGACACAGGAAGTACCAAACTGCTACTTATCTCACAGGTTTCAAGCTATCTTTTCCAGAGCAAATTAATGACTGTAAACAGGGACCCTCACGGATGAAGTCCAGATGGTGTATCATTTCCTAAGAGGGGTCTAAATCTAGAGGCAAGTGCTGTGTATTTGAATGGCTTTATTTTCCTTCTGTTCAAATGCTGGTGAGAGTAAAACACAATTGTTCCTTGTAATCCTTTTTCATTCTGCGCATCTCATAAGTTATCTTTTCACTAATTAGTCTGTGCATATTGAAAAAATTACAGGAATTATATCATATGAAAAATATATTAATATTTTATGAAGGCAACACACACACACAGGCACCATCACTTAGTAATTACTGCTTAACTGAACAACAAATCTGTGGTGATGAGCAAAGTGAGGCTCATTTTACAGCATGTTAAAATGTCAGATCAATAAGAACAGGCTCTATGCGCTGTGTCTTCAGTTCTGGACTGTTGCAGCTTACGCTTTCTCCAGGAAGACCTGAATGAATTATAGCAGACGCTTGTCTTTAAGACAGGACAATGATGAGAGAATGCGGTCAGCTTTGGTCACAGCAAATCCTCAAATATCCTCATGATGATGACATTGAGGAAATTAATTTTCAGAAAAAGAAATGTACACAAAAACACAATGGGAGATGTTATTTGTATGTGCAAGGTTACTCAACAGAAGGTTTCTGCATTAAGTGTGTGTGTGTGTGTGGATTGATCTCGTGACACAACAACCACTTTTCTGATAAAATGTGGGTGCCACAGCTGCACTGTTCATCACGGTGCAGCGACCGCACCTCAGTCATAATATGGAGCACAACATAATAAGCAGGAGTTGCATGCCTGTGGACCCAATGGTGTTTTATGGAGCTTGAGACAACATTCCATTATGAAAGACTCAAGCCACCAATCATTCCATATACAAGGGTGGGGGTGGTGGGGGGGTCATGTGACCTGAAATTCACCAATGAAAGTGCTTCATAGATACACTGTGATGTATGTTCTCCCTCACACATTTATTCCGGAGCTAAGCTCTCAAATGCGGTATGGAAGAACATGTTCTTATTTAAGAGCTGAAGGAGAAACATGCATATTTCATGGGAAATGGCTTTTATATTTCAGCGATGTGGACAACAGGATGTAGTATGTGTGGCCAGCCTAAAAGCTCTTTGTTAGCAGGAGTCTGGTAAGTAAATGTTTGTTTGCGGAAAAAAAGTGTGCTTTCGATTGTTAGTCAAAGTTAAGAACAAATGTAATGATTGAATCCCGGCCAGTGTGTCCATTCAGGGTAATGATCCATCCACCATTCTGCTCTGTCCACTGATCACTCAAATTAGCGCTGGCTGCTAGAGCAAAACAGTGGAAATCTAGCACTAGTTAAGGGTGCATGAAGGTAAATGCTCTTCTACTGGCCTTCTTTGATGCAGGCTGTTTTTTTTTTTGGGTTAAATAAGGTGCCCTTAAAAGGTTATCCAGCAACTGATGAAAAGAATCTGCAAGGGCCAAGTCCCGGAACCTGAGACCGATATTTTCACACCGCCACTGCCGTTTCTACAAACTCCACCATCTCCACATTCACAACGCAGCCAGGGAGATGTGTAGTCATTTCAGATTGCCATGCCACTGACTGATCCTGTAATCTCTCCGGTTTAATGTGTTGTTTTGGAACAGCAGCTCGGGAACTGTGCAGAGACGATCAACAACAACAACAACCATATTTGCCAGCGCAGCTGATTACAAGTTACTTACAGAACAAAACTAAACCTGCAAACAATGCAGGGGAAAACATGAGCCAGTACATGCAGCACTGGCAGAGACAGAAGCTAAAAATACTCCTATTTGCCCTCATGTCTTCCACACCAGATCAGCTCAAGAACCTAAGTAACTATGGCACATGCTCCTTATGGGGTTGTAGGAGTGGGTTGGTGGGGGTGGGGTCAATGCGCAGAACTGGAGCACAGCAGAGGCAGGGGGGGGTGGGGTTGTGGGGTTGTGGGAGTGTGCGCTTGAGGTCGATCTTTTTTATGGCGATGGTGAAGCTGACAGGCCTGTGTGCAGACACACCTTACAAAAGGACACAGCCCCTTCCTCCTGAATGCCCCAGGCCAAGAGAAGTAAAAAGAACAACAAAAAACAACCACAAAGAGACAAGAGCAGTTACAGACAAACACAGACATACACTCTAACAAGAAATAATCTACTTTGCTAAACTGTACTCTCAAAATCACATTTCACTTGTTAGAAAATGGAGGTCACTACATAGCAAACACAGACGATGCTACGCTAATCATTACCTGCCCATGGAAAAGGCAGAACGTACAGGACTAGCAGTATGCAGTTGGAGAGCTGGAGAGCTGAGGAGAGTGGATACGCACCTGCTTCCCACCCATAGACTCAAACATCTTCTCTAGCTGGACGCGTAGCTGTTGGATATTGTTCAGCAGGATACAGGGCTGTGGAGAGAGGAGAAAAACATTTAAGTGTAGAATGCAACATATCTGCTTAACGGGCATACCTTGCAAATGTGATTTGAACTGGCAGTCACCTGGCTATTAACCCTGCTCCATGCTCTTGGTGTCGTCAACACATAATCCGACAACCAAGACATAGAGTAAGCATCTACATATCAAAGTCCTGAGATCCAAACACTTTTCTGTACCATGAAAAAGGCCCAAAACAATATTTCCTTGAAAAATTTGGGTGTGTGGATTCCTAGCATTATAAAATCTCTTACAGTGGGTAATGCAAGCTTTGATCTCAGAGTGGATGGATCACTTGAATTCATAGAATTCTGTGATAGTCAGCATCATCCAACATAAAGATTACATTAAGCAGTCCTGTAAAGAACAAAACAGTACAAATCGCTTTGGATAAGAGCCCAGGAGAAAAGTACATTATACAGAACCCGAGCGGTGCACAAAGTGTGATACGCTCTTAATCAACAATTAAATCCTTGTTTACAGTAACGCCATTTATCTTCTGAACTATCATGCCTATAAGCACCTGTCCTTTCTGTAAACCCATGTATGTCACGGTTCTTATTACAGCACCGTCACAGTAATTATAACCATCACTGCGGGCTGTGTGCATTCATGCATTGATTCTGTCCCTACAGTCACAAAAGCTCCGTCTATTGCACTACATGCTTAATAAGGGGAATAAGTGCTTGTAATTCAGCTCTGCCACACACAATGACGTTAAATACATGGTTCCGTTGCACATGGGTTAGCGCGCCGCAGGCCCCGGCCAATTGAGCTCTGTGAAGTTTCTCTGAGCGACAGCGGTCGTCACAGAAGGCCCGGCTTGAGAAGCCATCTGTGCACGGAAAAACCTGGAAAGTCACATCAGGACTGTACGTTATGCTTACCACTTTCTCCTTGCTAAGATGGGTGCTGAAGTCTTTCGATACGATGGCAGCGTACTGAAGAAGGACTTTGTTGATGGTCTGAAAAAAAAAAAAAAAAAAGAGCAGTCTGTTAAATTGCTGGACCACTAAACAGTAAATATTAGTTAAAGTTGTTTTGATGTGGAAAATAATAGCATTTACTGAAAAACATTCAAAATATACAATTATTTGAATTACCGTTTGCAATGTGTTTTTAATTAGACATTAATTGTTTTGGCTGCAGAATTGGCTGTGATTAACAATTACGGTGAAAGTAGTAACAGTTACATTATTGCTGTGAAAAAGTGTTAATGCCTGGATAGGTCATATTAAATTTAGCACCGCATTGAAATAGACACATTCCCCAATGGTAGCGGAGTCTCAATTAATAACTTTTTAACAAATCACATTGCACCTCTTTTCCCGAAGCCATAAAAAATGACATTATGTTAAATGGGTCGTCCATCGCTGGAATGGAGAGAATTAAGATTTCCTTCCGAAGAAAAGCCTAGAAAGCGCTGTCACAGCCGTATAACACGGTGTCCTGTTTAAGCATCTGGGACAAATGCATTAAGCACTATTGATCTACCCCGCTGCATGTTCAGCGACCTACACTGCGTTTGCTTATACTTGGCACAACACCGCCCATTAATATAAGGGGCCAAATAAAAACTCAACATAAAAAGCGCTGGAAATTTATCTCCCTCTCCAGTCTGTGGCGATTTATCGTCCGACGCATGCAATCAGGAGAATCGATGTCTCTCGGGCCGCGTCCCTGTGGGAAGGGGTCCGGGGGGCCGGGGCCAGATCGGCACGAGCAGAAGGGAGATTGGCCATTCTGCCGGGCTCCTCTCGGTAAAGGCCAACCCTGCAGCCTAATTACAAGAAGGACTCCCCAAGCGCTCGGGACACACTGATGTGGAAGTGTTTTTTTACAGGGCCCACACCACAGCGTACGCTGAACACCACAATGAACTGAACCGAAGGAAATGTAATCTTTAACAAAAAAGCATGTAGCAGGTTTAGTAGTATCGCCATTATATACATGCATGCACGCACACATTCCCACACACACGCTCACACACGCGCTCACACACGCAGACATATATGCACACACACCTGCAGAAAATCCTGCCTTTTTATTCGTTTAATTTTTCACATTCCAACGTGATCGCCCCCCTCCGTCACAGCCCGTCTCTCTGGGCCGTCTCTGCTGCCGAGGCGTTACCCATCAGCCCCTGCGGCAGCGGGCCACGCACACTCACCTTGGCAAAGCGGCACATGAAGTGGGCCAGTGCCTGTGGGTTGGGGCACTCCAATTTCTTGATGATCTCAAAGCTCTGGTTGAGTTGTGTGAAGACGTCAACCACAGAGCAGGAGAATAGAGCGTGCTCGGACGTGGGCTGGAACTACAGGGAGAGATGGAAGACACGCTCTAAAGGACGTCTGTACTGCATGCATTCACAGCTGTGTTCATCCATGTAAATGAACTATTGACGGTATTCACTGCAATGTAAATCCATCCTCAGAGACAGTTTCTACTGTACTCCCCTCTAATGTTAATTGCCAATGGTTGAAAGCATATGTATAATAGGTAGTGGCTCATTATACAAACATACCCTTGGACTCGATCAATATTTGTCCTTAACTTTGACTCACAAATGAATGCACGTGTTATTTTTTCCAATACAAACACAATGGGCCAGATGTACTTAAGCCTTTTGCAATGATTTTCAGGCACACATATGAATCATTCTGCCCAGGAAACATGGGTCATATGTATCAAATCAAACTGGCGCACAGGGCTGGAACCACAGCATGCGTGTGATCAAGATGCTGGTATGTCCGTAATGCATATGCATTTAAGGGTGGATCGCGCAAATAAAGGGCAGAGATATTATGTATCAGTGTGGATGATTATGTATTCCGTTGAATCTACGAATGTTCACGCAATTAATGAGGTTGGAATTGTGCATGAAATTTCTCCGCCTCTGTACAGCAAGGGGTGCAAGATAGAGACACAGACCTAGGCTTCAAAGATGCACTGAAATAATCTTTGCAACAACAATTTGCACCATTTCACGCACCAGAGCAAGAAATCTTCAAACAGATTATTAATAGTAAATAATTACTATTACTATAAAAAAATATTAATTAATGATTGCAGCCAAGCAATAATTAAGGCTGGGTGTTTGTCAGAGAAAATATGTACATATATTATGTGAAGCAAATGGAGGTGACTGAAATAATGTTCAACCGTAGTGACAGTAACTGAAGTTTAAACAAATCAGTGTTGCCACTAGCCAAAATATATGAGTAGACTAAATGCGATGATACACTGCTTTTAATCGACGTTCCCTTTCTATCCTGGTAATAGTCAAACTCATAACAATAATACATCTCAAATTTAATTTAAATGACACGAGCTGCCACCGCTGGAATATGTACACATTTTGTCCTGCAGTGGATGAGCTTTTACGTGGCAGCTCTAGACTGTAGTTTCAGGCAGACTGTGACCGCACCAACACGTCCTCCAGAAGCCGCATTTTGCGCTGCGAGCTTCGTGTACGTAAATCTGGCCCAATGTTTTTTCATTACACTTGAGGTTTGCTGAGCTTGCCGAATCGTGCTTGTGAATTTAGAACGTAACACCGAATGACAAATGACACACATTTCAAACCTGCAAATATGCACGCAGCTCCACACTGGCTATGATGCATGATGAAGTGTCAGGCCATTACCTCTGGAAAGTGTGCTTGGTGCTACAACTACAACATCTGGAGACCTGATTTTGTTGCTGCAGACCCTGTAGAGGACCCTGTAGTGATGCAGCAGTGAATAATTTCCCTTTCTATGAAGCAGGGCTGCCCAACCCTGTTCCTGGAGATCTACTGTCCTGTAGGTTTCCATTTCAACCATAATTTGGCACGCCTGATTCTACTAATTATCAGCTGAATGAGATCTCCAGCTGTCGAGTGAGGTGTGTGCTGTTCGGACCGGAGTGAAGATCTACGCGCCTGTATAGGGTGCTCTGCATGCTGGCACTCACCCCATCCTTTTTGTCTCTTTCCAGGGCTCCGTGCAGAAACTCCATGGAGACATCTTCATTTTCATCCAGCCACTGAATCACGAAGGGCTCGAACCACCTGGAGGACGGGACACCCAATGAATCCCAACTTTGAGCCCCTGAAACATTTCCCTTTGCCACAGTAACGCTCAGCGCGCCTGCCCCCCAGCGCGCAAAACTCATTTAGCCAACCGTGTCCCACCGCACCTGGTCTCTCACACTGTACGAATACAGGATTACATTACATTACATTAATGGCATCTGGCAGATGCTCTTATCCAGAGTGACATACAGTTGATTAGACTAAACAGGAGACAATCCTCCCCTGGAGCAATGCAGGGTTAAGGGCCATGCTCAAGGGCCCAACGGCTGTGCGGATCTTATTGTGGCTACACCGGGGATCAAACCCCCGACCTTGCGTGTCTCAGTCATTTACCTTAACCACTACACTACAGGCCGCCTGATTGGGAGATCATGTCCACGGTGAGAAGGGGGGCTACGTGAATTACCAGCCCGTACGTGGAGGGACAGAGCCGGGGAGGCTGAGGCGATACAGGCCTCTCCTCTGGCTGCCCTGTTTCGGTGTCCTCTGTAAGCTGCATTAGCGCTGCCGCGTAATGAGGCTACGTGCCGAACGGAACCTCATTACATGGGCCGAGACATTCGTGCCATTGACTTGATTCAATTAGCTCCCGGAGGAAGCGCAGACGCCGAGCGTTGCCTTTACGATTTGCCGCCAGCGAGAGGGACGCGCTCGCAATACTAACCCAGGCTGTAATGCGGACAGTCTGTTGAATTCATTGCAACTTTATCAGAGGGACCCAGCTTAATTACCGGTGGAGGAAAGGTACGATACTGTTGAATAAAAAACCCTCCTAAGAGTCATGTTTAATTTAGCGTACTATATACTACACGCTGTGCAATAAATACATTTGAAGTCAAATTTCATTACGAATTTAAAATGGCCCTTTGGGGTAGCAATGCAGCACTGTAATTGGGGAACTGATATTTGTGGGTTTAAATCTCAAGTACAGCGCTGTTGAGGCAACTCTAAGTTATGTTACAATAATATCTGTAGTAAATCCCCTGCTGCTGTATTAATTTCACCTGTCATCACCTGCAGCATTGTAATCTAGAATGCAGTGGGCAGTGTAACACAGTGATATACAGGAGGCAGTAGAGTGCAGTGATGGACAGTTTACAGGGCAGTGCACTTCAGAGGGACTACTGGTCTCCGCCTGTAGCAGGGGCCAGGGAAGAGAGGCAGTGCCGCACTGCCTACAGGAAAAATCAATGTGCGTTTTGATTGACAGCAGATGTTGAGCTAGGAGCTGTGTCCTGAATGCCCCCTTCTCCAGCACACTCGTAATTCAGACTAATGGATTGGACGTTAGTCCACCAGCAACATGGCAGAATGAAAATGCCGCGTGTTCCTTCAGATGCATTTCAAATGATGACTTATGCCACAAACAGGGTTTACTTTCTCACTTCCGTGGAAGGTTTGGGTCAGCCGTCGGCTAAACAGAGAAACAGTTTTCCACTACAAAGCACTGGGAGGCGTTCGTTAAGGCTAAAATGGTTGGATGATCGACTGATGGTCAGGGTGGACATTTCATGCGCAGTCTGAAATGCAGCACAGGCTGCACTTCTCTAAAACACAGTCTGCCCAGGTCACTGCAGCAGGGAATTTGCGGATACTTACAAAGAATATTCCGGAACGCAGTCCTTGAAGGCAGGCAGATCTCGAACATACTCGTTATGAAACCATTTCACTTTGAAGTGCAGGTTCATGTACTCCGTGCTCTTGCAGTGTTTGTGTTTTTCATGTTCTGTAAGACATGAAAAACAAGCAAAATAAGCTGGCAAGTATGTGCTACTATACCTACTAGGTGTGTGAAAGAGGCACACATACTAATACTATAATTAAAATCAGATCATGTTCAGAAGGGCGACACCGGTTCGATCCCGCCCTGGGTGTGTTGAAGTGTCCCTGAGCAAAACCCCTAACCCCTAATTGCTCCTGACAAGCTGGCTGGTGCCTTGCATGGCAGCCCCTCACCATTGGTGTGTGAGTGTGTGTATGAATGGGTGAATGAGAACCATTCATTGTACAGCCCTTTGGATAAAGGTGCGATGTAAATATTTACCATTTACCATTTCAGTGTGTATTAAGGTGTGGCGTTTTAAGGTCAACACTTCACATTTCGTATTCAAATTCATAGAATTATGTGATAATCAGACTAAAGACGAACACACACACACACACACACACACACACACACACACACAAACTGGCAGATGCATCACCCTGATGGCTTTGGTCGGCAGGACCTCAGAGACTACAATAGCCTGTCAGTAATCTTTTTCACTCATTTATTGAAAGACATTAGTGCCTAATAATGATCCTAGCTAATCTGACACAGGGTAAAAAGAAAGAGGATGCATGTTGTGAAACAGCACGAAGCAGGCAATCAAGATTTCATTGCCTGGACAGCTTTGATGTTCTCAGATATATTGACTTAATGTCCTTGCCAAAAGGAAAAATCTAGTCCAGACTGGATATATAATGAAAGTTAAATTGGATAAGTGCTGCCCTTTACTGTTTTACCAGAAGGGATGACAACAATATTATTAACTGCTCTAGCCGCCCTTGGAGAGAAGAGATGTGTGCTGATGGGTAATGTGGAAAGCTAAGACACCTTCCACCCCAACAATGGGAATGCAGGAAAAAGACAAGGCAATTACACATGGAAAAATATGAAACATTTTCCAGTGATGTAACAGAGTGTAACTATTATAGGTCTTTGGGAAATATGGAATAAACACGAGATGGGGCCGAAAAACTGAAGCACAGAAAAGTTTGTGTGAGTTTGATGTGCAGTCCAAAGTATTCATAAATTGCCACCAAAAGAACAAGACTTTATTTGCACATCAAATCAGTTTGCATCAAATACCAATTATACGTATATACACATGGTAAAAGATCATTTTAAGAGAGACCATAGCGTTTTGCCAGTCAGTTCGATCCCGCCCTGGGTGTGTCGAAGTGTCCCTGAGCAAGACCTCTAACCCCCAATTGCTCCTGTCGAGCTGATTGGTGCCTTGCATGGCAGCCAATCGTTGAGAGTGCGAGTGTGAGAATGGGCGCAAGAGACATCAATTGTACATCAATTGTACAGTGCTTTGGATAAAGGCACTATTTAAATGCAGACATTTACCATTTGCCCTAAGAGCCCTTAAGGGGTACACACACACACACACACACACACACCCTTTTCACTGCAGATGACACGTAGCAGAGTGGATGCGTGACACCTGAATCCCCAAGGACCCTCACCAGTCCAGGTCCAATTAATTATGCCACATGTTCGCTTTATGGCCAGTCAAGCATTTTCACTCCGGAGTTAATAGGCCACTCCATATTTGCTTAGTTATGTAATTCCAGCCACGCTCCTGCGAGCCCTGATCAATATTGTCCACACTCAGCACAGCGTCTCTCACACAGAGGTGTAATGCTCAGAGTGACATTCCTCCACAGCATATGCAGTACTATCAGGGGCTGCATCACCACAATCTCTACAGGACTGATAGCGGTGACCACTGTTCCACCGCTACGGACTGATTTCTCAGAGGTTCTCCTCAGCCCGAGATTGATAATCCAGCTCTGGCTTATCTTCAGTAACAGACCGCTTCTCCTGCCAGACTCGTTTGATATCTTTTTTAAATGGCTGAACCAAAAAAAGGCTCAGGTTATCCCATTATCTCAGGTTGTTTTGCATTAAAACGTCTGACTTCTAGAGTTCCAGTACAGTGTGGTGAATATTCTGTTTCGTTATCATTTTGACTCTTATTCCCACTAGTTTTTTGGGAAATGTGAAAATATCCAACTTTAAATCACCAAGGCACAAAAGCATCTTCACTGAAGTGTTATTGTAGAAACCTTTCCAAAGGTTTTCAAACTGAACAAACTAATCTTAATTTGATTTTATTAAGACAATGAAAGCACTGTTCACTTTGTTTTCAAAGGTTCAGAGAATTTTCTGGAACACTGTGGTCATGTTATTTTTGGAGCCAGGCTGCATAATAAGCAGCAATCTCCTCAACTGCAACCTGTGCCACAGTTAACAAATGAACAAAGTCAATTAATTAGAAAATGAATTCATATCATTGCAGCAAGTTTTATAATCCTTAATGAATTAGTATATACCGTATATTGTAGAAAATACTCAGTCAAACATTTCCAAACTGGTAAGGGTCGCAGTGGACTGGAGCCAATCCCAGCATGCACTGGGAGAGACGCCAATAGAAAATAATAAAACATAAAAATAAACAGCCATCTTGCCATTTATCGTTTGTGTTCTCCTCCCTATACTTCATGTATAATAGCAATGACTTCATCCCTCCATCCCCTACATACAGTTCTCTCCTTACATTTTTCACAGTCAAACTTCACACAAGCCCGTGGGGTTGATGGAGATCCAGTGTGGCACTGGCACTCTGATCATTTCGCAATTTTACACTGCAGGAGCCAGGCTGTTACAAGGGAACAGGCTAATCAGTCAAACGACAGCCACACAAATGCCAGCCAGATCTATGTACCCACACCAACCACCCCCCACTGCAGTCCCAATCAGCTCAAACGGGGCAGCAGACATGCCGTACCAGCTCTGTGCACTCTATTAGAAGGGTTCCCGTCTAGCAGGACTGTGCTCCCCAAATCTGCAGTTCAGCAGAGATCCTATGAAGCATTCACTGTCTTTGCCTCCTCTTGAATCAAGAAGTGCGTAAGATAAGTGAGGACAGCTAGTGTACAGCTCACAGCCAGAGCGTGGGAGAACCACCCTCGACCCTGCCCTAACGGGAGCGTAGATTCACATCGCTGTTCCACCTCCCACCGTTGTGTGACAAACACAGACCAGGGGCACCTCTGGGTCAGGAGGTGGAAACCGCGTTGGTTGCCGTTTCCTGTTAGCGTGACGGAAACATCTCCCACACTATGGGACGCTGAGTGGCTCCACGGGAGAGTGGGCGACCTGTCGCTGGGAATCAGGGGACGAGCCAGTGATCCTTGAAGATAGGCACAAGCTTATCTGCGGTCGACATCCCGAGGTTTCCAGAAGAAAACGTGTCGTGTGTCCCTCACTGGAAGCTTCTGGAACGCAGCTAATGGGGTTGCGTACCTGTGCACACTTCAGTTGCCCATGTGTGGCTTTTTTAAATACACTTGGCCATTATGAAATTCGGTGAGCTATGCGCAGCCCCAACAAGGGGCTAATTCAAAATAATGAATGCAATTTCAAAAGCTCTTTATCACTGTAGGCTAAGGGACTGCATTCTCCCACTATGAAAAACTGATATTACAATCAACTGAAGTATGCTCCATTGGACAAGCTGCCATCTCTTCACTAACTTACATTACTCGACATTGGTACTGTGGGGTCACTAACAAAACCATATCATATCTGGCGTAGTGCCTGGTATAGTTTCCTTATGTTTAAATGGAACACCCTTCCAGAAAAAGAACAATCCCTTTCTTTGAACAATACAATTAATTTCACCCAGAATCCATTTTGTTGGAAAACAGACTCGACGTGGTCATGAAATTCGACCGGCTGACTCCACCGGTTACTCTTCAACCCTTGTGTTGCCACCGGTAAATCTTGAGTGCTGAAAGAGTGTTTGTGACTCCATAACATACCCGTGCAGATCTGGATTAAGTTCAAATGCTGAGCAGCCATTTACTTCAAACATCTCACTCTGGATATTTACCCATCATGCATTTTTAATGGAATGGAACAGCCTTAAAGACACATAAATCTGCACGCTGTCTCACAAATGAGGACGGCTGCCAGAGCTATTCACGGTGCGTTGGGAGACGGGGGAACAAGCTCCTGAAAAGAGACTGTTCCCATGGGGCATAATCAGTGGAATAATAATGGCGGCTTTTCAAGGGGTGAATTACGTGCAGTCTATGATCTTTACGGGCATAATTGGTGTGCATACTAACACGCTGCTTGCAACCCCCCCTTTACTTTCATGGGGAGGGAGTTGATCATTGTCCCCCGACCCCACCCAGGCCTACGCTTTCCAATTGCCTGTTCCAGGTGTGAAGCTCGCTGGCTGCTCTCCTTCACGCAACGGCCACATCCATTTTTGTGTTATTTGCGCAGATAATGTTCTCGACACAGTGATGAAATTACTATGTCAATTCCTTCATTTTCTCTCTGCCTTCTCCTTTCGCTAATAGTATCGGCTCTGTAATACACTGCAGGGCTATGTGTTTATGTTATTGATTACAGCCATCTACACGCTCCAGGGCTAGTCCCCCCAATGATTTCCATTAGACGCGCTATTCCCTGTGATACCACCGTTTCTCTTCTACAGGAGAGCGGGACAATCCAACCTCCTTCAATACTGTATGTCCTCTGCTTTATTCAGGCAGAGAAGGTGACCAATAGGGAAACAACCTCAACAGAGAAGGCGCCATGGTGGGAATCGAACCCCTGTCCACTTAGGGGGCCTCGCATATGGCTCTGAACCACACATCTCAACTGTGTGATCTTAATGCTTTGGGATTTTTATTTTAAATTAACTTCTATGGTGCTCAACATACATGCCACTAAGAGGCCAGGGGAGTCAGTCACTGCATACGGTACTAAAAATGTTCATGAGTAAATCTTCACGTTAATGTGCCTGAAGGAAAGCATATTTTCGCTCTTGGCTTATGGGCTGTGGGGGGAAAAGAATTATGTGAAGACAAACCTCTCTGCACGCTCTTTCCAATATTCTTAAATTAAACTTATCTCATTCTGCTGCTCCACACGCTCCACTAATGTTACACTAATGTTGATTGGTGGCTATAAGCTTGAAGGTGGTACTTAAAAAAAACAATCAAGGCATTCACCCTTAAAAAAGAATCTTCCATCATACAAGGCAATTTTCTCCACTATTTCCTATAGATTGGTCCAAGTGTTTGAAAGGCCCCTCCACTATAATGGCCTTTGGAATTGGATCCAAACTCGCTCATTCCCACAATGGCCGGGATTTCATGACACTGCGTTCGCTATGCAGTGCGACTTTTGAGGCCATTATTTCTACATGTCGTATTTACGCAGGCTACATCGTCATTAAAAACATTTTCATGAAATGACAGAGACAATGTTGAATATCTATGGAAAATACAGCCACTAAGGGACAGCGCTGCTAAAGCCCTCCTTTCAGCATGGCTCCAAATAGTCTATTATCCTCACAGTGTTGTAAGAGGCCTGGGAGATTTAGACACAGAGGACTATGATGTCCTCTCATGTACTAAAGAAGCTCTTCCCCAAATAACAATCGCAATGAAAAAGACGATGAAAAAAAATCAATAACACTTCTGTTGTTTCCTTCCTAATTCCTTGGTGTGCACAACTGAAAGCTGTCAAAAAACCCCCCAAAAAGTAAGATGGGTGAACTTCTCAGCAGGCTGTCAGAATACTAAGGTTGTCCATACAATGGCACAACAGTGATCCATGAAATGTGCTCTTTTAAGAAGTATTGATTTAAAAAAAAAAAAAAAAGGGGAAGAAATAAACAGTATTGGGAATGGAGTTTCAGACCTGAGGGTAGCACAGTGTCCACAAACTGACTGAAAAGAAAACACACCGTGTTATGTTAACGTATGCTACAAGGAAATACTGATTTCAATTCATTATTGAACTTTAAAATATCCTTATGGATAATACGCTTCGGGGTAGGCGAAATTGACTCAAAAGTCAATACGCACTGTTGCGGGAATAGAGCAGCCAGAAGATGGCAACACGCTCACTGCTCAAGATTCTCCAAATGTTTCAGTTCAGCGCTCAAAATTGTTCCGCGCAGAACTTCGACATTTTTGAAAGCATATATCTGCCAGCTATTTAAATCCTTTGCAGTAGCCAAAGAAAACCTCTTCTGAATTCTCAAAGTTCAAATATCTGGGATGTTTTTTTTTCGCTGCTTTCAGAGTGATTTCTTAGTGACTGCTTTTTTTGGTTTGATGGATATCACTCAGGGATTCCCAGTGACCTCTGTGTTGCCTCTGGCTATGAGCTACACGGGAGTTCTCCTCCAAGCGCTTAGCTTTACTCACCAGGAGGATATTTTTAAACTGCTCTTTGGGAGAATCACTCTGGAATTTCAGACTGCATCCTCCTGTCTTTGAAATTACACTGCAAGCATCTGGGTTGAAAAAAATCTTCATCTCTCTCAGAGCAGGATCTACCCACAATGCACCAGCCAGCCAAAGAATGGCCGAGTGAATTCAATGGTCGGTCTATCATAGTGGTTTAACTCTTAAGTAAAAGGGTTATTCTTTGCAATCTTTGTATTGATTTTTACAGAACTCAATTCACTCATCGCTTTAATGATCACACTTGGCATAAAGAAAGAGAATGGGTGTATGAATTGAGCACAATAAAGAACTTATATTGGCTGCTGAAAGGTATGCTTATCACTCATGTGAAAGAAAGGAACTGGGAGGGTAATGAATTGCATGCAGAATGACGTGTACTGGTCTTTGACAGAATGCATAATGCACACTTAGAAACGTTTGTCAGGGGAGAGAATGACGCTCATTGCGATTAAGGTTTTGTTCGATTTATATTACATTACTAGAAAAAAGGAAACTGAAATAAAAGAAGATTGAGCGGTTACATACAAGTGACATTCAGGTTGGTTGTTTTCTGAAATGTAACTCAAAGAAATAACTCAGAGAATGGAAACACAAAGGTAATCACCAACACTTTTCAGTACATGTTTGCATAAATGAATCTGCATAAGTACTCATGGCTGCCCATCTACAGTAGATGCTCAGTAATTATGCTTTCAGTGGCCTTTTAAGGAGTATTGTGACTCACTGCCACACTGGGTTGGGTGGCAGTGCAGGTGAGTTGTAAATAACCCAAAGCTCTTCCTTTGGAAGGGAGCCCATCCTGACTTCTGTCGGTTCGACCTCCCTGATAAGAGTGACTCACACTCGGAGAGTGTCCCTGCCCAAGGGTGACTTTCCTTCCAGTGCTGCCGTGATGGCATACAGTATGCAAATGTACTTCCTGTGATGCGTCCATAGCTGAACGGGTGGTGTCTACCTGGAGGCTGGCCCTCTGCCCCCGCTGCGTACCCTCCCCGTACCCACCCACAGTGAAACCCACACCACTCCGGGGTTTACCCACAGTGAAACCTACACCACTCTGGGGTTTACCCACAGTAAGACCCACACCAGTCTGGGGTTTACCCACAGTGAAACCCACACCACCCTGGGGTTGTCTCAGATGCAGCGATCAGATATGAAACATTCATACTGCTGACCTGAGAGAGCAATAAACTGTCCCTCTGGCTGTTCTCGTTTTTGCCTTTCCCAGTGCCTGCTTCCACCACTACACCAGGCCCTTTACCACACCATCCACACTGATCACAGATGTGCCTTGTACCTAGTGTCTGCCTGTCCAATCCGCCTGTCTGTCCATCCACTCTGAAGCTCCTCGAGTGACAAGTGAAACAAGGTACTCCCCCCTAACGTGCCACTTTTTCTGGATGTACCTGGATTCACTCTAATCTTTGTTAAATCTGCCAGTACAGCTTGGAACAGAAGCCCATCTGTCCAAGGTTAGTTAGCATCGATAGCTGACAACTAGCTGGGATTATGACTGCAGATAGGGAGGGATTTGTGTTGTAATTGGAAAAGACTCTGTGAAAGTTAGCATTCAGGCACCTGTGTGCTATCGGTCGTAGCGCCTAGTGTACAGTATGTGGTCAGTGTATTTTCACATTGTAAGCTCAATACCATTCCCCTCTTCCCCTCTGGCCTCATGAAGGCAAGTCAGTTCAGATTGTACAGTGTCCGCGTGACAGGAACCCGAGGCAGAAGGCTGCCCACACTGCTCTGTGCAGTAAATGATGACCTGGGGCAGTAAAGCAGAAGGGCTCTCTATCTGGCAAAGACCAGCGGTGTTCTGTCAAAGCCACATCAGAGGAGGACAGATGAAGTTCAAGGCTTCGGAACGGGGGCACGCACATTTTTTTTTTTTTGGCTCGGTTTAACTGCGATAAATCTGCGGCTCTACGCGACCCTTACCTTTAATTAATGCGCCTCTCTCTCGATGGAGTGCCCATGCCTTCTCCAGTAAATTACAGTGCTGGTTATATTTGGCTGGGTTCATATCTTTCAGCACCCTGGCGTTAGCCCAGTGAGGGCAGAGTATGCATCAATGGCTTCACAATGCAGGAAAACAGTCCCTTTGTCTCCCAGGATATTTTGGCCTCTTGTACAGAAAGGGTTCTGCACAGTATGCTCATGCTCCAAAGCCTCTGCATTTCCCTCCGTGGGTGAATAGCTCATAAATAATTATTTCCACCCCTTTAAGAGGAAGGAAGGGAAATTGAGGGTCATCTTTCAAGATTATCCCCCACTGAGCTAATCCTATGAATATTAAGCAGTGAATATTCATTGACTGATCAAGTAATATTGTCATTAAGACAAACACATGGAGAGAGAAAATCTGCAGGATGAACCATAATCTGCTTGCATATACTGTATAGCATGCTTTGTAAAACTGACAGATTCAACTTCAATTTTAGACCTAAACTTCTAGTTTCCGTAAACTGTGAAATATTTTACTTTGATTATAATTTTGAACATTTATTATTCAATAATGATACTGTACAACAACAGAATCATAATTTTGAATCCATCATTATTGATATGATTAGTGTGAGGATATGATCTAATAATTCATAATTAATGGGTTAGCAAAGGGCTAATGGAAGGAAAGTGCTAGAACACGGTTGCAAGTTTATTCACTGCATAATAAAGGCCATAAAATGTATGATATTAAAAGCCAGATTATTGATGCAACCAAGCAGACACGATCTGACCAGGGCTAACCTCACTTTAAGCTGAAGTGTACCCCATTTTGTTCTGCACTGAGCATGAACCTTCCACGCCCAAATGCATATGGACGGGGTATCCAGTGTGACTTACAAGTACCTTCCCAAAAAGTGAATTTGATCACGTTCTGAGGGCACCCAATATTAATGTGTACTGCCATTAGTCAATAAACATCACCCGGGGAAGAAATGCCTCTGTATCCCCTCCAAAATCACGTCCTGCAGCGCATCTGATACCCTGCCCTTTGACCCACAAGGCTTATAGTGCCATGACCTCTCTCTGCAGAGAAGTATTATAGTGAAGCTCCAATCTCACCGTCACAGATGACAGAATGCGGCACTAAGAGGAAACAAAAGCACTGACTGTGATAGGGGATCAGGGAAACCATTACTGCTTTTAACATTTCACCGTGTGATTTCAAGGTTGCCCACCATCAGGCCAGGAGAAAAGCAGACGCTGTGATTAAAGGATCACGGGACAAAAGGAGACACTGTGATTAAAGCATCTATACCTTGCAACATTCAAATCCAACATATCAGCCAAAACAGCATAAAAACACATGCATACGTGCATGCACACACAAACACAGCAGTCCACAATCTGTCAATCAGGTTGCCTTTTCCACAAGTCTCGCTCTCAGGTCTCCCTCTCTTTCTCTCTCCCTCTCATTCACTTTCTTTCTCTCTCTCTCTCTCAGCCATGCATACCTTTATATGTACAGCACAGTATCATAACAACCTCAGGACCCAGAGGGACACGCGTGGCATTAATCCAGCCAGCGCTCCTGTTTTGTGTGAAGTCGGGTTCCTGCTTGACCTAAAACTAATTTCAAGCATTGTGGCAGACACAAAATGGGAGACAAAAGGAAGAAAAATGACCTGGCCTTTCAGTGAATTGCATATTGTCAGCCCTAGGACAAACTGCTTCCTTTTATACTTCACTATCTGGTACTGTATCTGTCTGATGCAATTCTTTCTCAAGGCAAGGCGAAGAAAGGCAATGCACAAAGTACCATCAGTCAATTTACAACATCCCACTTTCCTACAAACTGATCTGGAGAATGAAGAAAACTCACACGCGTTCCTCTCAAACATACATCTGCACATTCTATGCACTGAATCGGGTCTCATCAGAATCCAACAGGGAAGGAAGTGACAAAGGAATATGGTGCCTGGAATTCCATATATAAATGCATACACACACACACACACACACACACAAATAAAAGTGCACATACATACACGTATATGTGCACACACATACACAAACCCTCAAATAGTATCTATCACGCTAAATTGCGATGCCAAGAACTGATCACTACCTCCAAGCGTCAATCTGACAAACAATGTGACAGTTAGTTGTAACACCACAGAAATTGGACTGACCAGCAAGCAGCAATTCTTTGGACTTTATATAATTGCAGCTGGTGAGGTCGTCCTTGCAGCTGGTTCACAAAGGAGGAAGGGGTTAAGGTGAGTACAAGGTTGAAGAGCAGGACTGCGATTGGCCAGATCTTTGTGCAACCACCAGTGAGCAAAGCTTCCTTTGCCGTAACAGCGAACAGCACTCTGAAACCTACAGCACCTAGCCCGTTACGGTTGTTCAGGACCCCCGTGTTCAAACGTCGTGTGACAGGGCAAGACTGACCCGAGGTGACGGCCTGCCACCTTCCGTTTGTGTTCCTTTCCGTTACCCTTTGACCTGTCAATCCTACGCATTTCATTTAAGCCCAGAAACGCTCCGGGCCTTTTGTACAACGTGCAGTGAAAAAGCGTTTCTTCTCAAAACCCTGTGCGACTGCAAGACGGGGAAAAAAAAAAAGAAATAAGATTGAAAAGAAATGAAAAGGGGGAAAAAAAAAAGGAATGAACCCTTTTTTTCACATGCAATTGGATTCTGGCCCAGTCGGAGAGCGGCTGAATAGGCCTTGATTGAAATAAAGTGGAGGATGGAGGCAAGTGTGAATGCGGTCAGGGCTGAGACGTTAATGCGCCCCGCAGCTGTGGGACTGCCTGAGGCCAGAGCCGGTGTAATCCCCCCGGTGTGCCAGCCTCCTCCGTCTGTTATCTATTACACTTGCGAATGAGACCAAGATTTCCAGAGTGACTGAGGGCGTTCTGTTGGAAAACCAAAGTTCAAAATACAGCCGCGAGTAGGTCACCATCTCTCAGAAACCAACAAAAGTCCACAAGAGCTGTACCAACCACGTCCAGTCGACAGAACTCACCTTGCATGACAGGCTATCTACCCCACAGAAGCCAACCCCCTACACCCCACATCTACAGAGACTCAGCTACCGCCAAATGTAATACTAATTCCTTGTATTATCATAAACAAGCAATATCCTTGGGAGAGAGGCATATGGCAGCAATGATTTCTATGCAAATATATGGAAGAAACTATGATCTTATGTTGCTGTCATAATGACCCATCTCTAAAGATCAGTGGCAGTCTGTGGGACATCAAGTATATTTCCTGAATACAAGTCGACAATCCCTCTATGACACAGCCGTTGTCTTGAGTTTCATTTAGCATATAATATTCAGGGGCACTGCACGTCTCAGTAAAAATAAAAATGTGATCATCCTCTCATACCCTGTTGACTTATTTACACTTTCTGGCTAAAATATCCCAAGCACAATAAACATTAGCTGAGCTTGAAAAACAGTGCAGACTGTCATTGCTTAATATCGGTTAATATATCAAATCTGACCGATGGAAGGTTGTCTCTTTTTCCTGCTGTGGGGATTGTATTTATTGTTGCATAAACACACAGTCCGGCCTTCCCCTGATGCTGGTGGGGAAATGGAGCAGCATAAGCAATGATATCTCTCAGCTTAGGCAGACCTCTTCCCTTTTAAGATCCCTCCACAAACATTATCATCCGTAGCACATCCTGACCCACGATGATGTCAGGTGTGATGTCACTCATATCACAGAGAACAGAGCTGAATATTCATTCAGCAGAGTAAGAACATACAGCAGGTTCCGTCGCTAGGTAAGTGCAAAGGCATTCGTGTTCGACTTCAAGCCGCCTTTATAACGTCTCACCACTTTTAGCAAGCTTGTGAACACGAGTGCCGATCGCTAAAAGCAAAAAAAAAAAAAAAACGCAGCACACCTTTTACTGCATGTGTGTGTGTTAGTGTGTGAAATGCGTGTGCTATTATTAGCTTGCCACCTGTTTCCCATGGCAACACTCACACGTTGTAATGCACAGTAGTGAACCCCACAGGCTGGGGTAATTTGTGCCCATTTAGCGAAGACGCCAACTGTTACAAATCAGTGAGCAATAGTGGGAAGCATTTAAAACCTGCAACAAGGAGGACATTTTGTTTCCCCACGTCTGTCAAAACAAGACAGAGCTTTTCATGTGCTACTTAGCACAACCAATGGGTTTCAATATCTTTCATATAGCGGTATTTTACCCCTGCCCATGTGAATGGATGATCCTGAGTGCACAAGAGTAATTTGTCTGAGATTAACATTCTTTGGATTTAGGTTTTAAACCCCATGGAATGTGACTGATGTACAATCACTTTTAGTGTTTAATGTTTAATGTGTAGCCAGGGGGCTCAAGAACCAGGTCAAAATCAGAGTAATTAATAGTGAAATGAAAAAGGGCTCTACACAATTGCATCTTATCTAAATCTTTTTCCGGTTGTCGTTTTCCGAGGCTTGGGGAAACCCAGATCTGAAGGCTTACATCTGCGTCGCATACTTTTAACATAATATTTAAGGCCGTCCTGGTTTTGATTATCACAGGCTACATGTCCTATCAGGGGAGGCTCTGGCCTCTGAATATTTCATAGGACTGTGAATGCCTACAACCCACAGCTGTCTGAGGAAGTAGAGTCTTTACCCTGAGGCCTCGAGAGCCCCTGAGCCAACAGCTCAGCCCCTGCCTCTCAGCCCCTGCCTCTCAGCCATGGGTTCATTAAAATGTTATTGCACGGATCAGACTTTAATCCTGATGTGTGCCTGTGTCCAAACTCAACCTCAAACCAACATTTACTTTCTGTTGCAAGTGATCAATAAGGGGAAATGCATTTTACTGTAATCCAAACATAATGAAACCCATAGCCATTTCTGTCAAAGAAAATTACTTAGTTTAACAGTGTTTTAATCTCTTTAAGCTTGTTTGGTTTTGATTGTAAGGCACCTACATGTCATAGTGTGTGTGTGTGTGTTCAGTATATGTGCATGTTTACAATAAACAATCTTATTTTAGTTTATAATTCATTAATAAGGGGTAGGAACTAACTCTCCTACTCCTTTTCAAAATGTTTTTTTTTTCTTTCTTTTGGTTTGTGTTTTGTTACTTGTTCCAAAAAGTTTTTCAATGCAATTCAAATTATTTTTAGGGAGAAAGCCGGCAAAAACATGAAGCCCTTCTAAAACTGACATTATGTGCATGCGCACATTTACGCACACACAGACACACACAGCTACTGACCTTCCATAGCATATTTCATGTCCATGGCGAAGCAGTTCCACGTAATCTCTGCACTGATTTTACCCATGTTCAGCTCTTGAGGAAACCTGCAATCAAAGGAAAATCAATCAAACATTGGTCGTGCTGTTGAGGAAGCATGTGGTATGTTGAATCTTCTGTAAGAAATCTACCAAATAAAATGGATTCAATTAAATATAAAGCTTAATTCTAAATCAAGAAAAAGAAAATAGCCAATTTATTTAGTAAAAAATGCATGTTTTTCCAGATTTCCCTTATAAAATAAAGGCTGATTATCCAGTTTCTATAGTGACTTGTTTATTAATAATAATTTATTAATAAGCATGTCAGTGTATATTACTTACTTTAAACATGTGATTTTCATAGCGGCCATGTACTGTAACAGGCCCTATTCCTTCAGCATTCATCACACCAATACAAGCAAGATGTCATTCATTCATTCATTCATTCATTCATTCATTCATTCATTCATTCATTCATTCATTATCCTAACCTGCTTATCCTGAACAGGGTCGCAGGGGTGCTGGAGCCTATCCCAGCATACATTGGGCGAAAGGCAGGAATACACCCTGGACAGGTCGCCAGTCCATCGCAGGGCACACAAACCATTCACTCACACACTCAAACCAATGGGAAATTTAGACTCTCCAATCAGCCTAACCTGCATGTCTTTGGACTGTGGGAGGAAACCGGAGTACCTGGAGGAAGCCCACATGGACACAGGGAGAACATAGCAGAATCCCTCCCCCTATTTCGACGCAGACTCAAAACCAACCTTTTCAAACTCTACCTTAGTCCTCCCTCCTGATTTCCCCTGCCCCTCCTTCTGATATCCCTATCCTTGTCTATCCCCCCCCCCCCCCCCAAAAAAAAAATAAAAAAAATAAATGCACTTCTGATGACAACTATGTTTAGAACAGCATTTCCTGTGTATTTTGCTAGTTTCTGGATGTGATGCTCTGACTTATGGTAGAACCTATGCACTTGTAAGTCGCTTTGGATTAAAAGCTTCTGCCAAATGACTAAAATGTAAATGTAAATACAAACTCCACACAGAGAGGCCCCAGCCGACCGGGATTCAAACCCAGGACCTCCTTGCTGTGAGGCGGCAGTGCTACCCACTGCACCATCCGTGCCGCCAAGCAAGATGTCATACATATGAAATTACAATGTTGTTCAAAAATGTCCAAAGAATACATAAATCCATGAGGATGTGTTGGAACATTTGAATAATATCTATGGAGATTCATTGCCTAGCTTGAAAATTCCCTATCTGCCATTTTGGGGCAATATCAAGCATTCAAGCATTTGGCTTCTGTCACATGACCAATTCCCTCGCAACTGGATCCATGGAGTGGTAATCTAAATCTATGAGCTATTCAACTTCAGCTAATCCAAATCATCAATTAGAAGGTTAAGGGAAACTAAGGGCTTTAAATAAGATTAGAATAAATATTTAATATAGAGATTACTTTAGTCCAGGGCTTTATTAATGATTGAAATGTACACACACGTACACATTATTTTAATATGCGTTAAAGGTACAATGGGTAAGATTTTGGTGTTAAAACATTGTGACAAGACTATTGAAAATCCCTTCCTATCATTGAAAAAGACTCACTGATATGTTGACTCACCCTCTGCCTGTGTTTATAGTCCTTAAATTCGGGGTTTCAAAATAAACAGTCAACGGCTGGACACTCTGTATCTAACCATTGTTTAACTGTACAATAATTCAAGCTCATTGGTGGAAAATTGGTTCTAATTGCCACAGCCAATTTCATTTCAATGTCAGCGCGTTTACAGAGAAGGGGGAGAGGGATAAACAGTGTTGTGGTTTGAGGGTGTTTGTTGCTGCTATTCCTCTCTTAACCATTAGAAGTCCAAAACTACCTATTGTACCTTTAACTTTAGCAGCACTTTGAGGCGAAGGGCCAGGCAAGCTCCATTGGTTGGGCTGAATTACAGAATCCAATGGAAACTGCGCTGACGTTGGACTTACAAATATAAAATAATGCACATCACGTAGTCCTGCCCCAGCTCAAGAGCCACCGCTCAGAGCTTTCTCCTCTGTCACCCAGCGTTCAGCATAAAAGCACGAAGCCAACTCTACATGAATATTACATGCAGTATTAGGATAATGGTGCCCACGAACAGCGGAACAGTAATTCTCTCAGGAAGCTTGGGGCTACGCTGTTTAGTACCTGGCACATAAGAGCTGAAGCTCTGAGGGGTATCTGCCCCGCATGCATCTGTAACACTCTCACGGACACCTGTATCTCTCCTAAATAATTCTCAACCACTCTCCCGATTAAATCCGCTCAAATTAGATCTACAGTAGCACCACCACCACAGGGACCTCAGGCAGAGTGGAGCTGAATGGGGCTGTAAATGTGCCTCCACTCTGAACGATGAGAGACTCTCAGAAAGGCCGTTGCCTTTTGAAGTTACACGTTACAGGAGAAGAGTGTGAATAGTCTGGATCTGAAGACTTTTGTGAATGAGGTATGAAGGTAATGAAGGTAAACCCCTCATGACTCACTGATTGATCACTGGTGTGTACGCTGTCCTGTCCTCATCGATTACAGACACCATCAGTGTGATGACTTTGGGCCAGAAGTCCAGGTTCTTGATTGACGGGCCCTGCTCCTCACGTGGCACATCCTGTTTCTTAGTCTATGTGAGAGAGATGGAGGGGGGGGGGGGAGGGAGGGAGGGAGGGGGGGGGACAAAGGGGGAGAGCTTCAATGTTGTGGAGAGGAATAACTAAATTGCTGCCAGTCAAAAACCTAAAGCAGTCTTTTGATGTTTCTTTCCCCCCTGTTAGCAGGCCTGCTTCCCCATGTTTTATTAATCTTGCAGAATAACGTCTTCATGGGTGTTTACATAAGAACAGTCCTCCTGGGCAGCTATTAAAGAGGGAACAGCTGGACCCCTCAGTCATTTTTTGCATGATGAGGAGATGATTACAATTTCAGCCCTCCGCTTTGTTCTGTGATCCTGTATCTGGGCAGCGTCATAGAATTATCCACCAGTTTCAATATGCTGCACTGGTCCCTACTGCTGAAGACTTACCTGTGTTCTCATTATTCCAAAACCACCCGTTGATAAGTGAGACCATTATGGCAAAATGATAACACAAAAGCCACATTGCTCAAGGTGTCAACTTATTATCTTGTAATCAATGTTCACTTCCGAGGGCAATGGTGAGCTCAAGTAGGGGCCTTTATTTAGAAATATTCTCCTCCTGTTTTCGCTCTCTCTTCATTATGAAACCCGGGGAAAACGTGGAACATTCTTCCAGGCTGTGACACCTTGGTCTCCAGTGAGGGTAGCACTGGCCACTAGGTGTCGTACAAAACTGGCCAATTGTACGGTGCATCAAAAAACATAAAGCACAAACACAAAACATACACATTTCACATCGAGACAAAAACATAATCCAGATTGTAACACACATACAGTGTTTAATGTTCTCGTGTTATATCTCCTCACGTTAAACCATGACGTAAACTCCTATACTCCCTTAATGTTATCTCCCCATGGGCATGCATGCAACATTGTCAGGCACCTCAAAAGTCACCTATTCCCATCATGGGTCCTCCACTGAATCCACAAACAATGCAGCAAAGCAAACCAGTGTATGGAATAGCACAATGATTACTTGTGGCGGACTGATTTTTCTTGTTTTTTAGGCCAGCAAAACAGAGGATGTCCCAGCAGAGCTGTAGGATGCACTTCTTTGGCACATACAAAATGGTTGGATAATGTGAGGGGGGTGAGATCAGGGTTACATGCACATGGGTATTAACACTGAGGAGACGGAGGGCAGGGAATGTTCAGTATTTGGCTAAAAGGGGAACCAAGCTGGTGGAGTGGGTGTGGGCATGGATGTATCTCATAAATGCACGAGCTGTTGGGTTTGCCTTCATCATTTTATCATCATTTTATTTTAAACAATCTCTACAGTGCACCCAATTTCCCCGAGGTCACTGATCAAAATCCTCCTCCCTGCATTCCCTTGGTTGCGTCCAAGGCTAAAATGTGATTTATTTTGTATTTTTAAATATCTACATATGTTCACTGTCACGGAGCGTTCATTGTGTCTGCAGCTTTGATAATTATGCCTTTAAGCAGAAGCTAGCTTTCCTATGACGGCACCAGGAGGTGCTCTCTCATTTGTGCCCTTGAAATAGCAGGCACCCAGGAACTTAACTGTAAAATTATCATCCTGTCATTTGATGGCTAACTTGCTTATTTTGGAAATAATGTACCCTGCTAAAAATATTGGCCATCAGGTATTCATATAACACATTCTCACTCTCAACACACACACACTGCAGTCCACATTCAGTCATTTTTGTTGCCTGAGAGATATGGCCCCAGTCCCATCATATGTAAGCATGTAAGATAAACAAAAAGGAATATGCTTCTGCTCACTGTGAATAGGGGGAACCCCAGGAGAAGCCTAGTTCTTTCTGTTGGATTTTCAGGCTGACCATTGTGGTAAAACTCAGTCTCAGTCAGAGGCTAAACATTCTCTGCTCCAGGTACATTTGCACATGAGTCATGTGAAAGAAAAAAGAGATATGGAAAGGACTGGCTGTACAGTAATAGAATTTTACTGCCTTATCTAAATTGCTTTGCTGATAGGAGCAGACCAAGAGTGCATGTGATTCTGGAACATGCGTGTGCGCCCAATTCCACCACAAATCTCACTGGAGGGCTGCAGTTGTCTTCTATTCAGAAATACTGCCTTCCCCACAAATACACTGTCAGTCGCCAACATGTGCTGCATCTCACGCAAGCTGACAGCATTTTCTAAGATGTTATCATACATTGAACGTCGCAATGGCACGGAGCTCTGTTCTTGCCTAGGCAGACACCAGGAGGAATATAATGTTGTTTTGATTTGGCTGGATTCATTTTGGTTATCTAATGGTCAGCTGTCAAATATTCAACAGCCCTCTGCATTACATTGGAGTAGAGAAATCAATATTATGAGAGGAAATTGTAAGGGGGAGGGGGGGGGGGGGGGTGGAGCAAAAATATACAACTCACCCATTACACTGTATTGCTGTGGAAGAAACTAATACAGTCTCAAAAGTAAATTCCACTTAGAGCAGCAGAATATCAGATGGGCCTTACTATTGGAAATTAAACTTCCTCTGGACCCACGTAAACTCATATCGCATGAAAGAAAGTGGGAGCAAGATGCAAAATGAACCATAGTGCTGAAAATATTTCATCTGTGGCAGACCCTGACACGGAACAATTAAGACTGCAAAATGTAGAACTAGTTGTATCAAATTTGCCATTAATTTAAGAGGCTGTATAAAGGATATCTAGAGTGTATGTTCAGTAGCACCAAGGCCGGGCCTCTGTGATCATCTGCTGTGTAGCTGCACAGCTGCATAACAGACGGGCACGGATAATGAGACACAGGAGAAACCTCTGAACAATGTAGGATCTTTATATGTAACCTTTTATCATCTTTGTTTAGAAGCTTCTGAGTGGCTCACGTGGTTAACACACTCATTATGGGGCAAATTTGGCTCCTATGGTCACTATACTGTAGGTAGCTGAGACTTCAGTTAAAGGACATACAATAATTAGCATGCCAGGGAGGGTCTGGTAACCATGGCATTAACTCCTCCTGGAATCACACAGCATGCCCACAGACTACCAGGTGGGCACTGTTTGGGTGGAAGTGAGTGTGACCTTGTGCAGGAAAACTGATATGATTCCCAGGAAACAGTGAGTACAAGTGACAGTGCCAGGAACTGGAAACTACTGTCGGAATGGAAGGAAGGACATATTCCAAAAAAAGTGTGAAGACCAAACAAGAAATATTCACTTGATTAAGATTCCTGTCATTGTCCCTGCAATAATCCCGTCTCTGCAGAGTGTGCTAAAAACAGGCTGCCTTGAAGATGGGCTTTGACATGATGCCTCAGTAAAAAACAAACAAAACAATAATCTGATGACAGAGCAATACACATGGCACCGACCTAGAGGAAAAAACTGGTCAGTTGCCAACGCGTCACTTGTGTATGAAACTGAAGAATCCAACATCATGACAGATACCATCTATACCATCAGACATCATTAGCTGCCACCCTTGCCATGCGTGGCAACTGACCAACGTGGTCTTCCACGTTTAAAAAGATATCAGTACATTTGTGTCATTTGAATCGTTAACCCAAAGAGATACAAATATTAAATTTTACTTGCAGCAGAACCGAACACGAACAGCTGAACTCTCGTCTTCCAAAGCACACTAACTCATTTACAGGTTGGGCTGCCAAATGCCAACACTATATTCACAGGAAGAATGGGACATTACAGAGGTCAGCTTAATAGGAAATACTGCTCATCCTGAATAATGAAACAAACGTCTCCCCAGGAGATGAACCTGCAATAAAAAAACATGTCCTGGTATTTGTAGGGCATTACTTGAGTTTTGCATTCAATCTATCAACAGAGCTTTCTGTATTTAAATTAAATCATGTCTTACCCTGTTAATATATTTCTTTAAAAAGGTTTCAAATGTTTGTTTGCTGAATTATTCAAAAACTGTGCCAGATTCTTGCAGATAAATTCATTATGGGCAAAGTGCAGCAGGGCCGGCCTGAATTCAGGCCTGAAGAACATTAAGATGAATGCTGAAACAACAACGCTCGGTCCTTATCAGTGTGAACCATGGATTTGTTCAATACTATTGTCAAACCCAAAAAAACACATTCTATTTAAGGCATGCCATACAAAAGGGAAGTTTATTAGAGGGCTGACTTTTTCCGTATCTCCAAGAATGGTGCATCGCTGAGATTACAGCTCCCGCTTCAAACAAAACAATTATTTAGCTTGGGGTTGCACTGGGCAACAGAGTCCGGCACATCGCTATTGAAGGTGTTGCCACTGGACAGAATGCATTGCTGGCCATAAGAAGCAGATAATGTCCATGAGGACTGGATTGGGTCTCCACAGGGCTGCTTTTTACTTTCTCTTCTGTGATTTGCTGTTGCATTGTGACACACTGTTCTGCCATCTCGGGATTTAAACGCGTACAGTGGACCATTCTTGTTTTAATAACCAGAAGTGGAGACAATACAGAACGTGACTGAGATTAATCCTCTTAACCCAGGACTGTCTGTGGTGATACGTTTCCTCTGCTCGCTGGAACATCGAGAGTACATCCAGGTGATGTTTCCAGGGTTCTTCCAGAATGTTCTTTAGCTTTCTGTCCTTGCAGGCTCTCGGCCCTCCATCGCTGATGATTGAGCGCGGTTTGAAAAGCTACGTTGGCAGGGTCAACGTAAAGCCAAGCATTAAATATTCACCAAGCAGAGAGCGATTGATATTCAGCTGCAAACAACTCAAGATTCAATAGCAGTATAAGGGCACCTATAAGGGTTTCTTCAGGATTAACGATTCTTTTCCTAAGCAGATGTCAAATTGCTGGGATGCTGTTCAAGTGTATTGAACTTGAGTGTAATTAGCACCTGCATCTATCTTTCACAAGAAGCAATTGCCAATAACCCCCCTGGGCAGTTTGAACACATAAAGCTAAAGATCAACTTCATCACCCTTTGAACGTACTGTGCCTACATTGTGGTATAGAATGGTGTTAAAGGTGAAATAAGTTCATTAACTGTCGCACACTTCATCATCATCATCATCATTTTAGATTTTTTTTTTCTTTTTTAAGAGGGAATGAAAATCCATAATGTAATAATTAAACATGTCCTTGTCCTATGTGTGGTATGAGTGTTTTGAACATGAACACAGGACCCCTTCCCTGCTCACACTCATGTGTTTACAGGACGTTCATTAGATCCCAGTTCCAAACGTCATTGTTCTCATGCATGCATACACTTCCCTGGGATATTTCAATCCCCAATATGGAGTGCTGGTTCACAGGTCTGGCAACGTCCCTCCCTGGAATCCGCAGATTTCTATCATGCTAAACCATTTCTGGGCAAGTATCCAAATACACTCTCAGTATAGAAAGGTGGGGATGTCTGAATACCAATGGCAAATAAACATGCAAATTCCATTTCTCTGATACGACACGCACAACTGGGATCTACTTCTTCCATTAAGGCAGGCCAGGAAAATTCCACACCCCAGCTTACCTCAAAGGTCATTGGTGGGGTTAAATTATGATTATGCAATTCATTAAATATGATTATGAAACAAATTTTATCTTGTACATCCCCTTTGACTATATTTTAATTATCAGACATGCAATCAATACACAGCATTGCTGTACCTACGGCGTTTTAAGGGCTTTCGACAAGAGGTTTATGTCATATATGCATGTAATGACCCTCCCTGGGGTTAATTCAAATACTAATTGACCCCCTCCTCCCCTTTTCCATTATAAATGCGCATTAAATTAGAAATTGTATGATGTAGTAGTAAGAATGGCCTTAAGTGCCCTTTTAGGGGGGAGAGACGTCGCTTTTTCAGGATTATCGTACATATCGTTAGAAATCCTCTCATAAAGTGAAAGGAAGGTGTGGGATGGCGTGCTGAGGTGCGCATGCTGAATGTTTGGGTGCGCGCTCCCGCTGTTCGTCTCCGTTCTGCGGTGTGGACCAGTCCGCTCACTCCGTGACAGATGGCGCTGGCCGCGCGGAACAGAAGTCACGCTCCAGCGGACGTGCCGTTTGAGCCGCAGCCCGGGCGCCCAGAACGTGCCGGAAACACTTCTTCCACGGCCGACACTCGGGGAGAGCGTGGAGGAGACGCTGTCACTCCTCAGCCTTACACATTCACACAGCCTCCTCTACTGTTACTCCTCAATATTCAGACTCCGTCGAGTAATAAGCGCAATTATTATCATGCGCCGGGTCAGTGCTGCAAACCGGGGAAATCGGCGGGAAAGTACTCCGTTAGTGATGCTAGACCCGTCGGTTTAAAATTACCCTCGAGCCGTTGACCGATGCCTGCACTTACCTGATCCAGAAGCTGGTTGTAAAGGTCATGGCAGTTGTCAAAAATGTACTTGTAGGTGGAATCCAGGCAAGCTCGCACACAGTCCTTCACAACCATGCTGGCCCTGGGCGGGCTCTGCAGCTCCTGCACCTGAAAGGCCAAACCAAAGAAGATAGAGAATAGATAGCATGCATTTATCTTTTATTTCTTAAGCATTTTATTGTATTTATATTTGTATTCATATATTTTTTTATCCAGGGTCACCTCTCTCTCTCTCTCTCTCACACACACACACACACACACACACACATCAGAGACACCGCAATGGCTCCATACACACACACACACAGATACACACGCATACAGTATGCACACGCACACACAGCATGCACACACACACACACACACACACACACACATACAGTACGCACACACACCATGTGTCATTGGTGAGTGCCCCACCAGGACAGATCACTTGCATTACACATTCACTCATGGCCTGCTGGTCCCAGTGCGCACTCCCATACAAGCCTGTGCATGCATGTGTGCCTGTGTAATGGTCCTTGCCTTGCTACGGGAGGGGGGCTGCTTAAATCAGGGTGACATTTTTATTTCTCTCCCCCCACTGCAGACGGAGGGGGTCTGTACCATTTAAACCCTGCCGGGGTAGAAGGATCTGCCACTCATTAGAGCACAAGGCTGCTTTTACCCTGTGGCAGCAGGGTGTAAAGAAGATATATATGAGGAGATAAGAATGTCTTTGAATATGTAAATATGTAAGGGTAAAGTCAGTACGAGGCGGAAGGCAGTTGTTTTGAAAAGCAGAGACTGTACACACAACAGCTTAAGGCAGAAGAGAAATGGCGCACAGTCATGGCTTCAATGTTTTTCCAGTCTTTGTATTTTTTTCTAAGTAAGCCCCCTTATTGCAAACTGCCGAGCAGTTTTCCCATAAGATCACAAACAGAATGTAAAAATTTTCCCCAGTATTGAATTCCTATGTCCGAAGAATAACCTTCTGGATCAGGCACTGTATATTACAACAGCCTGACTGAACACAACGGTTGCTTTTGTCTTGTGAAATGAGGAAAGAACAATCCCACCAACTGGAATCCTCCCTCCCTGGGTGATTCTACAGCAAATTATTCTCCACCCTGCAAAAGAGCCAGCCACAGTTGGCAGCAGCATGAAAGGCTTTGGTCCCAGCTTATAGGGCCTGCACTTGACAGTCTGAATGAATAGATACTGCAGAACCTGATGGTAGACTCAAATAAAACAATCTTCAAAATCAATAGTAATAAACTGCGCAACTCTCATTAACGACATTACATGCAGTGGAAATCAATTTCTGTACTTTAACAAAGCAATTCGAATAGACAGATTGTTATGTTGTGCATTACTCCTTTCTTAGATGTACCGTAAGAGAACACCGCGTAATGGATGCTTTTAAAACAATCTGTGACTAAACTGCATATTGAATATTGGGATGTTTTATGAAAAGCATTGATCGGAATTAAAAAGTGGCAATGAATTGGAATATGTTGATTGAACACAATGTGACTGCCACTTTAATTAACTGGAAGTAATTACCATTCTTCAGTGCAGACTACAACTGGTTGTGTCTATTATCGCCAAGCAATAAATCATATAGATCACACTGCAGTTTCAATATCCATACAATGGCCATTATATTCCGTCTTAGAAAACCTGCATCTTGTGTCATTTTGTCAGCTTTGTGTTTCATTCAAATGGTACAGTCTAATTACCTCCATTCTTTTGCAGTCAGAGCAGCCATGGTTATGGTGGAGGTTGCAGACAATAATATACTTCACAATTGAAACAACAAAACCCAATTCAAATGGCTGCTCTGGAAACTTCTGTCATTCAGAGAGAACTTTCCAGATGCCCTCCTCTGGAGTTACTGTCCAATTCAGCAAGCAAAGGCGATGGAAAACTCTTAACCGCACCCGACAATGAGATGTGATAAGAGCATTTGACAATAACACATTAAAGCCGGCGTTATCTGGGGGAAAAAGAGAAACACAAGAGTGAGATGGAGAAGATAAGAAGCTCCGTACCTTCATTCTGAAGAAGGTGATGCTGGTTAGCAGATCCACTGTGGATTTGAGGTCTTGGAGCCTTTCTGGGTTGCTGGCAGGGAAATTATCCTGGTGATCACATTGTGGGAATGAGACCCTTGCTCTCATTATGATTGCCCTCATGCTCATTGTCATTCATTTTCTCTCTCTCTTTCTCTTTCCCTCTCTCTCCCTCTTTCTCTATCTCCCTCCCTCCCTCTTGTATTTGCATACATAATTAAAGATTCAGCGTATCACATTTACATACGACAGTTATGCATTTGACAGGTTTATTACATAATCATGCTGTAAATTGCACTGGTACATTTCATGCATTTATATCTTGTCTTTAGTGTCCAGGGATGGGATCCCGCCCTGGCAGGTGGATGAGGCTGTTACCCCATATGGGTGCTCAGCATTGTCTAAAGCCCACATGCAAAAGGTCATCACCAAAAAATACACATTACAAACTGTAACGGCCTGTTGTGGTTAAGGTAAATGACTGGGACACGCAAGGTTCGATTCCCGGTGTAGCCACAATAAGATCTGCACAGCCAAGGCCCTTAACCTAGCATTGCTCCAGCGGAGGATTGTCTCCTGCTTAGTCTAATCAACTGTATGTCATTCTGGATAAGAGCGTCTGCCGAATGCCATTAATGTAATATCTGTCTCTGCATTCTCCATAAAATTTTTACGCCTGTAGACCAACTGCCTTTTTTCCCCAAAGCTCTTTAATTGGACCCGGATATTATCCAGTGTGTCTCCCAAGAGAGAAAAGGACTAATCTAACAAATTGTCTTTTCTGATATCAATCTGTGCTCACTTCAACAGATGGCAGATTAATTCACAGCAGTCATAAACATTGCTAGATGTTTTCCATAACATCATTTAGATACTAATGAATCTATAATTAATAAATTGCATGGTAGGTTTTACAAGCAAGCATAATTCCAAATACAGTATGAAATGTGACAACAGTTGTCTATGGTAAACTATGGAATTGTTTTTTATTTAACATTTGCATAATTGTGTTGAATCATTTCTGTGCTGATGGCAATGTTTCCCTGTGCTCTAGTTTGAAAATGCCAGCGGATTTAGCAGCCGTTATGTAAGGGTAGAGTAAAATCTTAATTACAGTCCAAAACACTCAAGGAATTACCCATAATCCCAGAGCAATTTTCTTGATTTAGGCAGTAAATACAATGTTCGGATGGGTCTATCGGATGGTGATTTCGCCTTGCCAGGGGAGGAATTTGGGGAATCACAACTAATGTTTGCCTGCATAACTATACAAAAAATGCATATACACAGCATTGGGACAATGAGAGCTAATGCTCTGTAGAACAATCCTGAAAGCAAGTGTGACATCACCACCTTGCTCACCCCCCAGAAGAAGAAAATGCTTTGGAAGACTGCTCCACTCAGGAGAAAGAGACACAGAAACGGACAAGCCCACACATATTCCACAGGGGACCTGCAGGATGTCGAGTTTAGTTCAGTCTTTTATTGCCACCTCTCCTCGACCCCGTGATCGTTGTGCCGAGAGTCAGAGTTGTCACAAGAGGAAGGAACGCTGCCTCTCTCCTGTCCCTGAAAGACCGGAGTCTCTGTTCATTAAAACGGTGACTGACACCAGGAAGCGTGGCGTCGGGAGGAGGTCGGTTCATGCGAAAAAGCTGCACGGCGTCTCGCTGTTTTAAGGAAAGGCAAACTGAACCGCTGATCTGAATCGTGTTTGTGTCTGATGGCATTCAGCCCTTCCCGCGAGACCGCCCGCGGAGATGCAGGTGGAGATAAAGCCAGCGTGTTATTCACCCACTGCTCTCTCCGTAAACACGTCAACGCTACGTTCCACATCACAGCCGTCCCTGATCAATCCAGGTCTGGACATAAAAAATGCCAGAGTGTACTTTATGCCAAGATATTAGTCACTGTGGATTAGGAGTCAGAGTGTTACTTGGTGCCTACTGTCTCTCCTTGCTCTCCTGTTCTGTGTTGTATTGTTACTTGGGGAAGGAGAGGGATCATATTTTAGATGAAAAAGGTAAAGTTCTGCTACAGTAATCAAAATATTCAGAGGAAATGATTGATATGCAAATATAATGCATAACTTTCCTCCGGAAAGAGGAAATTGTGGAATACAATTTCCCCCTACGATACAATTTAATTCTGTATCGTATTTGTTTAGTTTTTAGGGGATTAGTCTTGTAGTAAAAAGTGATTTCAAGCACACTGTTCAGCATGGTTTGTGCTGAACAGTGATTTTATAGCATACTGGTGAATGTGAAGTGTTTTATTTATAAGTTACTTGAAAATCTGCAATAGGTTAAATGAAATACAACAAAATAGAAATGTTTAACAATGTCTCCTGTACATACCCGATATTTAGACAGATCAATCCTCAATGAATTGTGCAGCTGGTCTAAGAGTTTGACGAATTTTTCCCTCTGTCGAGAAAAACAAAAGCTTATTGCATGGCACTTTAACACAAAATGTAACCTTCGCAGAGCAAACCTGACGTGTCGTAAAATCAGGGTTGGGGCAATCCCATTTAACTTCAGGAAACTAACTTTAATTAAATTTTCATGAATTTTAAGATGGCCATTATGTTCTCTGGGGATTTTTAAATGAATCTACTGTTGCATTTCACTACCTGAAATTAGAGTGCCACAGATTTGCTCTGCTTTGGTAAAAGCTTGTATATATCCAGATGTAATAATAACAATAATAATAATAACAATAATAGTAATAATATTTTTTATATTATTCATATTCTTCATATTCTTCATATTATTATTATTATTATTATTATTATTATTATTTTTTTAAATATTATTATTTATATTATTATTTATATTATTATTTATATTATTATTATTATTATTATTATTATTACTACAGCTGGATTCATACTAATGTAATTCAGCCTTTCTCAAGGATACAAGGGAACAGCAGGGCCCCCCTCCCGGGAATCAAACCTTCAGCTTTTAGTTCACTAGGCCAGCCCGTGGGCCATGAACACTGCGCTGCCCCTGTGATCAGCAGGATGGTTTCCCCAGCGGGGACCGAGAGCAGGAGGGGGAGCGCAGACTCACCCCGAAGTTGGAGGCGGCGAAGCGGTCGGAGGCAGAGATGTTGGTGGTGGCCGTGGTGGTGTGAGCAAAGTAGGCGTTGATGTTGGCCAGCAGATTGCTCATCACAGCCGGCACGCCAGGACACATGTACTTAGAGGAGAGGCAGGAGAAATGGCTGAAAGAGACACACGAGAGCGCAAAACTAAGAGCCGCAATCACGTCTCTTTACGCCAAGCATGATGGAATACCAGCAAGAGGGCAAAATCGCAATGTGGGGTAAATATACATATGGGCTAAATATATAGAGCTGAGGATTGTACAGCTCTAGACAAAGTATCTTTCCTCATTTTCCTGCATCTTTAACCCTTAAACGCCTCCAGGCTACACTTTAAGCCTCACTGAGGATTACAAGAAAGATGTGATCTCTGTTGTTTTTTATTGTTTGATGATGTCACGTCTCTGAAGAGTAAAGTGTGTCTTTGAGCAAGAAGCTCCTCCACGCAGAATTGAAGAGGAGGATCGAGCACGGTGTTCCTGCCTCAGGACCGCTCATCCGATGGAGATCATTAGGAGGAAAGCAGGAAGAAATGACAGACGCACTCACACACACTCACACACACACACACACACACACACTCACTCACACACACACACACACACACACTCACTCACACACACACACACACACTCACGCGCGCACACACACACACACACACACACACTCACGCGTGCACACACACACACACTCACGCGCGCGCACACACACACACACGCGCACACACTCACGCACACACTCACTCACACACACACACACACACACACACTCACACACACACACTCACGCGTGCGCACACACACACACTCACGCGCGCGCACACACACACACACACACTCACGCACACACTCACATGCACACACTCACATGCACACACTCACACACACTCTCTCTCACACACACACACACACACACACACACACACACACACACACTGCCTGGAACGGAAGCAGTCTACAGCCTGCCGGCACAGCAAGCCGCTGAAATAAGCGCTGAACCCACAGGGCAGGACGGAAATTTACTGCACCAGGGCGGGGAGTTGTAATTGCGAAGAGGCAAACAGGCACCTTAAGGCCCCAGCTAACGCACAGCACTGCTTTCTGTTCCTATTAGAGGACTAATAGGGCATATAGAGGCCTTCAAGCCTTCCCACTCACATGCAGTGACCAGCTGTACTGAATAACACGGCACTACCGAAAAGCATGCAGATACTGCACTGTTTATTACAGATCTTTATTTATGCTTTCAGACACAGTTAATTTACTTTGTAATGGCTGGCAGATCTCTCGATTCCCCCGAGGTGGGGGTATTAAAAGAATGCATCAATATGTGTGCTGTCATGTTTATATCAATGGCGCAATTACGTTGGGTTTGAAGACCCGCACTCTCTCTGTGCTGGCGACTGTGCAGGGGGGCTGGGTAATGGTCTGAACTCGCATTGAACAGTCAGAGCTGTGAAATGACAGGCCCCATTCCTACCACGCCGTATGTGGTTAAGGTACATGACTGGGACCCGTAAAGTCGGTGGTCCGATACCTGGTGTAGCCACAATAAGATCCACACAGCCCTTGCGCAAGGCCCTTAACCCTGCATTGCTCCAGGGGAGGATTGTCTCCTGCTTAGTCTAATCAACTGTATGTCGCTTTGGATAAAAGTGTCAGCCAAATGACATGTAATGAACATTCTACTGCTGGTAATCAAAAGCAATGAAGTGCTAGAACAATAGGGCTTTGGATTTTGAAAGAACAACCTACTCTTCAAAAGGTTAATTATTTTAGGTAAACTCATTTAAGTGAGGGGAAGTTACCAGGCAGTAAGAAGTAAGAAAGCAAGAGAAGGAAAAAAGGTAAAGGGGGGTGGGCTGCAGCTCCTGTGACTTTCACAAACCGCAAATTAATGTTGTGCACCACTCTGACCCACTTCCTTTGAGTTCTTATTTGACTTGCTCAAAAGCACTTAATTAAGCTCAAACAATCCACCAATGCCATGCTTGAAAAATCGCAATCATTACTTGAGTGCCTGCAGCAGAACTTATTCACTGCACTATTAGTGAGCTGTCAGGCGTTGATGAGGACGTAAAGCAAATGCGGTCGTTCCCAGCGCTTAATTGGACAGGGACACGCTTCACACTTTATTTCCAGTTCAGAACCATCAATGAGTGGTTTGCCTCTTTAGCGTGAACGCCAAAATTAACACAGCGTGGGAAATATGAGCAAGGGGGGAATGAAAATGTATGAGGTTTTAAAGACGAAGAATCATGATCCTTGTTCATCCCTTCAGTGGACTAATGCTAACTCTGCGCCAACCAAGGTAGGGTGGGTCAGTCCAGGTTCTGTGGTTCGCCACGACAACAGGTTGTCCCGGGTATCCACTGGGCTGTATTCAACCACTCTCAATTGCAGATATGCCTGTCTTCCAACTGACGCTAGCTCCGCTGTAGCTCTGTGTGCAGCACTGTAGTTTGTTCACTGGCTGTTGGGTAGGTGCAGTAGAGAGCAGCAGAGAGCTCTAGCTAGCCTGCTCTTTGTGTGGGTGGCACAGTGCGGGCAGGGGAGGAACAAAGGCAGGAGAAATAAAGGCCCATCATAAAGTAAAGAGCTGCTCTTAAAACTGCATTAGCACTTTCATTAAGGGGGAGTGACCCACCGCCCTGTCTTCACATTATGCTGCTTCAACAGAGCTGTCCAGATACACGCCACGACAGGATCCAGAACATTCCTGTGCGTGGTGTAAAAGCCAGTGAAATGCTGTCTTCATGTAAAAGCATTCACGTGAAAACCTGGCTACATTTGGTTTCTAGCTGACTAGGAAGTAGCCAGGCTATTAATTTTGGGGTTATCCTACAGTGGTCTGTTTATGTCAAAAAAAAGATGACATCTAGATTCTGGCTTTTGTTCACTCGGAAAGATGTACAGTGTACAGAGGAAAATCCTCAATTTGTTGCACAACTAGCTCTACCTCCTGAAGAAAATGGTGGAATCAGCCTTTGGTCTGTCCTGAAGAGAAGCCCTCCTTCAAGCACAATCAGAATAAATGATGCAACAAGCTGTTGGGTTCGCCTTCCTTATCAATCATAATTTTAAACCATCTCTACAGTGCACCCAAATTATCTGAGGTCACAGATCGAAACCCCCCCACCTGCATTTCCTTCTCTCCCATCACCAGCTGTGTTCAAGGCTAAAATGTGATTTATTGTACACCTTGAAATATCTACATGCTGAATCTGTTTGCTTGTAATGGAGTGCACTTTTGTCCAGTTGTGTCTGGCATTCCATTAAGAGGAAGCTAGCATACTTGTTTTGATTATTGTATCAAATTCATGCCCCTAAATTAACAGGCCCTCTGGATTTTAATTATGGGATTATCATCCTCTCATTTGCTTGCTGGAAAGATTCTGACTGTTAACTGCTTATTTGGAAAAGTCAACATGAAACTAGCAAAACATGCTGCCACAGATAAAATATAGGAGATTATCAGTGTCATGTCTGCACACTGGGTTATCAGTGATGCATCGAGTGATAGCATTGTTCCACTGAGCTGCAATCATTGTATTATGCCTGAGTGATGGGTATTGAATTGTGTTGCTCTGGTCTAGACGGATCTCAAATGCGGAAGTAAATGATGTTGTTTTGATGCTACGACTGTGTCATGGAGTGATCCTTTCAAACACAATAATCAGGTCATAAAATACAGTCCCACCACACACACTCATGCACACACGCACACACACCAAGTTAGGGTAAGGTTGTTAGGTGCTCTATTTCTTCTGTGAAGTGCTGGTTCCTGAAGAAAGCAATGTATTTGAACTAATCAGCAGCCAGCAGACCCTGACCATGGTAGGTAGGTCAGATGAGTTCTGGAAATTGGATATTGACCTGGGAGAGGTAACGTCTTTATAGCCATTCGCTTAATACAGTCCAATGGACTGAGTTCTTTGAAACCATCAAGGAGATCCGATTGGAAAACACCGGTTTAGATATTTCACTGACCGTCAAAGTCTCCATAATATACATCTCTCATTTATATCATAATAGTTTGTATTGTGATGAATTAAATGACTTACACCTATAGTCAAAACCTTTTTATATTAATGGTCCATCTTCATACTGAAATAACTATGCATCTGCTACAGTCAGGTTGAAGCAATTCCTTAGTCCATTTTCCACTGAAAGGCTGTAACTGTAGAGATGCATTTCAATTCATTCCTCATTTAAGATAATGCTGAACGATGACAACAGGCTGAATACAATTTGAATGAGGTTTCATATTCTTATACAGACACAGCTCTGAGATTAACACTATTTTGTAACATTGCAAAGAGCAGTATGTTCTTGAGGAATTAGCTTGTTTCTGTGCTATGCTCATGATGGAACCAGCCTGAGCCAGGTGTCGGATCCTTCGGACCGCACAGAACCGGGAGTGGCTTGGTACACCCGATGGTCCTGACTGAACCCAGAACACGGTGGTGCCAACGGTAGATGGAGGCCCTCAGGTCGGAGTGATGTCATAATTAGCCATAGAGCCAACAGGGTATCCCTTCCTCCCCGCTCAGTAGCTATTTCAGTAATGTCCTCTGGCACAGGGACTGCACAGCTCAGCTGGCAGGCTACAGAGTGAAAAGAAGCATTTAGTGGGCTAGCGTGCTCCCTTTCAAAGCTGACAGAGGGTGTAAAAGCTCTGGGATTTTTCTCCTATGTGTACGATTAGGGGGAAAAAGACGGCGTATAAACAGAAGCAAAAGCCCTGTGAAGCGTCTGTGCGATAGTGTCACCGTAAAAAACTGAAAAAAGAAAAGTGCAACATGAATAAAGTGACCGGAGCTAAAGTGACCCTCAGCGTGATCGTAGCCTGGCGGTGAATATCTCCCGCCGTCGTCGCGGTCTGAGAGACGAGGCGCTCCGTATGGCGGGCGCTCCGTATGGCGGGCACGTACGCACTGCCGAAGGAGCGCCACGGCGCACGCCTCCCGCCATCCCGACTGCCGCTGCGTTACCGTCCCGTGGTTCTGTCTCCGGTAACACGCCAGAGGGTGGGGGCGTGACGCTGAAGAGCGTGATTCATTACAGAGAGCTGTCCTCCTCAGTCAGAGCACGAGCTGAGCGAAACAATACGAAACGCCGCTCAACTGCTGCTGTTTTCAGCCGTCACCGGCGACGACAAGCAAGAACAACCTGTGCCAGACACCTCTGTTTTGCATTGGTTAGTGACTCAGACGAACACTTGCTGGAATGGGGACAGTCTCCATTCACGGGTTCCAGCTGTCCCCGCTATGAACAGATTGTAATTTCTGACTGGTTGTCCAAATGTGTGAGCGGGTGGCACAGCCTCTGCTGGAGAGCTCACAGCCTACCTCATCTCCCCCTGCTGCTCTCTGAATTCAGTTCTCCAGCAAAGTCCATGCCAGCAAAGTCCAAACATCTATGCTCAGTTCAATGGTCCTAATGCCATAGAGGTTTTGCATACATGCCTCTCATTGCTATGTGTCACTGTAATCAATGGAGCTTGAGTAGGTCAAGGTATATTGAAAATATACCATCGAAACAAACCTGCCCTTCAATGCACCTCAACCTGTTGTGGAGTACGTGGTCGTACTGACTGTAATGATAGTTTCGAAAGAACTGCTGAAGGCTTTTTGACAGAACCGAACAAGTGAAATGGCCGGTTGCTAGTACTCACGTCATTGCTTGGTAAATGGCCTCCACCCCGTATCGCATGGCGAACTCGTCCACGATCTCCTGGGAGACGTCGTCGAAGTAGACCTTCCAGGCCTCATCCCCCTTCACCTCAGGTATCTTCACCACCCCGTTGTTCTTCACCTCCGTCAGGTGATGGAACAGGTTCTACAGAGCAGCAAAGCCCAGAACATGGGAGCTGAATGATATAATGCTATGCCCAGTGAGAATCTACACTGAAGGCTTCCAAGTGAGTCTATACTGAAGGCCTCCCAGTGAGTCTATACTGAAGGCCTCCAAGTGTGAGTCTATACTGAAGGCCTCCAAGCGTGAGTCTATACTGAAGGCCTGAGGACTCAGATGGCTCAGTAATGTCATATGACGCTCATTACAATGGCAGTGTGATGCTGTACAGTCACCCTATCAAGTGTAGGCAAACTGAATTAGCACAGGTATTTTTTTTAAATGCTTGAGTAAGAGCCAAAGAAGAGGGAGGTTATAATGGTTTGATCTTCTCAAACATTGCTGTGTTTGAACAAATTCAAAGAGCAATGTATTATTGACAGCATGTCGCCACGCTGTTTTCATGAACTTTTACATTACATTACATTACGTGGCATTTAGCAGACGCTCTTATCCAGAGCGACGTACAACAAAGTGCAAATCAAACACAAACAAATCAAACTTGGCCTATCAGGGCTCATTCAAAATAATTTAACAGAAAAGTGTGAAATGTCCTTGTAAGTGCAGGTTAAGGACAAATGTTGATTGAAACAGGCCCGGGTCAGAGTGCTTACCTCGTGTAAGCAGGTATACTGTCCGTGGGGCGGGGCTGCCTTCTCCTCTCCTTTCATCTCCACGCTGATCTTCAGCCGGATCGCGCCGGACACCACCGATTTATCCGTCCGTTTTTCTTCAGGGATGAAAAATAAGAGATTAAAGGCAGATTGCCTTTCATGCGTTTCCCCCCCTCTCACTTTGGAAAAGGATATTTTCCCTGCTTAACCCGCCCATTCTGTAGTGAATCTGATCATGACTCACAATAACCTCTGGAAAAAAAAGGTGTTATTACTCTGCAGAAACATCCAGCTATTTTTGTGGCATCCCACTTTTATTCAATTGTCAACGGTGTGCAGTCGGACTAAAACAGTTGTTGTGTAATGCGTCTTCAGGCACATTTCTTTTGAGCAGTCTCTCCCAGCCACCAATTTCGTCAGGATGGAGTGCGGCAGTTACGGTTTCGCACGGGTGTAATTTTGACAACGTAATTTATTTCAATTGCAGTTGCAGCCCTCCCTTCATGCTCCTCGACCTCCACAACAAATGAATTTCCTTTCCCCGGGCGTTCCGTAATGACAGGCACACAGACAGGTGAAGGGACATTTTTCAACAATTCCTCCCGGACAAAAGCCGAACGTTAGCCATAAAAAGCGTGTTTACTATCGCCAAGTGGAAGCTACAAAACAAGCGCTTATTAATTCGAGCTCAAAAAATCACCGAGAGCATTCAAACAGGGTCAGGAGAGGAGGCTGTTTATTCCCTGCCGAGTTTAAACCGCAGTCACTGTGTCAAACGAGTTCCGCAACGAGGTAATCGCCGTTATTTCATTAATGGCATTTGGCAGATGCTTTTATCCAGAGCAACGTACAGTTGATTAGACTAAGCAGGAGACAATCCTCCTCTGGAGCAATGCAGGGTTAAGGGCCTTGCTCAAGGGATCAACGGCTGTGCAGATCTTATTGTGGCTACACCAGGATTAGAACCACCGACCTTGCGTGTCCCAGTCATTTACCTTAACCACTATGCTACAGGCCGCCCATTTCCTCATTTCAACATGGGACTGCACATATCCAACTCCCACCCTAATTTGGAATGTCCAACTATATGCAGCTGCGCCCACATTCATGCGAGAACCTCACCGATGATTCGGGAGAGTGTGGACGTGTGTTCTCCTCTGAAACGAGTGCTGTCTCCATCTTGTTTTTCACGGCTCATACTGAGCGGAGCCCGAGGAAGACATTTGGTATGCGGATTTCACATACAGCTCACGGGAGCCCGATCGACCAGCGGGGGTCCCTCAGCAGGGATCTCTAGATAGCAATGAAATGCAGACTCCTCTCTGACTGAACCCGCCCATACCCTGCCAATTGCACATCTTAACTTGACCTTCATTTGCTGTCATTCAGACAGACAATTTTAAATTATACTACATGTCCCTAACTACAGTGCTTGCACTATGCCAGATAATATCACACTATGACAGCGATAACCAGAATGAGAAATACATGTAAATCAAATTTTCAAATTAGTTCAAATGAATGGATCTTAAACCACCATGATAACAGCTATTAAAGAGATCTAGCACAATAACAGTGGCGATTGTGGGAATTGTCATAGAGTTTTTTGTTAAACCACGTTGGGCATAAAATGCATCAAACCAATCAGTAGTATTCAAAAACATACTGAGAGATGTGATAGTGGGTAGCAAGTGAACCTAGTCAGAGATATCAAGCTCAAAGCCAGAAGGGACTTTTGGGGTGTTTGGGGGCGTCATTAGCTGGCTAAGGAGTCTGAACACCTCATCAGGTTTAAACCCAAAGGAGCTGCTGATCGAAAGGAAACCACAGAACTGTGCAGACACTCTGGCCCTCCAGGACTGGGGGTTGCGACCCTGGACATTAGCAGTGGGGTGTGACCACTTTAACTGACAGATTTTCATCAGTGTGATTCACAGCTATTGGCACCCTTCTCAGTGTGAAGCCACCCTGAGTCGGATGCTATTGGGAGTCAGTGCCCCGCCCCGCAGTGGGATGCTATTGGGAGTCAGTGCCCCCGCCCTGTCACGAGATGTTCAGCAGGGCATTACTGACCCTTTTCATCCACAGTGCTATGCATACGCAAGACAGGACTGCAGAAGCACAAAATGGCTGAACATACCAAGGTTGTACCAGACGTCCATTTCGCCGCTGAGCGTCCTCACTTCGATGATGGTTTGCCCGAGGAAGTCGTCAGACTCTTTTTTGAAATGCTGCTTCACCCGCGACTTGATGTCGTCGTCCTCATCCCACACTCTCACCTTAATCCGGTCCGTGGCATTGTGGCACTCGCTGGGGCACAAAGGGGAAGAAAACAATGCGCTTTACAAAAGCAGGGCAGGTACGGCACACTCCGGGCAGACACGGCCATTTTGAATCCCACCTCTTACCCTCCTGGAATCCTTACCCTCGAGATCCTGCCATTTGATCAGAGATTGGTATGGGATCAATAATATTATGCAATTGTATGTATTTACCACAGCGTCATCATTGTTGCCCGTCTAGTGCGTATTGCTTTTTCTCCTGGTCTGGCTATTACCTCAGGCAAGTCTATGCCACTGCTCCTAACATGGATGTATGTACTCTATGTTCTCTTGCAGTGTAAATTGCTCAGAATAAGAGCATCTTCTCAGGCATCAAATATAATGCAATGCAGTGTGATATGCACAGAACATTTCTCCAATCAAAGTGAACTACAGAGATCTTGAGCATCCAGGTAAGTAACTGACATTTGTGTATGTGCACAACCTATATGTGCATATTTTTGCTGGATACTCTATATTCAATGCAGCACTTCCAGCAATAGAAAGCAGAATAGAATTTCTTAATTCACTGTAACACATGCAGTGCAACGCATTTCAATGCAAATTTACAGTATGTGCTCCTGCCTCTAATTCACACGGACTAATGCATTAAAATTAAATCCACATTTTAAAGAATAGCAAGGGGGTGGGGAGTGGGGGAGAGAGAGCAGCACGGAGACAGCATCCACCCCCATCTCCACCACTAACATCTGGGTGGTTTCATTACATCAGGGACAAGATGTAGCAGACACACTGTGCGTCAAAAATTACCTTAAGAGAATTAAGCCTTAGCAGATATCCTAAGCATTACGAGGCAGTTATGCACACTAGCACAGCAGAAATATAATGAAGAAGAATAGATAATTCCAGCATCCGGAGAAGGACATTTTCCCAATAATGGGCAGCAGCAGGACTTCCGTTGAAAAAATAACACATGCGTTAGTGGAGCTAATTATGCTCTTCCCTTCGGCAAGATTTTCAAGCTTAATCCAATGATCTGAACTTAGAATGTCACCTCATACCCACTATAATAATGTGAGCACTTAAAAGTATTAGAAAATCTCAAGAGAGACCACATCTATATCTTACAGGGAGCTGGATTTATAAAGGACTGAAAGTGTCCTCATCACAGGATCTCTAAGCCAATCCCATGAGGATGGCAGTAATATCTCACTGCCACACTTTCCATACTAATAACTGAAGCAGTGTCCGTCTGAGACCTTTTACATCACCTTTAATGTGTGCCGTCCGAGTAGGGCATAAAAGCTGACCTTAGAGTTACTGTCTTCAGATAATTCAAAGGTAGAGAGAAAGATCTTAACATTTTCACTCAGAATAGATCACGCCTGGTAATTTTTTTTTTTTAATTAGCATGCATCAGCCATGATGTTTTTAATTATTTTGATTGAACAGCACAAGAGCATATCACAATTTCCCCCTCCGTGAATCCACTCTCAGCTGAAACCGGCGACATTGAGAATACCTTGCTTCCCCTCCCACCCACATACTCCTCACATAACTTCTCTGGAGCTTCCCTCAGAATCAGCGCAATGAAGCGTGCTGAATCTCCAGGGCTGGAGGACCGCTCACACCCCCAGAGATCCCTGCCAAGCAGAGGAGTGGATATTACGGAGTCACTGGCAGTCACGGAGGAGAGAGTCCGGCCTCTTGCAGGCAGTGGGGTGGGAAGGTGGTCGGCAGTGAGTTGGGAGCTGGAATAGACGTGCAGGCAGGGCTGGGGGAGCGAGCCCAACGAGGGAGGGCCTGTCGGACAGACTGAGTGGCTCTCGATGCTCAGGGTGGGCATTGCGGTTACCGGACCCAATAGAGAAGAGAAACAGGGCAGCACACCTCCTATCTCTGACCAGGAGTTTGGCGTGTCTCCTGCTCATGACCACAAGCCTGCAGCTGCTGCGCTAGCTGAGCCAGAGAGCCTGGAGAGGCTGAGGTGCAGGAGCACACAGAACAGGGCTGAGGAAGAGCTTGAGGCTCCGACAAGAGGTCATGAGACATCGGAAACTACGACTATATCACCAGGCAATAACTCATCCTATAGTCACCCTTATTGATATCTTTTAGCAGCTTAGTTATTTCTAGCATTATACTATAATATACGGTGGTCCTCAATTCTGGTCCAGGAGAGCTGAAAGGTCTGCAGGCTTTTGCTCTTACGAAGAACTTAAATGGCACAGCACCGGTCAGTTAAAGTGTTTGATTACAAGGCTAACTCAGGTCAACTGGTTTCTTCGGTCTGAATGCGTTGGTGATCAGTGAAAGGTGAAAACAAAAATCTGCAGTTCTCCAGTACCAGGCTTGAGGATAACTGATATACTCTATTCTGCTGAATGCTACAGTACGTTTGTCAAGGGAACCTCCACTGAAACATGAACTCAGAATTATAAATGAGTCAGAAATCTGACTTGGCTCCTGTTTCAGGGTTGTCAGTGTGTTTTGGTATTTCTGTTTAAAAAGGTGAAGTTCCGTCCTGTTTACAAACACATTCGGGCAATGCAATATGGAATTTGTTGGCTCTTCTAATTTCTCCTTTTTTGAAGGGAGGTTGACTGTTCTCAGTATCCAGCAGAGTAATTGATCTCTCCTAAATGGCCAAACAGATGGTGTTTTTGCATTGGCAGTGATTTCAGGGGAGGAAGTGCTGAAATTTCTATTACAGAATGCATCCACAGATTTGCACTATACCTCCATTTATAGAACAGAATGTTGGAATGAACTCAGATGACACTAGTTTCAGGTCTTCATGAACCTCCAATGTGCACCCTCACACTTCAGCCATCTGTCTGAAACTCTCCACATCTGCCCCAGCCCTGATCTTCACTGGCTTCTGTTACTCACTATCCGGGGTCCTGAAAACTGATCCAGCAACAGTGCTCACACATTAAAGGCCAGTTTATAGTCCAGTTACAGAGCATCACATTGACTTTCAATGGACTTCGCTGCTCACAGCAACGTTTCGTTTATACCCTGGCCGTCTGGTGTGCGTTTATACTTTTCTGACAATGACCACTATCTAGTTCGGGCTGCAATAGAGCGTTCAGGAACACTCTACGATTTCAGTCAAGTGACACCGGACTATAAACTGGCCTTAACAAAGCACTCCCCACACAGCCAGCAGAACAGTTGCATAATGACCAAGTCCTGCAATAACCCGGCACGGAGCACCCGAGTTCTGCGGTCAGATGGCTTGCAGCCGTCACGTCTGGGACAAATACGCACATTATCAGCCGTGTCTGGTCCACGGATCAGACCCGGACGCAGTGCCAGGTCACGCCGGTCTCCGAGCACTCTCAGACTCATTTGTCACTGTTTACAAAGGTATGAAATACGAGCAGCGCACTGCCGGGGGAAGATCGGCCTTTCCCCTCTGCGATTCTTACAGTTTGAATATGTTACATCACTTTCTCGGGTCCTGGGAATCAGAGTAAAATCTTCGGACTGAAATTATCACTGTATACAGAACGCACCTTTATATACTACTTGTTGTATTTGAAGAAGAAATATACTGAGGCAGAAGGCAACAGCTTTGTAGTGCTACTGCTAGTAGCTTTTATGCAGCCTGATTGCAAATTTTCTTACAGCTGGACGCTAACATGATGATAAAGCAAATATAATTATATCATTATAAAAGAGAAAAACAAATTAAGCCAAAGGCTGTAGCAAAAAATTGCACTGTAAATATACACTCACTGAGTACTTTGCACCTACTTATTCATCCGATTATCTAATCAGCCAATCATGTGGCAGCAGTGCAATGCATAAAATCATGCAGATACAGGTCAGGGGTTTCAGTTAATGTTCACATCAGCCATCGGAATGGGGAAAAATGTGATCTAAGTGACCTTGACCGTGGAATGATTGTTAGTGCCAGACAGGATGGTTTGAGTATCCCAAACTGCTAGTCTCTATAGTTTACAGAGAATGGCACACACACACAAAAAGCAGTAGTTCTTTATGCAGAAATGCCTTGTTAATGAGAGAGGTCAGAGGAGAAGATCTAGAAAGGTCAAAGCTGACAGGAATGCAAATAACCACACATTACAGTGTATGCAGAAGAGCATCTCTGAACACAAAACGCGTCAAACCACTAAGTGGATAGGCTACACCAGCAGACTTCATAAGTCCAAAAAATAAGTAATAAATCCCGAATAAAGTGCTCACTGAATGTATGTATGTACTGTAAATGTAGTTTGAATCTGTCATTTTTTGACCATTTACAAATGATGATAGCTTATGGACACAAATATGTTTCAGAGACTCAACAGCTTCTTAACCCCTGACTAAGTGATATCATTTAAAACCATAGGTAAGATTTTTTTTGTTTGTTATTGAACAATTTCTTGTCCCAATGACAATTCTCACACTGCAAATAAGTCAATCTCAACATGCATTTCCGTCTTATATTTAAACTTCTTATTTACTGTACATTACTTTTTTGCCAAATGAGACAAAAATATTGTGCATGTTAGGCAGTACTGCGTATACATTAGGGAGCCATTAGCACCACATTCATCCTGAGCATGGCCTACTCTTGACTTGACCCTGCCTTCCTGGGGTCAAATATCCCCGAAAAATGATGATAAATTATGGTACAGCTCAGCAGGCCTCACATTTAATGGTGCCATTAAAAGACACACAAGCATCCCGACACAACACTATTCTTCTTTGTGTGCGATGAGCAATAGCCATTAGGAGACAGAGGAACTGGGAACACGTCTTATTATTCACTGCATCAGCAGTCTACGCGCACTTCGGGCGTTTCTCTTTATGTAGCACTTCGTTATAATGACCTACACATTAAGGTCCCCGGGGATGAATTATTCAGAAAGGTTTTGGCTTCTTTCCCTTTCTTCCTTTTGGAGATATATTGCCTATTTTCTTTTTTATGCTGCTCACTACCAGCATTTTCACCTGCTCTGTACTGGTTATAACTCCATCCAGGCAAGTGGAAGTACAGTATTACACAACATTTCATTGCACAACTTTATTTGCTTATCAGATATCTTTAATCCGGAGCAACGTACACGGCACACTTTTGGTTTTGGCTTAGAGTCAATTTATACCGCTGGGTATTTTACCGAGGACGCCCAAGTTAATTACCTTGCTGAGGAACACAATGGCCACGCCACGCCGTGGATTTGAACCTGCAATTCCTCAGCTGCAACCCCAGTTCCTCCACGACTGCACTGCGCTGGCAGCGTGAGGAAGAAACGCTCATTAGCGCTCATCCTGCCGCTAGCGTTCGGCTCCGGCCCTCCATTCTCATTGTAAGACAATGCGGGGTGAGCACAGGGGGGCAGACGATGAACAATGAGTCTCTGTGGCGTCCCCGGGCAGCAGATGGTCTCCCGCCCCCCCTATCATCAATATCAAACCCCCTCGTGCCCAAGGCTGCACTCTCCCAACTCCCGCGCTTCTCTGTCACACACAAGCAGTCCAAATATATCGCCTTTCAGCCCGCGATGGAAAACCTGCACGGGAATTGGCGAGGCACCCTGGGGGGCCTCAGGTAACACGCATCGCTTTCATAAAAGGACTTCGGCTCAGATGAGATGAAATGAAAATGATTCACTAAGAGGGTTACTGTAATTCAGGGGAGTCTCAGATCCTAGGCTGGGAATTGCAGATCTCTTACCACACAACCGCATCGTTAGCGGATCTGTGCTGCGCTGTTTAAGTATCTTTGCACTGCCATTTCCGATGAGAGCAAAACAAGCAGGCTATCTTTTTTTTTACCCTTTCATTCAGAAGTGTTTTTATAATCTTGCACTTTCAGTGGTTTGCATCATTTGTGCAAGGCTGTGTAATCTTTCAGTGTCGATAGCTATGATATCAAAAGTGAGATTTCATTTGGAAAGGCTCACTGCACTGCATGATATGCTTCTTACACAGTAAGTACAAACTGTATGGTCCCAATTGGACCATATACTGTCTACACTCTGTTAAGAGTCGAATTTACACTGGACATTTTACTGGGAGAGGAGACACTGGATTTTTGGTTTCATGCTGAGCTCATACTGCACATAATTTAGATTGAGCTGTTAATTGAATATTGATCTGGGTTTCACATAACCTGACCTAAAAGCAGTGAGCTCCATGTTGTGTAACTTGTATGCTTGTGAATGATAAAAATACTGTTTGTGCCTACTTGAAGTGACTGCTCAATGTCCCAACTTAATAAAGTAAGAGGTTCTTCAATGAACTGTTTTACATCCTAATGTTTAATGTTGAACAACAGACATTTATTTCAAAGTGGTCTTGTTTACCTGCATTTATTTTTTGTGTGACAAGGAGATATTTGGTTGCTTCTTTTCATTGATTATGCTTAATGCGTAACATTGACATCTACGTGCATAAATTTGCAAAAGCCGTTGTAGGGACAAGCATTAGAAACTAATGTAATTTAGAAATGTTATGGTACAGTGCATTAGATTGTTTTGCACAATGTATCTACATGGAAATTTCCCTATGAAATAAATTATAAATGAATGAATCCATGCAGGATCAAATATGTATGTAAAGACTGAAGTGCTTAGTTTATTATCCTAAAAAATCAAATGTAAATACAATGATCATGCATTCTGTACAGAGCTGAAAATCATTCTTAAAGATACAGGATCACAGTATTTTATTGTGTTTGACAAGGAATGATTCTATCCTATGGGTTTACATCAATACATCAATACACCCAGTAAGCTTATGAGTGGATTGCTGTAACATTCATACTAAAGGAAGTTTCTCAGTCCTGTTACTGATGTATTTATAGTGCACTGGCAAGAAAATACATGGCAGCTTTAGACGTGTTTATGACAAAACATAAATGAAGATGACGTCTGGTATTTCCAAAAAGAAAAAACATTTTCAGTGAGATGATATTTGGTTTTCAATGTGGGAGAACTAGGGCGATGCATCTAATGCTACACCAGTGAGTAATTGTCCAGGGACATTCCATTCACACGTCCTGACAAAGAGCCATGCTGTAAATTGCCACACTGAGGTCTAAAATTGTCCTGCGCTTCGCTTGTGTAATTTTGACACCTACATTTCATCAAGTGTCCGTGGCATAGTGCTCAATGCGGAGACTTAATACATATAAATGTGGCGGAAACTCACATTCAGTCACTCTCCGTGACTCCCTGTGACATTTAAATTATCAAGGTGGACTCAAGGATACAAAAGGCGTCACAGTTCACCTCGAGAATAAGAAAAGAAATCATCCAATTTCTGCAAAGGGGAAAGGTAGAGCGACGACAGTTCATTCCTCATTACCTCCATTTTAGCACCAGCCTCTATCTCAGGGAAAGAATTATAAGTGGCTCCGGTGCCATAATACACAGAAAGGATTTTGAACGGGGCTTCAGGGTAAACATACCGTTCTGGAACTTGTATTTCAGAGATCCTTTAGAATCAAACACAAAGGGGCTGAAGAGAATGAAAGGCCAACTAACTGAAGCAGCTTCTGAAGGAGAATGCTCAGTGAGAAAAACGTTCACTATCTAACCCCACTTCAACGTCTTCAGGCACCTCTCTTGTGGCAGTGCTCTACAGCGCTTTTTTCCGTAATCATTCATGTAAACAGAGCCTTCTGTGATTACTATTTGCCGCTCTTTATCGATGGTGCGCAATACTCACAAAAAGAACTTCTCGTCCCACACGGGGTTGAGGTTCCCGAAGATGGTCTTGGTCCGACGCTTGGTCTTGCCCACCTGCACGGTGACGTATGGGTCGCTGGACCCTGTCTTGTCCTTGGCCTGTAAGCCCTGAGCACACAGAACTGCGTGTTTGTCCGTGTGTGTGTGTGTGTGTGTGTGTGTGTGTGTGAGACAGAGACGGAGAGAGAGTATGAGAGGGAGAAAGAAGAAAGAGAGACGGTCAGCGCTGAGATTTACAATAAAAGCAAGGTTATTAAACGCAGGGCCACTGTGAGCCAAGGACATACAGCACAAGTACAAACACGTGGGACTGCATATATCATATCGAGAAAATTATTATATTATTTCCATTTTTTCATTCGCCAGACCCCCGCCAGTGCAATTCGGGTCAGTCGGTACAAAAATCAAGAAGGCCCATGCCGTCATTAGTCATAGTGGCAGAAGAATTCCACAGAACCGTAATAGCAAAAGGATGCAGGGCATTAAATATGAATGAGTGGCGCATTGAATTATTCAACATACATATATCTTTTTTTTTTTTTCTGGCTATGGTTACTGGAGAGTGTCTCTGACACTGGACTGTGGGCAGCCTGTGCCAGGAGCTGGTTTTGGGTAAATAAAGAAGGCCTGTAGCACAGCCCTGGGGCACGGTGAAAATGCAGTCCCTATCTGTGCAGTGCAGTTTTGGGTCATGACGAGGACGTGCTGGAGGTTTAGCAGCCATATCTCTCAGTGGGAATATGCCTCCAGTATGTGTGCTAAGACTGATTACCATTACCCCCATGCTGTAGAACAGAAGAACATTCTACGAGGAACAAATGAACACAACGCAACACTTAATTGGAAAAATAAAGCTGCCCTTCACGTTAATAGACTGGACAAGGCAAAATGCGAGTTCCAGTTTGCTGGATGAAGGGTGCATGAATTTAATCTGTGCCGGATTGGCCTCTGTTGCCGTGGAGACTGTAAAGAGCGGAGCCGGGCGTGGTGGTGACTGAAACAGAGCAGCGGAAACATGTCCAAACAGGTTGAGCCCGCTGTTACATCCCAGACTGCCTATTGCTGGGAAAATGTCATTTTCAGGGGAAATGTGACATTTACTATCCACCGTGAGACCAAGAAACAGTAGTAATTTTATTTTGCCATTCTGATCTGCAGATCCAAAGCTGTAAAGCACACAGCCCTAGATCCAATCAAAAGCTGTCCTTAAATTTGACTTGTAATTAAATGTGAGCATTACGTTCTTTAATGCTCTACTTTCATTTAATCAACAGACAAGGTTAAGGGCAAACATTGATTGTATCCAGCCCAGAAGGTGATTGAAACTCTACCTGTAATGGTGATTTTGGCAGACCACTTCGATGTGCCCTCAAGCACCGCCTGTTTGGCTGTCTTCAGGTGGGTCACGAAATCCTCCTTGGAGACTCCGAACATCTCCTGGATGACCTCGAACACCTCGGGCCGGTTCTTCTCCCTGATCTTCATCCTCTCCTTCATGGCCATGATGATGTTCTGCGTTTTGTCCTCGGCACCGTGCTTGGAGCTCTTCTCCACGGCTCCTGCAGGCGACACGCGGACGTCTCATCTCGGGAAACGGGACAGGAGTTAATGAGAGTCGGTGCCCGGAAAGCAGAGCGCTTTTCCACCGTCAGCAAGAACTTTCCCTGTGTACGGAGCCTCCAGCGCGGGCAGGAGTCGTCCCTGACACATTCCCTGGCCGCAGATGTCCACCTCTGCCAAAGAAGACTAAATGAACCAGCCAATTTTCACATGGAGGTCATAGATACAGACTTAAATCACATTAAATGTCTGTTTGAAACAACGTCTGAATTCCAGATCAGTTCGAGCACATCCGACTCAGAACTAAGCCGTAAAGAAGTGGATAATTTAAATGTCAGCCTTACAGGAAGAAAGTAAAATTAACCGTATGTGTATGTTTGTGTGTATGCATGTGTGTGGTAGGGTGGTTAAATGTCTAACAGCATACATAAGCTAGTCTGAATAAGTGGGTCTTTAATAAAACTGTTTATTGAATGAGGAGAGCGAGTCGGAGGTGTGACTGTGAGGTGGAAGCGTAGGTATAGTTCTTTCTTGAGCACACATTAGGGGCAGCAGGTTGGTAGCAAGAGTGGTACCCTTGAGCTAGGTGCTTCACCTAAACTGCCTCAGTAAATATCCAGTGCTCAAATGGATTGTATATGAAATGTAAGCTGTTGGAGTTTTTTAAATGCTCTAAACGGGAACCTGCGAATCCATGAGTTTTCGAAACGGCATGGCAGCCAGACAGCCTTCAGACGTTTTCATACTTGAAGGTGTGCTGCAAAGATGCACACAATAAAAGATGACAGCTTAATAAGCAGCCTGCATTCAGCACAATAAACTCCGTGGCCCGAGACTCACCTCCTTGAAGCTTCAGACGCTGTGAACATTGGGGACGCGTTTGCAATATCAACCACAATCAAAATCAAAAGAACCGGAAAGAATAAATATAAGGTAGGTCCCGTAATTGACAGTTACATGATATTCATGAGGACAATAAAAACATACCGCGGTTGGTTTTTCTGACACTTTTTGACACATTTATTTTTTGTTCTAAAAAAAAACACATAACCACTTGCTGCAACTATTCCTTAGTTAGTATTCCTAACAAGTCACCCTGCAGGAAGGCAGGGCTCATTTGAAATGCTAGTGACGGGGATATCTATGGTGTTTCCGCGCGATGTTAAAAGCACTATCACCATTCACTTGGCTAGAAGTGTCTACCAAAGGATGACTGCGCGGACCGTAAGCGTGGACACTGCACTCACTCTGCAGGCAGTCGGCGTTGAGCAGGTCCTGGCACTTCTCGTGACATTTGACCCCGCACTCGGTGCAGCGCATGCCCTGCCGGGCGATGCCCCAGAGCAGCCCCTCGCACTCGTAGCAGTAGGTGGGAGTCGTCGCCGTCCACACCTCGAAGTTGTGAGGCGTGGTGGAGGAAATGGGGTAGATTAAGGCCTGCAGGGTCTTCCTTAAGACGTGTATTTTCTGAAACAAGAGAGAGGGATACAGGTGGAGGTCGAGTGAGGTGTGCTGGGTGGTCTTGAACTTTCCTTTTAAGTGTGCGGAGACTCTATTCCCTGCTCTTATATTAACAGTAAATCAGATTTCACCATGCAGTATTATTATTCAGCAAAAAGGAACAAAATGAAAAATACTGTGTACATAATAAAAAAAGCCAAAAATAAATGTTGTTCTTGCATTCTTGTTTGGGGTTTTGAATGGCTCAAAAAATGTACCAGTGTACCAGCTTGTAAGTATCATTAACATGACCTGCATTTATTGATTATAATACGCTTAGCTTAATTTCTTATTATAATGAATATAACATGTACTTAGACATGTTTAGTCATGATATGGGTGTTCTGTTCACATTAGGAAAGGTTTGAAAGTCATTATTTTTCCAGTCTGAAAAGGCATCATTTGGTGGTGCCCTAATAAATAGACAGCCAGTGAAGACACACACCACATGCTTCCTCATGGAATTACAATCTGGCCATGAACTCCGTCAGATGGCTACAGCGGGAATGAGTGACATTTCTTAATGAAACAACCGGCTATCAGACCGATTGAAAACAGATGCCATCACGTTTAACCCGACGGAGTTCAGATAAACCAGATGTCCATGTGATATCCCCTGACTTCGCAGCCTGGTGACATGGCATGTCTAGAAACGCTCCCCAGCAGATTGAAGCAAGCTGATCCCCTATTGCGAGGAAAGAAGTGTAGCAACACATCACCCAATCAACACCCCCCAAAGAGTGAGGGAATGCTGAGGTCAGCAGGATTGCTTTTCATTGACAGTGATTAATGCACTGTGGAGATTAGGGCATGGGTGATAGAACCTGGGTCAAAGCAGAGGTCTATGTAGTGGCCTGACAGCTCTAGTCCAGTTATTCCTTTATTTTTCACTTTCAATTAACTGTGTCATACGCCACATAAACTAAGTTATATACCGCTGACACATGCCATATTGATCTGTCATTGCTGCCAAAATTATGTTCATAGGGTGATGGAGTCTGGAGTCTTATACATGTTAGACTAGGATGCCACCACCAGTCTGAACTGTTTGAATCAAATACATCTGGCCAAAAATACACAAGCAGAAACAGAGAACTTGGATTTACAATGTCTGTATTGCAATAAACATGGGCATTTTCCAAAAAAGAAACCACTCTGTCGTGACAATTTCCCATTTTCTTTAAAAAAATCCTCCTCTTGGACACTCCTGGGTGGAATATGTGTGTCCGTGTGCATGTGTGTGAGGACTGTACATTGTGTAATTGTGCACAAGCATGCATCACTATATCACTTCACGTGACAGAACAGAAGTCACCTTTTCCTGTTATACCGGCATTAAGAGACTTTCTGGCATTAAGACTTTCTGCTAAAATGGCATTAAACTAATTTACATCACATTAAGCACTGATTACTTCTGGAGACAATAAAGGGAGCATTCAAACTAATTTATGTAGGTAATTCTGGAGGTCAGTCAAGAAGTCCAGACAAATTCTCCCTCATTGATTAAGGCATCCAGTGCCCTGCTGTGGCTACACTTTAATTTAATGTAATTAAAAGAGCAGGGCTGTGCATTTCAGGGACGGGTCTGCCCAAGGGAAGCACCCTGAGAGCCTTCAATACACCCACATACTGCAGGATAACCCCAGGCCATGCCCACCCTCTCTCCAGGTCCAGGGCAATCTGATGCCCCTGCTTACTGCTTACTCTGAGTATAACCACATTTACTTCTGGGAAGAGGTATCACAAAATATATTAAATACAGAGGTTTGAGCCACATTCTTCTACTGAATGTGGTAGCATTCTGCAGCCAACTTTTTAACAAAAACAAAACATAAAAACCCAATTTCCCCCATTCCCTTTTGACAGCTTTCCTATAGAGGTTGAACCATGTCGCTCAAGATTGGATGACTTCATTTCCTCTGATCGTATGCTATCAATCCACAACCAAATGCAAAGCGAAATGTTGACAGCAAAGGTTTTACAGTCCTAAAATCAGTGAGAAGGAATTTGTCTCCACCGCCCATAACAGACGGTTATTTGCGTTTATGCATGCCATATTACATTAGCAACACATGGCTGCACCCTATTAGCTGAAGGCTCTTTGACTTACAGTAAGTGTGATGTATTTCCATGTGTACAAAAATGTGGAAACACTTACCAGGTCTTGGTTGTTTATGGTAGATCTTGTCACAAGGGCAAACGAAATGCCTGCCTTTCGAGCAGCCAATGTCTACAGAGGGTTATACAAAACATACATTCAGAGTTAATACAATTCAGAAATGATTTATTAAATGATCTTATTAAAATGGACAGTGCAGAGAGTAGACTGCTCTGAACGTTTATGTTAGCCGGGACGTCAAACAGGGCCCTAAATTAGGTGTTTTTAATGGCCTATGTCACATGAAAAAAACCGTAGATTGGAATGACTCTCTCTCTGTTCAGAATCAGACCTATGGATTTGTGCTTTTGTGTTTCGGGCCATTACGATTCCTAACCTGCGCACAGACAGCCACCAATCACCTTTCTGAGATAACATTGTGCAGTGCAATGAGGCCACGCACACAGTATTTTACACAAAGGTACAGCTCTTGGCTTTGTACAGATAAAATACACTACTTGTATTCCCCTTATTCTGACAAGTGGAACACCATCCTAGGATTCAGTACAGATTAAGGCTCTTTTTTTATACTTTTTTTACTTTGGGATGTGGAGTCAGTGAAGCTCTAAATGCTGAACACAGTCACACCTTCTATTAAACGGAGCATGAGTCGAGCGTAATTACCCAGCTATTACAGGTGTAATTAATATGTAACTGCAAGCGGCAGTTCACAGTTGAGTAACCAAAACAAAGGGTTTGTGTTGGTTGGTTTGTGTGGAATGGGCAAGGCCATGACATAGTGTCAACTACATGAGAATATGAGACAAAACCCACGTTGGTTGCTGTCGAACGATGTTTATTTATGCAGCAGTTTAATGGTACATACTATGCAATTACAATTCAATTACCCAGGCGTACTGCCAAGTAATGTGGGACAAAGAAGTCAACCAACACTTGCTCTTGCTTTCAGCTTGCTAAAAACAGCAGTCGTCAAAGCAGGGATATTCTACAGCTTTAAATACCTTCCTTTCATTGAGGAAATCCTTAATTAAAAGATAAACCCAGCAAAGCTAATTAAGATGAAAAATGTAGTTTATGCTTACTCAGACCTAAACTAAAATCCTGTCATAGCGGACAGTTTTGAATGGCGTGCTGTACTTTATTCATCAGAGAACGGTAATCTGTGTATAAACAAAAACAGTGTGCAGGGGTGCGTAACCTCAATTAAGAAACGGCACTTACCAAAGCCTGGGATATCCGGAAATGGGATGGAGGGGGAAAAAGATAAAGAGACAGTCTTAATTAGGCAAGGGACCGAACACTGATTATTATCTGCAGTTACCGACCACTCAGCCCACACAGCCTTGTTTCTTTTGAACGCAGCGGTGTTTTAAACTGCCATGCATGGAATTTACCACCTCTTAACAAGAGCAGCGCCGAGAGTCAATGGAGCAAATATTTAGTAAACAACTCTGAAGGAAAACAAAATCATCAAAACCTATTGTTGCATGCACTGATAAGTAAATAATAAAACTCATGCTTTGCAAAATTGCATATTTCATATACAGAGGTCTATCCTGCATTAGCTACACTCTCAGAAAAAAGGCAGCCCTTTTCATTTCTTTATGGAAACCTATATCATATAGGTGTTCAGTGTGAAAGCTCCAAGACGAAAGAACCATTTTTCCTGACTAAGAACCCTTCTATTGAATCTCAGGGGCTTTTTTGGAACCACTTTTTCTGAGAGTGAAAAACAAGATGCGCACAGTCCTTTATGGGGAGATCAGCCATTCTGTGCTGACATGATCGATACAGTTAAGACTTAAGTTATGAGCTTAGTCCAGGGCGTAGAGAAACAATGGTGACAGTAAGGCACACATAATCAGCACTAGAGAAGGTACAGCCACAGGTAAGCAGCCATCGGCAGCTGGGCTGATTTATCTCCACCATTCACCTTCCATCTCACAGCCTAATTATGGTAAAGACCCACGGTGAGCCGTAGGTCTCCAGAGAGCGGGAATGCAGGTGGGGAACGGGTGGAGGATGGGATCTGAGGGAGTTTAAAAAAAGCGAACTCTACATGAACTGAAGTGTCGATGTAAGTCGGCTGAACATGCAGTTTAACCACTGCGGTGGCTGCAGTCATTACAGGCTCAGGCTGAAGTCAAGTGTCATACGGGGGTCAAAGTTCAGGCCGAAGAATAGAACCCTGGATCTGGTGAAAGCTTAACTTCAAATAAAGGGCTATAATCTGTTCCCTGTGCTCCCCCCCATTTCACTCTCTTCGCCCCCACTCCAAAACCACTAAGAGCTGCGGTTATGCCGAAGCAGCAATTGCACAAGCGGGTCTTGGGTTTACTGTGGATGAACAGTGGACGAAGGGAAGAGCGGACAAGGCCGATAAAATTCCTTCAGATTACTGACTTCATCTGGGGTGTAAGGGGCTTTCTTGAGCATCATTTCACATGATCTAAAAGCCTCAGTACAAGTACAGAACGTCAAGATTCAATGAAGTCCTCGGATATACGTATTTTTGGGTTGAGTTGTCAAATTTTCTTATGTCGCTTCTACTTGTGTCACACGTAGCACATGTGCATTACCGTTACTGGACCACAGCGCAGCAGAAATCTGACAACCCACTGAAAAATATCACCCATAGTCATTATGGGCACATGTAGGAATGGTAAATATACATTTATGTACAAAGCCCAACCCATACTTACCAAGATAATGTTGTTTTTTGTTTTATTTCATGAGAGATATGGACAAATACAGCATCAACTTTTGCACTCCAACTTTTGCATCAAGAATAAAGATCTTATCTTTAAGATATAAAATATTCATAATTTACAACAATCTTACTGTATAGCCATTAGACATAATGCAGTGTATTCATTGAGTTAATTATGTCTCTCTCTATACTACACATACACGCAGACAAACACACACACACACACACACACACTAAGCATGCATACACACACACACACACACACACACACACACACACACACAGCATCTTTCTGTTTGATTTTTATACATTTGAGAAAAAGTCTGAAATTTCAACATGAATATGGGTAATTAATTATTGAGGCCAGCTACAGCAGACTTTGGCTGTTGCATAAACACATATCCCTCATTAGTCACAGCCGGAACCAGACAACTGCCTTTCTGCAAATCCACCCGGTGAACACCAAGCAAGAAAAACACAGGAAGGAAGCGATATTGTCCTCTTATCGAGAGCGTGACACATTTGTAGTACTGCTAAAGCTGGCACAAGCTGCCGCTCTGTATTTTTCTGAGTTCACAGCCTGAAAACAATCTGTTGGTGACGGGTAATGGCTCGGGAGACGTGACCAAGACATCACCGTGCCCCCTGTTGGCTTTAACACCTCCGGTCTGACCGCTTTGTAAGACGAAGCCTACAACAAATCCTACGCATGCAGTCTGACCGCGAGAAAGCAGCTACCCAGCCCTCCGTGGACAGTGGATGCAGTCACAGCACCTGTCCACAGCTTGCTTATGATCACAGACACAACATTAGATTGTGTCCTCAGCACATCCCTCCAAAAATATAACCGCACCCTAGAGATATTTATCAGTTCACAAGGTGAAATGGCTGTGCTAGGCACCTCAAGAACTCATGAGGCTCATAGAGTATAGACCACAAATGCAAAGTACCGCGATGAACAAATGCACGTACTTCCAATGCTAACGGCTAGTCTGACTGTGACTGAGTGTGATTAGCCTCTGTTCTCCATACAGTAATCGCACGTGAAGCCAGGTGGGATGCAACTCCACTCTCCCAGTGTAATGTGTTGGGAGTGAAATCAATTCAGTACAAATCAAAGGTAACCTTGTTGAGGAAGATTACTCACTAGGTCTCGGACAATAGGCATGGTCCTCTTGCGTCGTAAATCCGGCATACTGTCAATACCATAAAGTATGCTGCCAGGCCTAGGGAGGGAGACAGATTTAGTGGATATTAATATCTTCATAATGCTGTGCAGTGCGCAAAACATTATGAGACTGGAAAAGGATGCGTTGATTTACGGCGGTGGAAAAACGACGTGGGTCATACGTCATTCTTCCTCTGTGGTCGCTACTCGCTGGGCTCCACGCTAAACGCAACCGACACATTTCACCCCCGCCTAGCTCGCCCGCCCCTGCCCCGTCCCCCTTTCCCCCTTTCCCCCTTTCCCCCCTTCCCCCATCGCCGCAGGCCAGCGAGGGGGTGAGTGAGGAGTGAACAGGGTTTCACTAAGTGACAGAGAGGACGGCTTTAAATAGCGCTCCCAGGTGCGGCTGTCTGGAGAGCAGGCTCCTCCAGCTGCCGCCGGTGATCAGAGAGGCGTGCGCGATCGGCGCGCAGGTGTGCGCCCGTGCGGCCAGCGCTGACCCGCTCGTCTGTTCCGGATGAGGGATGTGGACGGCGTTCCTGAGCCCGGTGTGCCAGGGAAGCGCGAGCCGGGCACAAAAGTTCAATCCGAGGTCTGGGAAATAAATGTCTGGATACTAGACCTGCTCTCACTCGATGATCTGGATAGGACATTTTTTTTTGAGTGCAGGATGAGAAATCTACATATCACAGTAGCCACTGTGATTGAGTTCAGCAATCTGAAAATATATCTGCTGGGTTTGTAGATAATGGTTTACTTCTAACAAGCATACTTCTAATATATATCAATTAAAATATTTTCAATGAAAATATTTTGCTCCCAATACATTATAAAAATGAAACCAAAAGCATGCATGTATGAAAGTTAGAGGGGGATGCTTAATATGCAGACTGGCTCAATATGTTGATTAAAAAACAGCTATAACATTGTGTTTTGCTTTACCCCTTCTCCGCATTGTGATCATAGCAGATTTGCTCTAATGCTAACATCTCTCTAATCAGCCAGCATCAGATGTATTATTGCTGGGTAATTAGACTACTGCACGGCTGCATAATGTTCTGTACCATTTAGGAACACGCAGCATGTGACAGATACCACACCTACGTATATGCAGTGTGTTTATAAGGTTCATATAAGATATTTATGCAAGACATTAATAACTGTATTACAGCCAATGTTATAGACCATAAAATGTTCTTAATATAAACAGAACACCGGATATATAAACTGATTTATGACCTTGATCAGTTTGTACTGTGGAGAGAGCACATAAGCAGTTTAAACATGTGAAACCTAAGCTCTCTAGAAGTACTGGTTTACATTGCAAACAAATAATGTATTTACTGTATATTTATGTGTGCCTATGTGGGAATAATACTATTCAATGTATTGTTAAACATACAGTTTTCCTTCCCTTATGGGGCGATTCAATAAATACAATAAACTGTATGTTGCGGTGGATGCGATGGTGATGTTACAAATGCATTAATATCTGTCAGTGATGTAATTTCAGTATATGTCTCGTGCTGTTTCAGTGGTGCCCAGAAGCAGTTCATAGCCATTCTAGCCTGGAGAAGAGCACTTACAGAAGGGGACATGGATCTCTGTATCTCACTGTGAAACTGACAGCCCTCCCCCAATCCTGGGATGCAGGGAATAACTTCTGCCCCCCCCCATCTGTGAGTCCACCTCTTTATCCCCCTCCCATGTCTCTCTGCTCACATCCACCATTTCTCAATGTCTTCCTCTCTCCCTCCAAATCCCTCTTTCTCTGCCCATCTCTCTCTCTCTCTTTGTCCAATGTATCTCACTCTATCTTCCTGTCTTTCACTCTCCCCTCCACATCCCAGTAGCTCTCTTTCTCTTTGCATCCTCTTGCTGACAGTTCACTGAGAATTAATGTCTCCAAATGGTGTTTTAACGCAGTAAAACTACAGCAGCACCTATAATGAATTAGCCTGTAACCTTGAAGACCCTTTGTCAAGCTTTACGGTGCATCCTATTCATGGTTAAAATGCATTTCTTTAATATTGCAATAAAATATTGTCCTACCACCACCGCATTGGAGCGAGTTGGAAATAATGAGCATGAGAATTTCATGAAGGGAATTTTCTTTTTAATTTGGGAGCATAGTATTGCCATGAATGGGATGAGAAGTGATTTGAAAAGTGAAATGAACTGGCAGAGGAAATTTTATCTTTCATCATTTTATCTCATCCAAGACTGTATTCTCTCAAACATTGTCCTTAACTGTGGCTTACAAACAAATGCAAGAATGAACATCCTTCACAAACTGACCTGATTTACCCGTTTGAAATTCTAGAGCTTTCAATTACCAGTAGAAGTCAGCATTAGAATGTTCAGTTAAGAACATCCTAGTCACACATTTGTTTCATATTAAAGGGTTGGTTTCGGCCAGTTCCGACATACAGCAGGCTTACACAGAGAACCCACTGAGAACCTGCCCCACTTACCCTCCGGCGCCCTGAAGCCCCAGAAGTTTTGACGGGTCCAGGACATTGCCACTTGCCAGCCGAGCCTTCACAGGGGAGATACAGAGATGGTCACCATAGCAACTGTGAAAGGTCTGACCCGCAACATCATTTCATCACGTTTTACACATTGCATACAGTACACTTGCTGTACATGAAGCCCATATAAGGAGAGGCTCTGAATGTCTGGGGGTCAGTGCCAGGGAGCAAATGTGTTGCAGAAAACATAAATAAACCTTCTGGGTGAAAATTGCACGTGCACTGCCCTGCTACGCAGAACGCTATTACACGCTGTTTTGAGAATAGGTATTTAACATTCACATCATGGAGTCAAGTCCATACCATTTCATGTCCCTTGAAGCAATAGCTCATAGTATTTCACCCGATTATTAATGTACCCTTTTGACTGACCCAGACACCATGGCTTGTAAAATGTACAGTATGCAAGCATTGTGCATGGCGTTTTTTGTCCTCATTTCCGAGAACCATCCTGTTTACAAATGCATCTCGTTTTTAGAACACAACAGAAACAAAGAAAAGAACAGAAAAACCATGTTTGTGAAGAAGCACACCAAGGCACATGCAATACTGTCTGGCGACAGTATGACACAGTCACAACGACCACACAGACAAAAATGGAAACGGAAAGAAATAAAAATCGGAGTCAAACAAGAACAGTGATTGAAAACCTGCGTGTCCAAAGCACTGCTATCTGAAAGAGAAGCAGGAAGAGGAGGGTACAGTGTTAGAGGAGCGCCTTCAATCAGCTGCCACATTACATCGTAAAAACAAGCTTTTCCAGCCATCAAGCACACCTCAGAAGACTTGTTCTGAATTTTCTGAATAACAAATGAATGTTAGACATGAGACAGACCTTTGACAATGCAAAAGAAAAAATAACTTTTTTTCCTCCAGAATGAAAAACTGCTACTGATTATTACTGTGTAGTGTGTGTATAACACTGATGATCAACTGAAACTGAAACTGAATAATTCACGTAAAAAAGAAAACGGAAATATCAACGTTTCCCTGAATACTCTGTAATGTGGACTTCCTTCCTCCTTTAACCAGCAAGGAAACAGCTGTGATGCTTTGAGAAATATTGCCTCCTACTTAAACAATAATAACCAATTTAGTCATATTGTACATATTGTGGGAATATACATTGCACTTTGCTGCCAGGGCAACAGAGGAAGATTGTTGAACTGTTGAAGTGCACACTGTTGAAGTTAATAGTGCACACTTATAAAATACCAAGATTAAACTTGGTATCATCAACTTTCCTGCAGAATAAAAGTCATAGAGTTACATACTACATGGGGAATACTACATACTACATACAGGGAATGATATTTTAGCATGGACAACATTTCTGGTATGAAGATTACAGAACCTGTAATAATACACACATTTTATATAATAAAACACTGGCGCTAGGTACTGACTTGATTTAAAAATGTTAAGACCAAGGAAATAGTCAAATAATATAACTACATCATTTAGATGATGGAAATCAACAAAAGTACCTGACCAAAAATATTTTATCAATGAATGACATAGAAACATCAGTGATCTTAACGGGAAAGCCAGAAGTTGCAATCAGCAAGTAGTCTGCATGACACAGGCAAATCCCTGTGATCAATACGCAGCTGACAAGAACGGCCAAGCACTATCGATCAATGTTTCCCAAAGAATCTTGTTTGTTGTCCTTCCCATAGACTAATAACATTACTGATTTTTTCCCAAAATAAATCCCCCTGCATTCGAGTGAGTGTATTCTAATTACCCTTAGGCTATGACTCTGACATATCTGACTTCTAGAACATATCCACATTTCTACAAGCATCCCACACATTAACTACTGTACATTGCTTGAAAGGCCAGAATGAGACTTTTACTTTGTCTGGTACTCTAGTTGCTTTCAAAAATACCGCAATGAATTATTGTAAATAATCAATCAAATCATTTTAATTTCTTTATGCAAAAATAAACTGCAATGCTGCTAATCCTCCTAGCAAGAGTCTTGCTGTGAAAAGCTAGTAGTAATGAGGCAGTTGTCAACCTTATGCAAATTAGGCAACAGGCCTATTATATTACTAATGAATTACATTCTACATTCAAATGTGCGTAGTGGTTGTAGTAGTCAACTACTTTTTTGTCCATTTGAGGTGTAGTAAACTACAGAAACTATCAACTACTTTTGTCCCTGTACTATTTTTTCCCCCAAACACTTTTGACCACATACTGGCTCCTCTCTTTCTTTCTCTCTAATCCCAATTGATGAGAAGCACTCTGCTCCACTGTAGTTGCCAATGGCCAACTGCCAATTGCCACACATTGCTGGCTCTCCCTGGTGAGCTGCAGTATATAGTGGTTCTCCCCATGTGCAAAAAGAAGGCATATGCATCAGGCCTGGGGAAAATGATAATGACTTTTGTTTTGATAATGTTTTTATAAAGTAGTTTGAACTACAGTTTTTGAACAACTGTAGTTTTGCGAGCTAAATTTCCCTTCAGGGTAGCTTGGCTGTAGTTCAACTGCTTTCAGCAAGTAATTGGTAGTTTGTACAACTATGCTTTCAGACTAGTTTCCCCAACACTGGCCATATTTTCACCATTTCTCTCTCACTTGTATCCCAAGTTATACTGAATATGGCTGTCTCATGTCTATAGCCTCATCTCTTAGTTTGGGAGAGTGCAGACTGTCACATCAGAAATGCATGCTGCATCCGCTTCTCATGAGCCCACAAACCTAGCTACACGGGGAAATTCTGAAGATTTACAAAACTGTAGAAAGCTTTTTTTGGCATACCACTTGATATATTTTCAGGAGAATAACCACAATAAATTCTATTATTTTGTCAGCAAGGTATTACTTAGTAATGTCATTTTGTTTTCTCCAGACATGTTTAGCAAACCTGCCCCAGGAGGAGAATAGGAAGCATCTGATTTAATAAAGTTGATGAAAGAGCCTGGGAACTTAATTCACCCACTGCTGCTTATTCAAAGATATACAACGGCACATTTTTCCAGATTATTACATTCTGGGCTCCTACGGTTTTGGATTTTATTAGTACTACTTACTGCTTCATTTTAAGGGCAACATTGCCAACCAGGAATGAAACCATCTGAGTACATTTATCACAGTTCTGAAGTTTTAAGATGAGCTGGGGAGGTTTGAAGGAGTATAGCCCAGCATATAACAGCTTTCACATACTGTGACAACCATGAAATAATCCAGCATTTATACCAACTGCAATAATTCCAAAATGTAATTCAATGATCATATTAAAAGGGCTGACACATTCCTTGTCCCAACAGGAAAAAAGATGACCATGCATGTACAGTAGGTCATCCTCAGCATCTTGCCAGCTGTCATCTCAATATTATCCTATATTACCCCATCAACTGCAAACAATAATAATACTACTAGCAAAAACACAAAGGAATACACTCCTCCTCCATTCATGACTCACACTTGTAGTGTGATGACATTACATGTCCCTCTGTACAGTGTAGATACCATGGAGAAAGGAAATTTGTCCACTCGCTCACTACTCTTCAGAAGGACAGTGGCCCTCCGTGAAATAAATATTCTAAACAACGCTGACCTGGTTAGAAAAACGCCCTTGGGAGAGGGCATTAGCATCTCAATCTAGTAGCCGCGACGTCGAGGCGAGGATCGAGCTGGCAGAGGACTCTGAGGCTCGGTTAAAATGAAAAGCATGGTTTGGAACAGGAGGCCAAGGACACGCAAGTGTAAAAAGAAACTTCGTCTCCCACACTAATGTGCCATTAAATTGGTCTTAAAGCCAAAGATGACTGAACAGTGAATTAGTTATGAGATGTGTGCTCACATGTAAATAGTAATCATGCCAAGTGAAGAGGTGAATTAAAGAAGTGAATATCTCTTAAAAACAGCTTAGACTTTAGATGTTTTCAATACAGAAATATGGCCGTCTGCAAATACAGGCCGGCTTCACTACGAATCCATACTCCAAATTAAGGAGGAGGAATTTCTCACTGGAAGCCAGTCATTTTTACATGAGGCTTCACACACCCTGTATCGGTAGTCACCATTTTATCAGGGACAACATAATAGGTGCTACATTTTTGTCTATATCTTATCATGTGTAATTTATGTACCAGACTTTTACTACAATGATTTAAACAACCAATGCCACTGCCTTTCCATTGCACTGCTTATACACTACATTTAAAATAGAATACATATTAGTGTGCTATCCACCCGCTCAAATGGAAATTAATATTCACAGACTCTATTAATACTAGTTCATTAAAAAAAAATCTCTAAATACCTATATACTGTACAGCATTTGGCAAAAAAAAAAAAAACTGAGCCGGCAGGATGAGCATGCCAACGATACAAACCCACTGAATGTCTGTATTTAAGCTGGGAAAAGCCACATCAGTGTAGGTATTATCTGTGATTGGTGAGGCAGGGCAGCAGATGATCTGGGCCCTGCTCATACTGTGGTTGGGGGGGACAGCATACCCATTATGACTCAGTCCCCATATATCCCGTCAGTAACATCCAGAGTTACTGAAAACACAACCAAGGCAAGATAGGGACCATGCCAAAATGTTTAAAGCACAGTTGCACACAGCCCCTTTTAAATGCATAATTGAGGCTTTGCTTTCAAAAGGAAAAAGGCAACGTGCTATTTAATCAATGTGAAGCATTGGCTTCAGACACTGAGTTTAGTAAACTTTATACCACAAAAATCTATTACACTCGCTAAAACTCATGAAACTTGTGAAAACACAGCTTTTTGCGAGTTTCTGTAAATTTCCATTTACTGAAACAGCCACTGAAAAAATGAAAGTAAAGGCATTATCTTTCACTGTGGGGTATTTTGCTAAATAGTCGACTGTAATACACTGAGGCCGTGCTGATATTTAATTTGGAATTTAAAGAGGTTGTGGTAGCCAAAAGAAACCTAGCTATCATTACAATAAAAACTATTTTATAATTGATTATTATATTCATTAATATGTAAAGAAACACCATTGGAACTGGTTTCTGATAAAAGACACATACGCCTCCCTGCCCTCTCTCAAAGGCATAGAAATGTGAAAAATACATAATCAAGAGCAATGTATTCTGTGCTTTGCAATGTGACTAACCATCCAAGGACACAATGGTTAGTCATATCCTATGCATATAGACAGACGGCTCTATGCATATGTATAGAAAGAACACAGTAAAATTGTCATCCATGTGTGAAGACAGGAACGTCCTGACCTATCCCCTGTCTGCACATTGCTATGCACAAAATCAACCACACATAAGGCAGAGATAAAAATCTGACCCCAGCTGCCATCTTGTTATCTGAATGACCTGTCTTAGGAGACTCAGGGGCTGGGCTTGAATGTCACTGGGGAAAAAAGCTGGGGGTTCCAGTCAGCTCAGAGTGAATCTACTATATATGTGAGTCTCCATGTGCTTGAAAAACCTGCCTTCCCTGAGGGATGCACACATTGAGAAATCAAAGTGACAGCTACTGCCTTCCATAAATGAAATAATCTTTATATTATTCTTTCAAATTTGAACACTCTTGTACACTACCCCTCTTAACTGACATAAAAATTATGGGCATGAAACTTTGAAAAGAGTTACATATCTCATGTGATAAATTTCAACAATACAACATAATAGTATGCTATTACAGGAATGGGGCATTCATAATGATTTCAGTGCATCAAATACTGTGCCAAAAAGGACCACAGTTCACAGCATCATTCAACAGAGGGCTATAAAAATCACTCATACAAACTGTACTCTTAACAATGCATGTACCTCCAGCGAGGATCTGTTCCTCCAGCTCGGCCATTTGCTTCCTGTATGCCCTCAGTGCAGCTTCTTTGAAGGTTGGTCTCATTTTCTTTTTGGGCGGAGTCTCGATTGGCGGTTCCTCCGGAAGGTTTTGGTTCTCGTCTTCGCCCCTCCTCTCGTCCTCCTGCTGAACCGTCTCCTCAACGACCTCCTGTTCGTCAGCCGGCTGGGTTTCTTCGGTGTCCTCCTCCTCCTCCTCAGCCTCCTCAGTTTCTACAGTGTAGACCATGGCTTCATACTCTTGGGAGTCTTCCATTACCAGGTCTTCTTCGGTCAACAGGTTGTCTTCGGTCACCAGGTTGTCTTCGGTCACCAGGTTGTCTTCGGTCACCAGGTTGTCTTCGGTCACCAGGTTGTCTTCGGTTACCAGGTTATCTTCGGTCACCAGGTTATGTTCAGTTACCGGGTAGTCTTCCGTCACCGGGTAGTCTTCCGTTACCGGGTAGTCTTCCGTTACCGGGTTAACTTCGCTATCCTTACTGTATTCTACATCATATTGCTCATCACAACTGCAGTCATATTCCAGCACAATATTGCCTTCCTGAGAGACTTCGTAGTCTTGATACTGCTCCTCGGACTCATTGGCGTTTGTCCTGTTCTCCAGGTTGGCTAGCACTTGCTCCATAACCTCCACGTAATGTGTCTCGTTGTCAACTGTCGGTTCGCTGCTCTCCTCCTCCTCGGCTTTGTAGTAGAACGGCTCGGTGTACACGTCGGAATCGATCGTGGTGCTGGAGTCGTTGGCGGTGGACTGAGAGAGCGTCCTGAAGCGGCCCATGAAGGTCGAGCCGGTGGGCTCTTCCACAGCGTTCACACTCTGCGAGCTTTTGTTCCAGACAACCTCCAGGGCAGATTTAGCCCGTTGCAGAGTAGATCCAAACGTTGGGAAGCTGAATGTTTTGTCAGAGAGGTCTATACTGAGCCTACTATGCCAGGACTTGGGTGGATCCTCCACCTTTTCACATCTGATTTCGCTCTGACTGCGGTACATGGTTGTGGTCTTGCCCTGATGTTCGTATACTTCATTCACATTCGCCTCTGGGTAAGGGTCACTGTGAGCATCTGATTGGCTCACAGGTTCACTCTCTGCCCCAGGGCATGTGGAAGGTAAGTTGTCAAGGGTCATGTAATTCTCCCCCTCAAATTGTAAGTCCACCTCTTGGCATTTTATAATGTTTTCAGGGAAACCTGCATGAACTGAGGGGTCAAACGGACTGCTGACCTCTGAAACGTAGTTCTGTTCAGTTGAAGCATCAAGGCCCGAGTCGGCGCCTTGTTCTAAATGGTGCCAGTCCTTCCAAGGTGAAACATCACCCTGCAAGGAGAGCTGGGAGCTGCTGTAGTGGCTCCTGTCACCGGATATGCAGACAAGGCCATTGCTCACACCGCTGTCGATGGTTTCTGTTGTCTCCGCTTCATTAGGTTCAACATAAGGAGGGTTTTCCTGGCTGAGGGTTTGACTGGGTGGACTTGCATACCAAGAGGATGCCATGTCCTCCTGCTTCCTCTGCCAGAGCTCCTGATCTGAAGATGACAGCAGGGAGCAGCCATTGGCTCTACTGAAATATTGACTCTCTGAGAAGTCCTCTGAGTAAGACTGGCACAGTTTGGAGCAGTCCGACTCTGAGCGGCTGAGCTTGGGCGTTGAGTAATCACTCTGAGAGAGCCACACGGGGGTTAAGTCTGAGTAGTATGACTTTGCCTGCTTGTCGTTATCTTCATACACAACTGTTTGATAGGTGTCATCAGCATAATGCACCGAGCTTTGAAATGCATTGCCGACTGCGGTATCGTGGGATTTTTTTTTGTCCGATTTACTTTTGTGTGGCGTCTTAGTCACAACTGCGTATCTGTTCCTGTTAAGGTCCTCTAACTCTTTGTCACTCTCCATAGACATGTTGTCCCAATCATCGACTTCCGGTTTGTCTTTTGTGGAGACTTTAATGTCCATGCTTTCATAAGTTTGTGAAGTGGTCATTGCTTTCTCTTTCCTTTCCTTTGTCTCATGAGGGAGGCTATCGGTGGAGATTGATATTCCAGTGCCTTTAAGTTTGTAGCACTTTTTCAAAACGAAATCCCTGTCTTGCGGGGTCGAAAAGATGACAATTATGGGACGTGGCTTAGCATTGGGACATTCCCGTTGGTGCCCCAGCCGATGAGCAAGTTCAATTCTAACCGTCTTGTGTGCTTCGGTGAAACCCATCTTCTCTTTCAGAATCTGGTAGATGAGAGTCTCGGTTTTCTCCAGCTTCTCTTCCGGCACGTTTATGAACCTCAGGGTGGTGCTGCTGCTCTGGCTGCTGAGCTGCTTGATGTAGTCGTGTATGTCCCGCGTCTCGCGCCGGGACTGCACAAAGCCAGAGCGGAGCTGCTCGATCTCGCTCTGCACCACCTCCACACTGCTGGAGATCTCGTCGATGGAGTTCTTGAGGGCGTTGACGTGGCCCCGCAGCTCGGAGAGCTCCGTCTCGATCTGGCTGATACCCTGTAGCTCTTTGAAGATCATCTCCATGACATCCTGGGTCTGGCTGATGCAGCCCGTAGAGCTGGAGCCAGGCTCCAGTGAGGTGACTTTCTGCTGCCTTCCTGCCCTGTCCAGAGACTTGCTCCGGAGGCCAAGGGTCTTCCTCCAGGTGCTCGCGTCTGAATCCGAGGAGACGCATTCCTGACTTTTCTTCCACTTCCTCAGCTTCCGCAAGGCACCCAGTCGGAGAGTCTGTAAACTGTTGCGTTCCACCCGATCGCCCTCCGAGCTTCCGTCAGAAGGTGCCAGGCTGATCAGGCTCTTCCGGTTCCTTCTCACTGGCATGGTAAGAGCTTTGTGTTCATCGAATCTGCGGTGGAGTTTCACCTCACTCAGGGAATCAGCATTGATACTATCAAAAGACAACACCTCTTGAAAGAGACCTTCATTTTTCTTACCTAAAAGAGGATTTTTTTGCAGTCCGTTAGCTATCGCTACCCGGTAACTAAATGTTGGTGAAAGGGATGAGCAGTCCTTGCCGTCGTCTTCTTCAAGGGATATATTGCGTGCAGATGAACATTTAGAGATTTTTTTGACTGTGCTTTTCAGTGCTGTGGACAAATTTGGATTGCGTGCTTGTGCATCAGGTGTCAATTTTAGCTCTTTTTTATTTTCACTGCTCTCTCTCTTCTTTGTGGGATTCACCAATTTCTTTGTAAACATTCCTTTGCAAATCTTTAAAATGTAAGATGGGAGGCTCTTGAGTAGGGCAGAAACCATGGAGGGCAATGTTTTGGTAATGTTTTCCAAACACAATAAGGTTGAAGCCGAACTTGATTCCAGTGGTGGCAACAGACTCAAGCACTTAAGTTTTCCAGTCCTGAGCAATAGGATACAGGGGTCTTTGTATGTCCCGTTTAAATGTGATTATGCCAGACCACAAAGACTGTACATCCCAGAGGTGGGCCTGAAACATTGTAAAATCCAGTCGCTTTCCTCGTGGCTAACCGCATTGTTCTACAAAGGAAAAACACTGATTAAAGCATCAGCAAAAATTTAAACTGGAAAAAAGGATACACAGGTACAATTGCACACACAAGAAGTCCACACATATCCACAAAAGATCTACAACACAGAGATATTCATCTTTCCATAGATTCATCTTTTTATCGAAAACGGTTCCTGCCATTGCACACAAGGTAAGCTACAGGAACCCTCAAGATGATCAGCAGCTAATGAACATCAACAACTATGGTTCAAATCTACAACTGAAATGTATTTACACAAAGATAAATTACAAAAAGAATTACAATGTCATTCATTTGTTAGTAATCAGGAAACTTTGAAGAAACTTTACAAAATGACAGTTTCCGTATTTGCTACTCAAGCTGTTTCCAGGTCTGATCCTGTGAGACTGAATTGAATACTTATTGTTTAATGGAGTGGGATAACTTGCTAAACTGCAAAACCAGCACTCAGGAAACATCACGCAAGTTTAAATATACAGGGAATTCAGCATAAATAGAATAACATGCGGTGCTGAGGAAGTGAACCCAGAGAGCAATTCCGGAGGCAGCTGCACTACATCTCATCCAAGATTTGAAATCTGGCTTGCCTCTGAAATACGACGGAAACATACTGTATGAATAATTGCTGTGAAGCTAAAATTCACACTTCAGATTTTCTGGGAAATACTAAACCGGCATTGTGTGTCTGTATGTGCTTAAAGCTGCATAATGCTGAAGAAAGGCTAGATGGCTTATGAAGATGAAAAAAAGCTTCAGTGAAATAGTTTGCAATGTAGTCTATCTTTTATGTATTACACACTACCAACTGCAAAAATACTGATCTAACAATGTCTGGATCTGGCGACCAGCTGTGAGGTGGGAGGATATTTTATTTCCCAAAGCAACTAATGGCAAAATAATGATATTACTATGGATAATATATATGTAAATTAGTAGATTAAAATGATCTGTGCACATACTGTAAACAACAACTATTGCTTACAGATTATATTATTGAGAACTGAAGTGTTATATAGATGATTGTAGAGAAATTAGAATATTTCAGCAAGTACTGGGGCTATTTCAAGAATTATGAACAGGTTGTAAAACACAGCCTTGATGGGCTTTGGCAAGGTCAGTGTCTCTTCAGCTATGCGCCAGGGTTTGTGGTTGCAATCCCTTGCTCGGATCTGTCACCACAAACAGGTGTACAGTGTATTCATGTTTTAAATCATTACGACAATAACATGTCTTCACATGCTAGTAAGAACCTCCTATATCGAGCTATTCTTCAACAAAAGCCAACAATGGCATGTTTGACGTACACACTGCCTGAGCATGCATGCTTTGTGTACATGTGTATGCATGTGTGCGGGTCTCAAAGAAATTAATTGTGTCTGACAGCAGCATTTAAGTAAATATGACTGCTGAATCTACAATAATTCAACATCTTCAGTGACTCTTTGGATAAGGGTGAACCATAATATCAAGCCTGTCAACAATACCAATCAATTTCCACCTTGGCCTGTGCTATTGGTATTCACTAGCACTGTATCAATATTTAACGAGTCCATGGTCAATATATTGGCATTGCACGTAAGAAAATTTCGAAAATACTATTGCTGATTTTTAGATGTAGGTCATTTATGTTGCACTTTCTCAGTGACATTTCATTTCGGCAGTGACTGCTGTTCGATTACACCTGGAAAACTGGCTGAACTGAGGGGTGACAATAGAGATGGGCTGTCAGCACCCATCAATCTCCCACCCCCCCTCTCCTCTCGCGGCCCACCCCTGCCCCCCACCCCCTACTCTCGACAGCTTCCACATCTATGATGTGCATCTCTGGCCAGTGTGCAGGACTTAAATTAAGACGCTGTTACTCATACACAGATTGTTCATCTCCATATTGATGTGCGTCTGGGCTTTTCAATCAGGCTCAGTTGCCTTTTTTCTCTCACATCTACTGAGAGTGCCCAGGCTTGAGATTGTTGTAGTGATGCGTTTGCATATATATAGTGCTGGCAACACACAATGACACTTTCTGGAAAGCCTGGTTTGTGATCTGAGCTCTGTGAACTTCGGTTTAAAAGAAAAACAACGACTCGCTTTCACCTGCATTTTAAGAGTGGAGAAAAAATGGACGTGTTCAGTGATTGAAAAGTGCGATATTCAATAGCCACCTCTCTCACGTAACAAAGGGAGATTAAACATGGAAATAGCCTGAAGCCCCTCCCCCTGAGGCACCTCGGCGTAATGTGATCAGGAAGGCAATGATGCATGGCCATCAGAAAACCGAGATGACAGGGGATTGTGGAATTATTCAAATGAGTTTCCGCACGAGACTCGTTCAGAGAAGCGATTGTCAGATCCTGCGCGCCAAAACCATCAGTGTAGATAAACAACACCCAACGGAGTGACAGTAGTTCTGTATCATTTAAGCACTCACTGGTAAAGTTTTTAAATCTTGAACTATTTCATCAGCAGCTTTGCCTGCTCTATAAGCACCATTTCTAGTGGTAAATTGATCTAAGCAACATGGTACAAGACTTGCAAAATGAATTAGCTTACCTTGCATAAATGTTTTTTTTGTTAAATACTATTTGGAGAAAGGTGAATGATTACATATGTCTCTATGGTTACAGTCTTTCCTAAAAACCTGTGAAAAATGTAAGGATTGTGTCGAAGATCACGAGACCTGTGACGCCTGTCCTGAAAATCAGGGTCACCGCCATTCAGAGGTAAACTTCTACTACTGCTGAGAGTCCCTCAGCCCCGCCCTTTCCGTTAACACACTTACCAAGAGCGTGAATCCTACAACTGTGACACCGGGGCAGACTGACTCCCGAAAAGGCTCAGCGTTCATAAATTCACGTTTGCCCTACTTAATTGGGTTGCAGAAAAGGAGGTCTGTGGCAACACATGAAACCGCGGCACAACCCGGGCCGGTCGGAGCACAGCTCTGGGGCTGGGGAGAGGGGCTGAGGGGCTGCTCCAGCGTGCAGCCCTTAATGAGGGGCTCTAATCGGGCGGTGTTCTGCGCGGCCGGGCACCGTCCTGGCCTGGCAGACCCGCGCGTGTGTGAGCCTGAGCGGGTGGGGGAGGGAGGCGTCGTTGAGCTCCGCCGGCCCGCGCCGTCGGCCGGCTACCTGCTCTGCTCTGCTCTGCTCTGCTCTGCTCTGCTCTGCTCTGCGCTCTCGGTTGTGAAGTCTGCAATGTGCTCCAATCACGTTCCCATCACGCTGCTCTCACGCTACTCCCTCGGAGGGGAGATGACATGCAAGCTGATCATCTTGGCTCTAAGAATATCTGTGCCTTTACCCTTAGTGCAACACCAGGACACTGGTCATCAGGATCATATGAAGTAGATTTCAAAAAGAAATAAAAATAGCATAATAATATACAACTATATACATACACACACACACAACACACATACACATACAGTATATATACACACATATGCACTAAATCTATATAATATATGCATATATATGAACAACAATAACAAGTTGCTGGCCGAATAGGAATTACTCATGGTCTTCAAATCATTGCAAAAAATATTGTGTGCATCATCCAGATGAAAATCCACAGCACAGAAAGACAAGGGGGCAGCAAGGACCCCAGACAGCACACAGCCGGGCTCA